>NW_015173678.1:600730-751127 GCF_001447785.1 Gekko japonicus
GGTTCAGCCATTTGATAACATCTACCATAGATTCTGTTAAACAAACTGTTACTGGGTTACTCAAAGGCCTTTCTACCAGAGCTGCTGCTACTTCTTCAGCATCCAGCTCTGGGATCCCTCTTCCTAAGATCCATAGGAACTATCTGTCTTCCACCTTCATGGGTAACTATGTTCATGATGATAACCAGAGAAGATGCATCCTTTGGCAGGAAAATGCTCCCCTCTTATTGGTGCTCTTGGGGCCACTTCCAGGTGGGTTTGCTTGCTTGTCTTTACTCATCTCACTAATACACAGAGACCACAAAGAAGCAAAAACCCATAACTACTGTTCTTAAAGTGGTTATCTGTGTGTTCACATGATCTATCCATCTTACATGTGACAGGTGCTTTTCACTTCTTGTGACATACTTTATTACAAGGAAGATGGAACTCCCTGCCCTTGGGTTGTGCCCTTGAGGGGATTATTTTCATACCTAAAAGCTAGCTTTTACTGAATCAAATCTGCACGGGAACAAAGTCCATCCATGTGAATGAACAGATGCCCACTTGAAGAAAAACAGTTGCTAGTAAGGTTTTGGGATGTTTTAACGTTTGGCAGTAATTTTGAAATGAATTTTATTAAGCATCTAATCTGAAGTGATGACGACTGAAATGAGCTCTTCTGCCAATAAAGGTACTGAACTATAAAAAACTGAAGCTAGAGTAAAACACTTCTAGTTTTATTGGGGAGGGGAAGGGTTATCCACTAATAGGCCCCTTCTCTACAAAAGAGTGGAACTGTCTACTAAGTGTGCTTCCTCTAACATAAGGAAAAGCTTCACAAATCATCTTTTTATTCCTCAGGATAACAATTTTGTGTGGTGTTCCCTCCCCCCCATTTATGATATTTTGCTTGCATGCATCTGCAATCCCCTTACATCATCTTAAGAACACATTCCTTCCTTCCATTTCTTTTTTAATTTTCTGGCTGCAAAAGAACTGTGTGGCAACTCCAGTCAGAAGAATTTCCCCAATTTTCCATTGTGCTGAAATTGCCCACTCCTGTGCTGCTAATATGACTGCATCTGTGAATTTGGCTGGACTTTTAATTATATTTTTCTATCCATCCTGTAATTGCACACTTGTAATTCTTAGCATAATGATATATCAAGATGCTATATATGAGAGAATGCTCATAGATCATCATATTTTTCCTTCAAGTACCTTTAACTAGGGATGGTCATGAACCAACAGATGAACCAAAGTTCGTCATGAACTTGGGCTGTTCGGGGTTGAAGAACCGGGACAAACTACTATGAATTTTAGGTGCAATTTGTGGTGGCTTGTGATGGTTCATGAAGAGCAGAAAGCAGGTATTTACCCCTGCTTTTTACTCTTCAGGAGAAACAGCTGAGCAGCTGGGAGCTCTCTGCTGCTCAGCTGTTTGGTTTAAATGGCTTGGAGCCATTTAAACCACTGCTGCTTTGTGCTCCCTGCGGCTTTCTGCAGGGAGCAGGAAAGGGGTTTAAATGGAAGGGGTGAAGCCCCTTCCCAAGAGATCTTCCTTACTTTTGGTAGCAGCAGCTCCCCACTGCCAGCACAAAGGAAGGGGGAAGATCTGACATCTTCTCTCCCTTTCTTTCTGCTGGTGTTGGCTCCCCACCGCCAGCAAAAAGGACATCCTTCCCTCCACAGGGAAGGAGGGAGGGAAGCTATCCAGCAGAACTGCTCCTCACATCCAGCAGAAATGAAGGGGGGGAGATATTCCTTCCTGGGAAATTTCCCCCCCCCTTCTGCTGGCCAGGGCTTGCCGTGGCCAGCAGAAAGGTGGGAGGGAAGTCCCTTCCCATGAGATCCCCCCATTCTGCTGCCCACTTTTTGAGGCTTTTTGCAGAGCTTTTAAGTTTAAAGGGATTGCACAAGTCTGCCTGAAACAGCTGAATAGTAGAGAGCAAGCTGCTCCCCACTGCTCACCTGTTTTTTCCTGGATTTTTCCCTGTTTAAAGGGACTGCAGTCCCTTTCAATGAAGTTTGCCGGGCCATGGACTGCATAAACTGGTTCAGTTCATAAATGGGCCTCCTGGGTCAGTCAGTTCAGGTTCAGTTTGTGGGTCCACTATAAACTGAACCGAACCACATTTTTCCGGTTCAAGCCCATCCCTACTTTTAACCCTTCTAGTTGCTCTTTCCTTCTATAGCTCATAATTGCAAAGTCCATATTTTTTACACTCCACATATTTTGTTAGTATTCCCATATGGTTATAGATCAAGAGTTTTAAAAACTATGAATAATTTAAAGAATAACTGAATTTAAATAAAGGTGCATATAACCTAAATTATATTAGGTGCCTTTTTGAGACATTGAAGAAAGCATACAACAAAGGCTATTTTAATATTTTATTTTCTATCCCCTATTTGAGTAGCATGCCAGAACAAATATATCCTGAAAATAAAGGAATACTTTTATCTACCTACTTAAACTTGCCATCAGCACCACTTAAAATTGGCCCCACCCGTTACTGAACTAGACCTTGAGTTGATAAATCTACTGATGAAACCATTTAAAATTAGTAACTAATATATCACAAATCTGCATTAAATTTAAGTAGCTTTGCATAATATTTTTCCATGGACTCCTGTGTGAACAAGGGATGCTGTATATCAGTTAAAAATGATGTTGAGGTTTAAATGAGTTGTTTACATGGAGTTTGTTTGTCTTCTGTCTTCTGCCAGTGGGGATGCCATTCTGCCAGAGAAGCTGTGGAGTTGGATATGTTCTATCCTTCTTAACCATTTCCTTGGGTACTGAATATAAGTTATTTTCCCCAAAACAAGCCATCAAGTACATCTGTCCCTGTAGACTCAACAGCAATCTGAGCAGAAATTAAGTTTTGTATACGTTTCCCATTGATCCATCTCCACAACTGGTAGTGATGCAGCAGCTCTTGGGCATGCATGTATGCTCTGGAGCCTCCATGCCTATTCTATAAACAAAGTGATGTTTTGTATGCAGAAGGAGGGATATTCATATATGCAAAGACTCACTTTTTTGAAGCTTGCATCTCTCACACACACACATGAGAGGCAAAACTAAGTTAGTAGGTTCTGTGGCGTCCTTGCTTATTGGGGAGACGATTTTACCTTTAAAACACTCTCTGTGTACCTGAACTTGGTAGATTTCTGCTGTCACCAGGAATTAAAATTCCAAATCTCTGTCTTTTGGTAGAATGACCTAGGGTCTGGGCACTTCAGAGGACTATGTGGCCCTAAGGAAGGACTATTCTGATTTCTGGGATAAGTTTAAACAAAAAAATGATTTATTTAATAAAGAACAAAATAGGTTTCTGGTTATTTTGAACTGTTGCTGATGAAAGGAACTTGTAAATATAACTGGCAAAGCTTGGCATCACAAACAGTCTCTCAATCTCCCAAAACTCCATGACAGGCGTAGACACTCAGTCTAATCTCTCTCTCATCTATATAGCCACACAGGCTGAACTCTTTGTTAGACTCAAAACTCATATTTACACAGACTAAACTGTTTGTCTTATTCACACAGAATAGACTCAAAAACTCCCATAGTCACACAGACTATGCTCTCTCTTCATACTTCACACACAACCTCTCCTTCCACACTCAGTCATCAGCCAAACACATCACACTTGTCTTCCTCTATCACTCTTCTTACGTACTGCAGTCAAACTAAACATTTAAAGAAACACACACACCAAAACATGAAATCGTTACAGGTTCATGTTCCATTTATGGAGAAAATGCTATAGGAGTTGGGCCAAGATTCAGAAATTTCTTTACAAAACTGTAAGGCCCATTTATTTTAACAAGAAAGTGAAGCATGCATTTTATGTAGTTTCCCATCAAAATCAGGGGCACTGGAAATTGCTTCATAATGAATTAGGTTATACCAGGAACTCTTTGAACATATATTAGAGCCACTCCTCAAGGTGAAGAAAAAGTTTCCTTTTCTGCATTTATAAGATTTACTGCATTCAATGCTTCCTAAAATGGATTAAATATATGGACATAATGAACTACTGTATCCACCATTATAGATGTATTTTCTTTAGGGTCCAAGCAAAGACATATGTTCTGATCAAGCAAGGGAGATTTCTGCATAGAACTGGGTAAGCCAATGCAACATCCACATCTACATCAGATCGCTCTCTGTATCCCATTTAATTAGTGGATACATCTTTTAATGTGAAAGGGGCCAGAGAAGATTGGTCAATATTGGTTGAAGAGGAGGAATGTGGTCATTGGACCTCATCCACATCCACACATTGTTAGATATTGTCCTCCTGTTACTCTCTGGCAATTGTTTGCCACTGTAGTGGCTTGTCCACACAGCACAATCCAGTTTTAAAAGATTGCTAATAGCATAATGACAGCACAGATTTCAAGGAATGGCAGGTACAACCAACATGTGAAAAACCCAAACAAATCAAATGCATGTAAATGCTCATCTAAAAAGCCCCCCCCCCCAAGTATTATAATTATTTAGTCATGATCCATGGCATGGTATGGTTATTAGCTTCATTCCTGCCGTCTATCCATTATCCAGAAGAGATGTAAATATTTCTCCATAGCAAGGAGGTATAGTGTGGAGTATTGCTATCTGCAAGTGTTCACCAGAATGCTTAAAGGTTTTGCCATAGAAGTAAGGACAAGGTGGTTTGAGATACTTGTATGGTTGTTCTCTATGATCCTGCAAGGCATATTTCTTACTGGGTAATAAACAATTCCACTGCTGTATTTATATCGCTCCAACTGAGATGGGAACTAGAAAACTGGAGGGGTGGTATAATGAAACTGCTGCTGTAAATTTTAGCATGTATTCAGTTGTTAAATAAACATTTCTTTAAAATATTTGAATTTGGCTGTCTAGAGTGTTTACATGAAAATGTTCCCTGTCAACTTAACGGAAGTGTGGAGTGCATTACTGCCAGCATAATTCTGTCACTTCTCTTTCAACTCTCCATATACTAAGCCCAAAGTGTTTGCTTCTAACCTCCATGTTGATTATATTTAGAAGAGCTGGTCTAACATCACAGAACTGAGAACAGAAGAATCCCATCTTTATTCTCCTTTGTGGTCCTGGGGAAAGAATTTGTTATAATATGTGAATTATTGTTGCTTCTATTGATAGCTGTCGTATATTATGTTCTGTTTATTGCAGTAGCATATTGAATCAGGGTTTCATTGTACTACGCCAAATACAGCATACATCTGATTCCCACGTCCATATGTTGTTCCCTCCTGGTTTGAACATGTTAGGGCTTCAACACATACCCATAATGCAGCTCTACATAAGAACATGCCAAGAGCCACTTCATGCTTTACATGGCAATCATGTTTGCATCAGCTGCTTCTCTGGTCAGTGGGTGTTGCTGGCAAAAAGTACATAATCAGTGACGCACGGGCATATGTTAACTAATGCTCAGGATCACATACTGGTTCGTTACTGCTGTCTACCACATACTCATTGCATGTTTATTAATACATGACTTCAGGAAACAACAGTTCTGACACAGGGGTTGCTAAGTGAAGTGTGAAGCAACTCTGATTAACAATGTAGTGTGGGAAGGGAGGCTCTTTTCTAACCCTGTGCTTAACTGATTGATACTGAGGACAGTTCAGTCCTCTTCCTCTTTCTTTATCAGCCTGACCCCAGTCACCCCAATGTTACTTTTGGCCTAGGACAGCTGCAGGTACTCAGATATTTATTTCCCTTATAGAGGCTGTAGTTTGACAGTTTCTATGTTAGGGCTCTGAGGCTTACAGCCTTTTAAAAGAGGAATGTTCAGGTGAGATGTCAACAACTACACTTGTTCTTCCACATGCAAGTTTTGCTCTGCTTTGGCATCCACCATGGTCCTCTTCTCTGGGCTTTTCCCTGCTTTCCCCAAACTTGGTTTGATGTGTTCTGCTTTGGAAACATTGCAGTCAAAGCACATTTGCATATTGTGTGTACAGGAAGGAGTATATTTTCAAAGGTCCCACCCAAATCACAATCATTTCCCTTCCACACCAGTGCCACTTGAAGGCTTTTTTGTGCTTCTTTAAACAGATGGTAATGGCTAGGTCACTCTAAGGCTAATGCTACCCTGTCACCATGATGAACCAGTTCCTTTGAATTACCAAGTTTCGTTTCTTTAAAAAAGTAAGCCTTCATCCTTTTCTGTTGCAGAGATACACCATTCCCTCTTATTTCTCTGAAAAGAAAAGAGCTACAGACTTACTTTTAAAAATGAAAGTTGGTCATTTAGAGGAACTAGCAGACTGTGGCAACAGATTTCTATTTTGTAATTCTGTTTTAATTCAAAAGCCCTTTAAAAATCCCTATGGTGGTGTGATGAAGGAAAATGCGTCAAGCCCAGGTTTTTCCTAAGCTTGTGCCTGTGGGGTATGATGAACCTCTGTATCTTCCGATGTGTTTGCTACTCCTCTTTGGTTTCACCAATTTGATTCTCCAACTACTTCTCTATCCACCTAACTTAGAGTCAAGTCTGCAGTCCTCCAGTTTACCCATTATGTACTGAAAAAAAATTAAGGAAGCAGAATGTTATATATCTTGCTTGTAATATATTGCTTCATGCCAATAAAAAAATTAAATAATAATAATTAAAAAAAAAACCACCATGGGGAACCCTGTCAAAAACTTTACCAAAATCCCATGATCCAGTAAGCCTGCCACTCGATCAAAGAAGGAAATGTATTTATTTATTGGATCTCTACCCCGCCCTTCCTGCCAAGGCAGGCTCAGGGTGGCTTACTTAGAATTTTTAAAAAACAGAATAAAAACATATAACAAATTCTAAAGTGCCATACATTGATATTCCATATCAGGTGGCGAACAGCAGTTTCTGAGTATAGTAGTAATAGCCGGTAAAAATTCTAGGGTAAGGCTCTGATTTTAAGATATTATACGTGGCTCTCATACGAATGCCTGGTGGAAGAGCTCTGCCTTGCAGGCCCTGCAGAATTGTAATAAATTCCGCAGGGCCCTGATGTCCTCAGGGAGCTCATTCCACCAGCGTGGAGCTGCCACCAAAAAGGCCCAGGCCATGGTGGTGGCCAGTCTGACCTCTTTAGGATCAGGGAGAGTCAAGAGGTTTTGTGTCCCTGAACGCAGTGCTCTCTGGGGGAATATGTGGGGAAAGGGGGTCCCTCAGGTATGCTGGAATAGTGGTGTCTTGAGCTTGCAAGAGCTCTTGTTTTAGGATAGCCCACCTTTCACTTACTCCTTTCCCTTCCAGCATTCTTGATCATGGAATGAATCTCATCATGCCTCTGTATTCAAAAGCAATGTGTTCTGACCCAGCAACATGATGAATGGAAACATTGAAGAAACAAAGGTGTATCAGCAGATCCAATTATTTTCTGTTGCAAGACCACAGTTAAGCAGAAGTGCAGCATAGGAGTGCCAGCTCCAGGCTGGGAAATTCCTGTATATTTCATGATGGGGTCTGAGAAGGGCAGTTTGGGGAGGGGATAGGTCTCAGCTGAATAGAATGCCATAGAGTCCACCCTCCAAAGCAGTTATTTTCTCCAGACGGACCTTGGTCACCTTAAGTTCAGTTGGAGTTCTGGGAGATCTCCAGAAGTTGAACACTTCTCCCTTTCTCCTATCCCACCTCACTGGCTGCCATTCTTCACTCCCCCTTTGCTTTTTTTCATAATCATTACCATCATTATTATCATCGCTAATGCATGAGTAGATTTTGCCCAGTCTGAAATCAACATATTATTTCACTTGGAGAGATCCCCCTCTCCAGTTTAAGTTGATGAAGAGGGGGGAGGACACCTAACAGTACAGCTTGCAAGCTTTATTAGTGGAAGGGAGCAAGAATCCGGTAGTACCTAACAAAATGTGTGGGAGGGCATAAGGTTTTGTGAGTCCTTGCTCACTTCTTCAGATACAGCTAGAATGTGAGTCCATTAGTCCTTGTATCTTGGAGAGACTGCCAGTGCACCTGCCATGGCTGCCATGACAATAGCAAGAGTTGGTAGCAGGAGACATGAAGCCTAGGTCTCAATTCAGCCCTGGAGAATGCATTGAGCTTCATTATCAGTTGCAATTCAGCAGTCTCTCTTTCTAACCTCCCTTTGAAATTCCTTTGTAAGAGAACTGCTGCTCTTAGGTCAGCAATGTCCTAGAAGGTTAAATGTTCCCCCACTGGTATTTGAATGTTGTGATTTCTAATGTCAGACTTATGTCCATTTATTCTTTGCATCCTCCTGGAGCAAATTGTGACCTAGGTTCCCTGTCTCATTACCAATGCTTTCCCCGTTCATTCTAATTACACAGCTGTTAGAAGCAAATGGGTCTCTTTCATTTAGGCTCCCCCCAATTAAAATGAACATACATCCATAGGAGCTTTAGCTGCTCTCCCATTTCCTAGTGTGTTGCTCTCTGCCACAGACAGTGCAACAGCTTGCACTGTAGGCATCAAGCCAAGCTCAGCTTTGGAACATTTCCACATGCCCTCCCTTAGCCTGATCATCCAGGGCAAAAAGAATCACAAGAGGCCTCTGGAATAATACCAAATAACAGCTTTATATCTAAGAAAGCATGGCTGACACAGGCATCATTCATTAAAATGCACATGGAATAAATTGACTCTCATAAAAAGGAACAAAGGTAGGAGAACATAACATCCTACTTAGACATTAAGCTTCTCGCAGGATTTTCTCTGACTCAACTTCTCTCTGGGGGACCATCACAAATATGGCAGTCCTGTGCAGTATAGCCAATGTAAGTTGAAAGTTTATATGCACATCTAGGGATGCTATAATATGCACTGGTTCAACTCACTTCCTCTTTTCAGGTTGCAAACAAGGATACAATTTTTAGATGATGGGTTTGACTGTCAACCTGAACAGGGCTGCCAGTACAACTGGCATTTCCTGCCATGGCTGCCATTTTTCCTCTGGTGGCACAAAAGGGGGAAATGCAAGGGAAATGGTGGCTTGTTGTTTTGAAGACAATATATACATAAATTGCAATATATACATAAATTGTAAGCAATATGAAAATGGGTGCCTATAGATACACATATTGTAGCAAGTTAAATAAGTCTTCTACTGCAGATCATTGACATATTTTTTTTAAAAATGCATAAGTAGAATGCCCCTTAACTTTTCATATATTTGATAACTCTGTGTGAAAGATATTGTATTCCACGAGTGTATAGAAATATTATTTAGTTTTGTGGTGCGTCCCCCTTAAATTCCTGAAGTGAAATATCACCTGGGCCCCCTAGGGAGGATATAAAAAAACTTGGCAGTTGTTCTTGCAGAAGGCCCGCTGCAGCTAATCTCCACACCTTAATTGATGAGGGTGGCGGCAGCGAAACAGAAACAAGGCTTCAGGAGAAAAAAGCAACTTTTCTTTCGCTCAGGTGGCTGACTGACAGAGGACTCTTCCTTCCCTCTTTCTCCTGGCTGCACGCTTCCAACCTCCAGCCAAGGACAACTCCAGCTTGCCAGCCTTCCACTGCGGACAATCCCAGTTCTAGGGCCTCAGTAAGAACTGTTTCAGATGGTCAGGACTTTGCCTCCGTGTTTTAGTCTTTTGTAAATGTTATTATCTTTCTTAGTGGTTTTTCAGGGCTTTTGCCCGCAGCGGCAGAGGGAGATATGTATGTGTTTTTATCTTTGCTCCTCTTAAATAAAACTATGATGACTTTTGGATAAAACTAATGTGTGGGACGGTGCAATCAGTAATTGCTTCCTTTCATCCCAGGAGGGAGCCCAAGGACCCGGAGGTCTACTCGAGAGGAGAGTACCCTTCTGCTTGTCTGAGGGTGTGAAGTAGCCAGCCCTCAAGGTGAAAGGACCAGGGGGGCTGGACCCCAGACTCATACAACAAGAGAAACGACTTGTGCTCTGGGCTTTAGCCAAGTCTTTCCTTATATTGCACATATTTTATGGGCTAGAGGAATATGTTTGATCAAACAGAGAAGAAATATGATTTTTCCATATGGGTTGGTTTGCACTTGAGGGAGCTGTGGGTTTCTGCTAGAGACATAATGTACTGAGACAGTTGCAGAAGGTAAAGAGCTGCAAGCCACAGAGTCTGAACTGGATTTGCACTTAGAAAAGCGTTTAATGTCAGTTCCTGCTTCTGACATCTTAGACATTCCAAAGCTGTTTCAAACATGTACCATGAAGCACACAAAAATCTCAAGTCCCTCTATAGTTTGTTCCTGAGCAAACTGGGTATATATTTATCCTGTGGCATATATCCATATATGCATGGCCTATAGCAAAACACCCTGTTCTGTGTTTATCAAAAGACAGCTGCAGGGAGTGGAAGAAGATCAGGGTCAACATACTAGGTAATTCTGGGGGGGGGGATGCAAAAAATGCCATCTTCCATTCTATGTGGTACTCAAATATCTGTGCATGAAAACCAGCTATAAAGAAGAAAAATGGAGCTTCCTATTCTGTGATTGACAAAGAACAGTAAGAGATCCTTGTCACACAGCACTCAAGTTTAAAACAATGCCCCTACATTCCACCAACATGAGGGTCAAATGAAGTTCATTGTCACTCCCAGATTCTAACTCACTGAATGGCATAGAGTATTGCTCAAATGCAGAAGTCCCCAGCTCTACTTCATCTTCTCTCTTGTCCAGTGTGTAGGGGATTACTCCAAGGATTCCATGCAGTTGCAAGCAATGCCAGACACTGGGTGTCCTCCTCATCAGGGTGGGGAAATTAAATCTAACATACTGCCTGGCCTAGAAATGACCCCACAAATGCCAAGCAGAAGACCAGCCTGGGAAAACTATCTGAAAGTGAATCAAAGGGACTGAATTGCTGGCAGATCTCTCCCACCTAAAAAGAATACATAATTTACAACATTGGGGTTATCAGGAAAACAGAACCTTATTTTGAATAAAGTTCTTTCATCCCAGTCATGCTTCCTTCTTTGACCCTTCCACCCTTGTTAACAAATCCTAAAGCACCTGGAAGTGTCACCATCCTGTACTTCAGGGTGCTTTGATCAAACATCAAAAGCCATATCCTAGCTCCAGGACAGCTATCAAGGTCCACTCAGTACTTTGATTTCCCTCCAGGAGAACCATTAACCATTCATCCTAGTTCTTGGGAAACCTTCCTGTAAATACATCAACACTGTTATTCCTATGATGCAACCACATCAACATACCCCTAGGTATCATTTTTGGGTATAACTATACCCACATTGTGTCCCACTGCAGTGTGTGTGGGTGTGTGGGTGTGTGGGTGTGTGTGTGTGTGTGTTCTTGATGCCCACCATGTGCCAAGTGCTAGTCACTTTTTTCTTCTGCGGATTTGACTCTTCAAGACTGGTAATATCACCTTCCCTAATAGGAGGCTGAAGTTGGTTCCTTATTCGCACTTCCTTATTCATTCCTTATTCGTTACTTATTCGTGTAGTCATTCAGAAACACTAAGGAGAGTGAGTTGGAAAGCTCTGAACCCAAAATAAGGTTTGGACCACCACATATCATATACCCCCACATTCACAGGACTCTCCCCTTTGAGGGGAAATATGCTGTTTCGTGATCCAAAGCACAGTTCTGGTGCCAGCTGCTTCAAAGTGCAGTGCCCCTAGGACAATCACACAAGCAGGCTGAACCCCAAAATAATTTTTGGACCACCCCAAATGACACATCGCCACATTCTAGACTAGAGACTGTGCCCTGCAAGGTGACATAAAGTGATGCCCGGTCCAAATACCGGTTCTGATGCCACCAGCTTCTATTCGCAGGACTTCCCCAAGGCCTGTATTTCAAAGGAGATTTGAATTAGGAAGTGCCCCCTGCACCCAAAATAAGGTTTGGACCCCCACACTTCATACACCCCCGTCTTCAGCGGACACTCCCCTTCGAGGGGACACATTCTGTGTGCTGGTCCAAAGTGCAGTTCCGGAGCCAGTTGCTCCAAAGTGCGGTGCACCCAGGACAATCACACAAGTAGATTCTGGAGCCAGACTGCCCCCCCAAAATCTTTGGACCACCCCAAATGACACATCCCCATGCTCTGGGGACTGTGCCCTGCAAGGTGACATACAGTGATGCCCAATCCAAACACCGGTTCTGATTCCATGAGCTTCTATTCGCAGGGCTTCCCCGAGGCCTGTATTTCAAAGGAGGTTTGAATAAGGAAGTGCCCCCTGCACCCAAAATAAGGTTTGGACACCCACACTTCATACACCCCCATCTTCAGCGGACCCTCCCCTTCGAGGGAACACATTCTGTGTGCTGGTCCAAAGCGCAGTTCCAGTGCCAGTTGCTCCAAAGTGCTGTGCCCCCAGGACAAACACACAGGCAGACACTGGGGCCAGACTGCCACCCCCAGAAAATATTTGGACCACCCCAAATGACACATCGCCATGCTCTGGAGACTGTGCCCTGCACGGTGACATACAGTGATGCCCGGTCCAAACACCGGTTCTGATGCCATGAGCTTCTGTTCGCAGGGCTTCCCCAAGGCCTGTATTTCAAAGGAGATTTGAATAAGAAAGTGCCCCCTGCACCCAAAATATGGTTTGGACTCCCACATTTCATTCACCCCCGTCTTCAGCAGACCCTCCCCTTAGAGGGGACACATTCTGTGTGCTGGTCCAAAGCGTGGTTCCAGTGCCAGTTGCTCCAAAGTGTGGTGCCCCCAGGCAGACACTGGGGCCAGACTGCCACCCCCAGAAAATATTTGGACCACCCCAAATGACACATCACCACGCTCTGGAGACTGTGCCCCGCAAGGTGACATACAGTGATGCCCGGTCCAAACACCGGTTCTGATGCCACGAGCTTCTGTTCGCAGGGCTTCCCCGAGGCCTGTATTTCAAAGGAGATTTGAATAAGAAAGTGCCCCCTGCACCCAAAATAAGGTTTGGACTCCCACACTTCATTCACCCCCGTCTTCAGCAGACCCTCCCCTTAGAGGGGACACATTCCGTGTGTTGGTCCAAAGCACGGTTCCAGGGTTTTTTTGCAGTAAGTGTAGTTCAGCAGTGAAATTGGCTGCCTATGGAAATGGTGAACTCCCCCTCCCTGGCATTCTTCAATCTGCAGCTGGACAAACACTTGTCAATGATGCTTCAGGCTGATTCTGCATTGCACAGGGGGTTGGACTAAGCCTGTATGACCCCTTCCAACTCTATAATTCTATGATTGGTTGGTGTCGACAAATAGGTTATACTTCAGACAACAAAGGAAGCCATTATTGGACTTTCAGGTATTTTTTCAAAGATGAGGTGCACAAGAATGTCAAGAATCCCTGTTTCTCCCTAGCATGCATTCCATAGAGAGCTAGGAAAGATGGTGCATTAAAAATTTAGGAGGTACATGACTGCCATCTAGTGCTCATTGACAAAAGCAGAAATGATGGAAATAATTTTTTGAGCTTTGATGGCAAAAACCTCTCGAGACATTGCAAAGACTTAACAGTTTCATTTGTGCTTAGAAAGACAAAACAGAGTAATTTGCCTGGGAAGTGCAAAAGCTAGCCCTCTGGTTTGTGTTTTATCTTTGTGGCATTAAAGATCTCAAGAAGGAATTTACATCTATCATTTTTTTATTTTTATTTTTATTTATTTAACCTTCAATTTGATACCCCGCTCGAATCCCTGGCTAGGGGTCTCTGAGCGGCTTACAGAATTTAGTGGTGCTAGTCACCCTTCTACCCTAACTAGGGCCACAATGTGTAAGGGATAGGGACAACCTACCAGCACCCCCCTATGGTGGTCGTTGTTGTCCTTCTTCCATCGGCTGGCTCGGTTCAGGTCGGGTCTCTGGCTGGCGGCGTTCTTTCCCGGCGTTTTTTCGGTGGTGGTTGGCTCTCTTCCTTTCTTGAGGCGCGCGATTCCGCCTGTATCCGGCCCGGCCACGTCATTCCGGCTCCGCAGGGCTGGTACTGGGCGTCTGCGCATGCTCCTTTCTCTTCCGCGGCAGCTTCGGTGTAGTCCTTCCTGGCCACCAGGGATCGCTCACTGCACCTCCAGGTCGCGTCCATCTGCCGCCGCCACGCCACGCCACCATGTCATTCGCCGTCTCTCGAGTCGCCGCCATCATTGCCGCCGCCGCCGTTCTTCAGCCGTCATACAGGGTGCCCCCCACCCGTCTAAGGGTGGGTACCCATTTATCTACTTGCAATTAAGTTGTTTTCGAAACCGCTGGGTGGGCGGTTACTCTTAATATGGTTACTCTTTAGTGATGTAACATTTCCAAACATTTTGGCCCTACAGGGGGAAATTTGGTTTTTCTCAGTCGTAAACATAAAAGATTTCATAGAAGCAAATTTTCCAATTTTTTTTCCATCTGGAAAAAATGAAAAGTCCTCAATTTTTTTTTCATGCTATATGGTTTGAGTGTAAAAATTCTTTCCCCAGGAAGCATTTTATTCATTCTACAGCAGAAAATACTGCATTGGAGTATTTTTTTTCCAGTGCTCCCCCATATTTCCCAAATTTTCCATTAGAAAAACTGGGGGAGAAAGTCTTCAGTTTTTTAAAAAAAGTTTTTTCCCCCAGGCCTTCACCTGCCATTCTTACATTTCTTATATAAAATCTATAGTCAAGCCAGTAGCCAGAAGGTGTATGGTAAGGGGGGGGGGGGATGCTTGCCATCATTCCAAAGCCTGAGACTCTTTAGAGGGACATAATGATGTCATGAGCAGAGTGTCTGGTACTGAAGGGATGCACTGATATCAGAAGAAATAG
Source organism: Gekko japonicus (assembly GCF_001447785.1). Lineage (NCBI taxonomy): Eukaryota > Metazoa > Chordata > Lepidosauria > Squamata > Gekkonidae > Gekko > Gekko japonicus. The sequence goes on from NW_015173678.1 coordinate 615,441, forward strand.
CTATATTAAGGTTAATACTTCCACTCACACATGACAGCCATGTGGCCACAAGCATGAGGATTTGAAGAGAAGGGCGATTTACCAGGAAAAAAAACCCCTCAAGGCAACAAAGAAGCCAGAGAGATTAGAGGCCATGAGGTGAAAGGGAAGCAAAGTTGAAAGAACCCCCCCCCCCACCTCCTGAGGCTTCAAGAAGCAGGACAGCAGCAGCACATGGCCCCTCAAACACACAGCAAACTGCAGAGGAGCTGATCCCCAACCCTCCCAAGGCTTCAGGAGGTGGGGAGGGAGCGTTGCCGGGACCGGAGCTGGGTTGCTCAGAGTGGGCGGCCAGAGCTGTCCTGCAGGTTGAGCAGTCCAAAGCTTGGAGCTCCCACTCCCCCACATGCCTGGCCATGAAGAAGGTGGCAAATAAAGGAGTTCTGAAGCTTGCCAAAAGGACAATGAAAGGACAGCATGGGAGAGCCAATGGGCCAGTGAGCCCACATGGTGAGGCAAACCCAGCACTGGAGAGGGCCCCAGGAGGAGAGTCAGCCCCATGCCCAGCCCCATATCCAAGGACAAACCCAGAGCCCTGGACTGGGATGAAAATCCCCTTTCCCTGGGGGCAGGCAGGCCACCATTCACAGGGGTCCCCAGGCCCACAGATGGCTACCAATTTGTTGACTTAATCACAAGTATGGCATGCAGATGTGTGTGATCACTGTATAGTAAAGGGAAGGTGCTCTACAGAGTGTTTGGAGTCTTAGCATGCAGAGATGGGATTATTTTTGGCTCTTTTTAAAAAAGAATATTTTATTAAATTTTCATACACACATTCAACACACAAACATACATACATACATGGGGGTAAATCTTTCAAGTAATTTTAATACTTGTGACTAATAGCTAAACCATGGTCCTGTCCATACGAGGCCTTTTGGGCCGGGAGCGGGACAGAACGGGGGCGGAGCAAACGGGCGCGATCCCACCACAACATCTGGGAAGCGTACCGTCTCCGTCCCTGATCCGGCCCTTCCAGCGCTGCTCCGCACCAAAAAAGAACCACCTACCGAGATGGTTCTTTTCGAAGGGCCGCAGCAATACTGACCGTGGGATCGCCGGCGCGTCCTTGCATGTGTGAGCATGCGCAGTTCGCCAGGCTCCCCTCCCCACTGTCGCTTTCTCCCCGGCATCTGATCGTGCCGGGGAGCGACGGCGCCGCGGCTCGGGGGATCCATGAGATCCCGCCGTGCTGTCACAACTTTGCTGCAGCTCACATTAGCCGCAGTTCGAGCATCCTTTTCCCTGCCATGTGGCAGGGACCCATATTGGTCAAATGTTGATCTCAAAACTTTTTAGTCTTTTGTTGCCAGTATAACACACTTTCTTCTCTGTATCCTCACATGTATAGTTTGACTATAACTTTAAGTTATTATAATTTTCCAACCAAGTGTAGAACCTTGTCCATGTATTCTCAAAAGTTTTTTCTGGATGGTCTTTCAATAATAAAGTCAATTTAGAAATTTCTGCTGTTTCCAGCATTTTGTTTGATCTCTTCTTTAGTAGGAGTTTCCACTCTTCTCCAATATTTTGCATATAAAATTCTAGCAGAAGTAACTACATACAAAATCAAATAAGAATCATATTTTTTACAGCTTTCAGGTAAAATATTTAACAAGAATACTTCTGGTACAAAGGGTATATTTTAACATTTTCTGCAATATTTCATGTATCCAAGCCTAATATTTTTTAGCTTTGTCACAAAACCACCATATATGATAGAAAGACCTTATTTTGACATTTCCAACATTGATTTGAACAATACGGATCAAATTTAGCAAGTTTCTCAGGGGTAATATACCATCTGTAGAACATCTTATATATATTCTCTTTGTAAGAGATGGCTTTAGTAATTTTTATGTTTTTCTTCCAGATCTGTGACCATTGATCTAAGGGTGCGTTCAGATGGCTCTTTAGATCCGCATGAGGCACGGGTGCCTCATGGATTTAAATGTAATGTCTAGACATCAACACCTGGGAAACGTCCATCTTCCATGAACATCCCGGTTTGCCGCGCTTAGGAGCCGTACTAAAAAGATACTACTTTAACTCTAGAGTTTTCTGTTCCAACGGGCCACTCACGGACTTTCCCCTGTTTGATCATTCCAGCACGCAATTAAAAATGGCACCCGTTTGGGATGGTCTGACGTCAGACCATCCCAAATGAGCACCATTTTTTAAAAATCTTCATTCTGCGCATGCGCGAATAACCAAGGGTGTAATATCATGCCTATGCACATACGCAAACTTTTGTTTTTTTAAAAAAAGCCACCACACGTGCCTCATTCAGTGGACACCATCTAGACAATCCACAGTGGAAGCAGCATGCGGTAAGGCGATTCCCCTGGGGGATGTCTGGTCATGTGAGGATGGATTAAAAAGATTGGGATCAAATTTTAGCTGGCATAATGGTGGGATTAGCTGTCCGTCTGAACGCACCCTAAGTCTATATTATGCCCCCATTTTTTTGCCCGTTGAATCATTACATTTTTACTACTTCATCTTGCATCCTGTATTCTAACAACAAAGCATACATTTTTAAATACATTTTTGTTCCTCATACAAAAGAATCTTATCTATTTCTAAATGATTATCATAAAAGCCTAACAGTTTATCTTTATCATATCTAGATTCCATTTGTACCTTTTGCCACCATGTAAAACTTTGTACAAATTTCAGCTTAGTTTTAGAATCTAGAATATCTTGATATCTTGTAGTTTGTTCTTCTTGGTATATGTTAGGATTTGTAGAAGCTTCCAAAGGTTCAACCCACTTTGGAAGCTTGTTGTAAAATTGAGTCTTTGCTGTCTCCCATACTTTCATTAAGGAAGCTCTAATCCAATGTTGATTAAAGTATTTATGAGAATCCGCTTTTCCATACCGCAGAAATGCATGCCATCCTAGTAGGAAATCATGTCCTTCTAGTTTTAACAATCTCTGATTTTCTAGTGTAACCCATTCTTTAATCCAGTTCAGTGCTGCTGATCTGTAATAAAGTAGCCAGTCTGAAAGGGAAAAACCTGCTCTATCTTTGGAATCTTGTATCCACCAAGTGCTTTTAAAAAGTAGGTGGAGCCCAATATGGCTCAAGCCAGGCAGGGCTTCTGATTGGCCATAAGGATCCAATTGGCTATGCAGATTAAATAGCATGAGCTCAGTGGCAGCCACCACCACACGTTTTATTTACTCTCACTTTTCTTTCCCAGGGTATTTTTAAAATTACCCCTCTTCTCCCCTGGACTTGGGATTCCTTTGTGTATGTGGCTCCGCTGACTGTGGAAGCCATTTGTTGGTTGCTGCTACCTCCTGCAATAGCCATTTTGTAGTTGCATCTGCTGCCCTGTGTCAGAATTCAAAAGCCCACAGGCTCAAGAAGGTTGGGGACCCCTGCCCCAGATGACAAGAACTTCTTCTCATTATTTCTTATTACCAGGAATCAGAAAAGGAGATTTTACTCTGCACTGTCTGTGAGCCCTGCACTGTGCAGCAAACCAAAATTGTTCTCCCGAGAATGTATCCCAGCTTGTTTGGGGACATCTTTCCAGTCTCAGATGGATTTTTATTGTGAAGGCAAGGTTTGCTCCTAGTTTACCTTGGAACTTTTCCCCATTGTGCTGCTGCTGGAGTCTGTCTGGGAGCAGAAGACTGGCAGGCACACACAGCCCTGGAGACAGCAGTTTGGGATTGTCAAGAGGCAAAGGGCTGGGGTGCCACTCATTGTATAGCTGAGGAAAACTGACCCTCTGCATCCACCCATGGCCAGGCAGTTAGCCACCCTCCCTTCAGTCATTGTATGCCTTCAAAAGGGGGGGGGCTATCCCAATTTTTGTAAACACTGATTTAATGGGAAATAAAGTAATGAGAACTTTTAAAACTGCTGTTTTGTGATCACCACCAATACCGACCAATATCTCAGTTTGGGGAAAGGGGAGGCCTTGGAAGAATGCTGTCCTCCATTCAGGGATACCAAGCTTTCATCATAGTGATGATGGCTTTCCCTATTGCCAACAAGCTGTTAACAATTCCAATTTTCCTTGAAGCCTCCCTTATTTTAATGGTTATTTACCAAGGAGGCATTTCATACGCTGCTTGCTCCAATTTGGGAGGCTGTGTCTGCAGTACAGCTTTAGAAGTGGCAGATTTTCAATTAGAAAGAGTACTTAGTTTATCTTGCTTATCTCATGCCCTTCCTCCAAGGGGCTGTGGGTGGCACCAGATCTTCACACTAACTGGGCAGTGAGATGGTCAAAGCCTGGTCCACAAGTTTCACATCTGAGAATGGGATTCATCTAAGTCCAATGCATTGTCCACCGAAGCAAATAGGTGCTAATTTTAGACACCACCCTCCCCCACACACAAATAAGTACTGGAATATACTCTGGTGCTTCTTAGTATTATTATTATTGAAAAGGGGGACCCCTTTTCACAACAAATACAATTCCCTTATCCCCCAGCATTAACTCAGTTATCTGAAGCTCACACCAAAAAAAGAAGGGGAGGGCTGGTCTACCCGTGCAGGAAAATGAAGGCCTGAATTGTCAAGGTGGATCAGTGGACTGTATCACTTCAGATTGCAGTGAAATGTATATAGGTGTGGGGAAATTCTTTAATTCTTCCTATGTAAATAAGGTCCATGCAAGCTTTGTTTTCAACACACATCATGGAGAAATGTTCTAGTTCTCCCTGCTCTCTTCCATTCTAATTTTGTACTTGTCGTAAATCTTCCATGTAGAAATATGCTAAAAAATCTGTTTGCCACTTTATTTCCACCACATTCTACTTCAGGGTCCCTAACATGGCACCCATAGTGCCACGTTATCCACTGACACCTGTTCTGGTGCCTGCCCACCAAATGGGTGGGGCTTTTGACCAGCAGTGCTTCTGGCTGTGCAGATTTTTTAAAAAGTGCTTTTGGCAGCATGCGCCATCACAGCACAAGGATCTTTACTATGCGGCTGAAAGTTATCTGTATGTTTATGCAAGAAGGTATTTTTAAACAATGTTCATTTAACAATGCACCTTGTTAAACAAAGCTTCGAGAAGTTACTATTGCAGTTGCTTTACTCCCTGACATTTTGTAGTTGGCTCCACATCCTGCAGCAGCCATTTTGTGGTGGCACCCACCATCTTGTGTCAGAATTCAAAGGTGCCCACATCTGTTGACCAGGTTTAGGAGATCGTGTGTCGGTTGGGTTTAAGGGTGGTTTAGTCATCCATCTTTGAAGACTTCAAAAATATTTCTTTTTTATATATACATTTTTACTGCTTTTAATCTCTACGCACTACAGGGAATAAGGGTTGTTGTTGTTCAGTCACACAGTCAAGTCTGACTCTTCACAACCCACATCATGCCAGGCCCTCCTGTCTTCCGTCGTGCTATGGAGTTTGCTTAATTTAATGTTCGTTGCCTCGATAACACTGTCCAGCCATCTCATCCTTTACCATCCCCTTCTTCTTTGACCTTCAGTCTTCCCCAGCATCACGATCTTCTCCAGTGAGTGCTCCCTTCTCATTTGGTGACCAAACTATTTGAGCTTCAGCTTCAGTATCTGGCCTTCCAGGGAACAGTCAGGATTGATTTCTTTTAGGATTGACTGATTTTATCTTCTTGCAGTCCAGAGGACTCTCGAGAGTCTTCTTCAGCACCATAATTCAAAAGAATCTATTCTTCGGCGCTCGGCCTTCCTTATACTCCAACTCTCGCAACCATACAGTACTACTGGGAGTACCATCGCTTTGACCATACAGACTTTTGTTGGCAGGGTGATGTCTCTACTTTTCATTATACTGTCTAGGTTTGCCATCGCTTTCCTCCCAAGGAGCAGGCGTCTTTTAATTTAATGGCTGCAGTCACTGTCTGCAGTGATCTTGGATCCCAGAAACATGAAGTCTGTCACTGCTTCCACGACTTCTCCTTCTATTTGCCAAGGAGTGATGGGGCTGTCCACAAACATGACTGTTTCTCCTCAAGCTTGCCCCTCCCAACTCTGGGCTTTTGGACCCCTTTTTAAACAAACTGGAAATAGGTGTATTGTTATAGTGTTATTACACTACAGTGAAACGCCTACAACTGATTTTTCAACCGGCAAGAGCTTTGGCGACTGGGGATGGCAGGCACAAGGGGAAAGCACAAAGAGCCTCTGGGATGGGACCGCCACTCCTGCCCATGCCTCTACATGCACACTGGCAACGAATACCCAAATGGGAAAGGGTAAGGGATCTTATAACTAAAATACAGAGTTAGCAAGGATCATGTAGTAGTTATACATCAATTTCTTGGTGTTTCCCTATTGTTTAGTTTTTAAAAAAGAAATGGAGATTAGCTACTAATATTATTAGTTCAAACAAATACAAGCATAGCTAGTCATAGTGAGTGCATCTTAGTATTTCGATAGAAAATGAAAAAGAGATCTTAAATTCAGAATTAAGCTATTTGTCAGTTTTCTTTACGTTTGTTTTCGTCAAAGGTTAGCTTAATTTTGAGTGGCTTAGGAACAGCTACTCCTAATTCTGATTCAGAGTCCAGAGTTCCTTCTGAAGAACTACTTGATGAGCTATCAGTACTTCCCGATCCATGTTCGCTGTTATCTTCTGTAGCATTTTTGTCCTCCGCTTTTCCTTTTTCTCCCATTGGATCTTGGTGCTGTTCCAAAAATGCTTTTGCTTTTATAACAGAGTCAATCTTTTCTTTTTTCTCTTTAAAGTTGAAAATAACTCCTTCTGGAACAATCCATTTGTAGGGAGTAGAGTTCTTCTGTAAGAAAGATGTCAACTTTCTATATTGCTTCCTCCTCTTTCTCACTTCAAATGGAACATATTTTAAAACTTTCACTTCTTCTTTGATTTTCAGGGTTATCCCATTAGTCGCTTTCAGTATCATATCTCTTGTTGACATTTTAGAAAATTTCACAAACACTTCACTGGGCAGCTTGTTTTTCTTAATAAATTCTGGATAGGTACGGTATACCATATCCATGTTGTTTTGTAATAATTCTGCTTTACAGTCTGCCACTGAAGCTAGTGTTTTGCTTAAGATTTCTTTCAGGTTTTCTTTTTTTCTGGAATCCTTTGAAATCTCAGAACACATGAAGAGTTTTCCATCTGCAGTTGTAACAGCTGTTGTTTCTTGGAGGTCTTTTCTTTTTCCAATACCTCCAGTCTTTCGTTTAACGCATTTGTCTTATCATCAACCTTTTTCAGATTTTTGGCTGTCTTCTCTGTTCTTATGCTAGTTTTTTTCCGTTCCTTTTGGAGAGCATCAAAGTTTGTTGTTGAGGTTAGTCATCTGGTCCAGCAGAGGGCACAGTGCTGCAGCAATCATCTTAGGAAAGTCTGTGGTTACTTCCGGTCTGGAGACTGGAGTTGTTGAGCTTGTAGTTCCTGAAGAAGGTTTTGCCCTGGACACCATTTTTTCAGCCCGATGAGACATGTTTACATTAAAAGGAAAAGTTCTCAAAAGTCTCTGAAGATCTGTAAGTTACACTTTTCTTACTAGTCTGTACAACTCCTGACTAGTTTATCATTCTCCCACCATAGCTGTCTCTTTGCCCCTTGTTTTCTTCTTTTTATAGGGTATTCTTTCCAGGGTAGAGTTAACTCCTCCCCCTTGCTACTTTTGGGGTGGCTCTGTGGTTTGTGCTTAATTGCTTGCTTTGTTAAAATGAGTATTTCACTCATGCTTTACTCCGCGGCTTAATTCAGAAGGTAGGGAATTTCTCCCCTCCCCCGATCTCTTGCACACTCACTCCAGCGTGCATCTTTAAAGCCATGGCTGATCTTGTGGTAGCGGGACCTGTCAGGGAAAAGAGGAGCCTCGATCCTTTGGCCATCGCCTCAGGAGAGGCACCCCTCATGCCCCAGGCTATGAGCCCCCTCCAAGGGTTCTGGGGGGGCAAAATCATCCAGGACCCCTCCCATCCGACACGATCACAGGGTGCTCTCATCGGAGCTTTGATGAAGTGCACCCACCAGCAAGTTGCTGAAACTGGATGTCCCAAGACTTCAAAAATCTTTCCAGATAATGTTTAATGTCTGAGGGGTTGCCTTAAAGAGGATAGTGGACTCAGATTTTTTTTTGTTCCATTTAAATTACCAATATTCAAAGTCTGTCCAACAACAGTTGAGGCAGATATGTAGATCACTGGCAGAGCTCAGCTGAAACTATATGTAAGCCTGTACTGGAAAAAAGCTTGGAGCCTAGGTCTGATTGGTAGGCTGCAGATACTTCAGATCTTAGGCCCGACTGAACTAGCAGATCGCGGGTGTTTATATATGTTTGTGATAATTTGCATGTTTAGCAAAGGCTCATGGAGCATGCTTTTGAACGAGCCACCATGACAATAAGAGGCGGTTTAAAGCAGGGCTGTTCTAGTTGAAAATATGAAAAGAGAAGATTGAGAAATGCTGAAGGTAGTGCTCTCTGAAGGGTATGGCTAGCTGGGAAGGGTTGAACAATCCTCCCTGGAAGAGCTTAAAAGCAAGAATTGCTGACAGCTGAACTCTCCATTGACTGCACTAAAATCAGCACCCTAGTACAGAACTGCTCCACTTTGTCTTGCCAGGAGGAATGGGGAACTGCTCATCCAGCATCATTACAGGAAGAGTTCTGTTGCAAGAAGGCCTTCTTGACTCTGCTTAGCCTCAGGAAGAACACACTGTGCTGTCTGTGCCTTCTACGAAGTGGATTGCTAGTAGGTTAGTGAACCAGTACCTAATATCTTTGGGAATGGTTTCTGCAGTTGCTTTCTGTTGTATTTAAATACATTGAATTTACATTTTGAGTTTATGAACATTACCCTAGACTTTGAACCTGGCCCTTGGGATTCAAGGGGTTACATATAAATGATGACACTTTTGCAGTTGCCTGGGCATCTGACCTGAAACTGAGACTCTGTCACTTGATTCAGTTGAAGACCTTGTTGTCAGTTGTCAATTTACTCATGGAGGAAGCTCAAGTTTCATTAATAGCTTGGTAAGTGTCATTCATTTCCTATCCTAATTCTAGAATACTTAATTGGTCCAATATAATTTGTAGTCCCTTATTGTCATGAGCTAGGTTCCCCTCAAATGTGGCTTCCTTGCGTACAAGGTGATGGGATACATCTCAATAGGATTCCATTTATCTCCACTGCCAAGCTGGCAAATATATGTTTGTCAAGACAGGCTGGAAGACTAAACCACCCTCTAGGGATGCAAAGTGAGTTGACTGCAGCCTGGAGCAACATGATGTAAGTTTGGGTTTTGTCTGCAAAGTTCTCACCCCATGACAAAAACAATGGCCATTTTCTAAAGGGACAAACTGGGACAAAAAAGGGGGGGGACTGAACCTAAAACCTAGAATCCAGAACCTAAAAAAGGTTAGTCAAATGCAAAAGAGGGCCAACAATAAAAGCTTAATATATGAAATATATAATAAGATACATGCATTTATTAAACAAAGATTTTAAAATTATATATAAGGGCCCAATTACACCTCATGTACAAATAACAAATTATAACACACAAGGGCTGATAGATTTGTCCTGACGCATTTTGGCCTGCGTAGGCCTTCTTCAGAGGTCAAATATACTGAGGAACATATTGGCTAATATACAAATACAGTACAATCATGCAGATACAAGATATAAAATCAATAGGGACGAGAAAAAAGTTGTTCCAAAATGAGACCACTAGGCACAGAATAAAAGTACAAATGAGGCCTCCAACAGTGTAATCACGTGCCAAGTGGTATTTTTCTGGTATAAATTTCTGGTCCAGAAATTGCCTTCCTATGATTGTTCTGCCAAATGTCCTCAATAGAATTGTCCTTAAGCAAAGAGCAGTCAATTATGTTTTCTTCCCAGGTGGTAAAAGAGACACTGGCCCCTTTAACATGCACTAGCAATGGCCCGGGAGCCTCTCCTCTTTCAGAGAATCCCACATTGCTGTTGACTGTATGCAAATATCAAAATGTATCTCAAATGTATTGCTATGTTGCAGAATTGGGGGCAGTTGTTACTGGGGGGGGTTGGGGGAGGGTTGCTTTCTGTTCTTCCAGGTGATTTAATTTGAACTGACAATTTAACTTCTGACTGAAAGTATTAGAAGAACCAACATGCTCAGCAAATTTTACATGCAAGGAGCAATTGTGTTAAAATATAGGGTGCTAAAATTCCACTTACACTGTTTAATAGCAAAGCAATATTTTAAAAAGGTGCTAGCATATTTATTAACTTGATATACAATATGCTAGATCCTTCTAACAGCTTTTTCCACCATCACCTCATGTGGCTTTTGTTCATGTGGTCGCATGATCTCAACCATAGCCTCTCCTTTTTTTGCCAGTGGAAAGTTGCCAGATACTGCTCACTGTGAGAAATTTTCTGTTTTCTTCTGTTATTCCAATAATTTGGGTTAAGGTCAGCCTTGAAGTTGGTGAGAGTCTTTTATTTTCACTTCTTTCTTTACAGATGCCTACATGTTAGCTTTCTGCATTTCCTTGCACAGGAGATCAAGCCTAAGAATGCTACACAGCAATCCAGAAACTGTCCTGGAGGACCAAAAGTATTACAAAAAGGAAGATTTTAGCCAACTACTTAAAACCCAAGAATCAGACAGGTGGGCTTTCCTAGGAAGGGACAAGAGATTTGATCTAGTATGTCTAATCTCAAACCATTTAGCTGTAATGCTATGTACTGAAGTGGTAACTGAAGCTTAAGTGGTCAGTTGCCAACAAATGTGCTAAATAGTGGGTTCCATGGATGAACAGATACCAAGTACAGTGATCAGCTCTACTTTATGAGTGATTTCAGCAAGGAGAAGAAAGACAAAATCCCAGGTAGAAGCCTGGTTTTTAAGCATGCAAAAGACAACACCCCAAACACTCCCACTCCCAATGATAGGCTATTTACATTACATTGTTTCTCTATTGGTTCATTCTAGGATCCTAGCCACTATTGTTTTGTGAACACAAGCTCAACGTGACCCCAGGGCCCAACGTGACTCATCTGTAATGTATCATGTCCCGACCGCATGGTCAGCTTGGGCGCCATGCGGTCAAGCGCAAGTGTTGAGCTTTGCTCTGTAGTATGAATGGGAATATAAAGATTTTCATATATAGATTTTTCCTTCTTGATTGTTCATATTCATATTTCTCTGGTTCTTATAGATTTATTCTTTAAGTAATATTTTATTAGGATGTTAGAAAGGCCTGTTATATAGAAGGCTTTCCTCTTGTACGTCTGATATTGTTAGCAGACAACATAATAGGTACAAAGTTCATGATTCTGTAGTTCTTAGGGCAAACCTTTCAATGTCGGGGTCAGATAAGGTTTTAGTCTGATATGAAGAATTCTTGCCCATTATCATTTAGGTTAGGTTAAGTAAACACTTAAGTTTGATGTAGATATGTTTCTTTATATCTGGCCAATCAGAGGATTATTACTCAAATTACCACTGTCTTTTGTAACCAATTATGCTGTTTGAATATTGTTTTCTTGATGATGTCAGTCCATGTATAAAATATCATGTATTTCCTGAATATGCTCAAGAAGAAGATGAAGAAGAAAAAGAAGAAAGTTGTCAATTGTTGGTTAACTATTTGGTCTAATTGTTTTCCTATTAATTGAGGCATGTTTCCTGATTATGCTGAGAAGAAAGCAATCAGTTTTGATGGGTCCTTTGGCCTAACTGTTTTCCATATTTCATTACAATAAAATACAAGAACTTCCTCCTCATTTGACTTCATTTTTGACATGGAATCTAATACATACAACAGCTCCGAGAAACAATGGACGATGCGGATCCTAGCCCACACCAATCTGAGGAATAGGCTCCGGCCATGAGCCTATGGAACTCTCGGCCACTAGTTAGGACCTATTGGGAAGTGGGGGGGTGTTCTGGGTGGTGGATTCACGGGGGATATAAGCCGGCCTGCGAGCCGGCTAAAGTTGTCTTGTTCTGCACTAAATAAAGTACGCTAAGCTGAAATCACTCGTCAGTCTGCGTACTTAGTACACAACACCCCTCCCCCCTAAGTTCCAAGGCACCCTAACATACAAAGTCTCTTAGGTACGCTGGCCTACATTTTTCTCTGGTTGAGTGTCGCAGTTCTGTTGGAGGAGTCACTGTCTCTGGAGCTGGGCTCTGGGCCTCCATTGCTGGTGCAGTGCTAATGGATGGCTGCAGGGCTGGTGTGGCAGCTGGGCCAGGCATTTCGTCTTCTTGGTGATCTGGCTGATCGCTGTCACCCGGGAACTCATGGTGTCTGACTCTGATTGTTGTGACAGTTCCCCCTCACTGTATTCCTCAACTGCTGACTGTGACTCTGGCTCTGCTGCGAGCAGACGGCGGTGGAGCTGGTCTACGTGTCTGCGAAGGACTTGACCGCCTTCAGTCGATACCTCATATGACAATAGGCCAGTCACTCAGACAACCTTGGCAGGAACCCAGGCAGGACTGCTGGAAAAGTTCCTTGCATAGACAGGATCACTGGGGAAGAATCCTCTGGGTGCTTCCTGGTTGTCCGGCAATGGACACTTCTCGGGGGCTCGATCTGGGTGCATCCAGTCCAGGCGGGTGGTCAGATGCGTGCCCATGAGAGGTTTGGCTGGGCTGTGCCCTGTGGTAGCACTCGGGGTCACCCGGGGGCTGAAAAGGAACGCCGCGAGTCTATGGTCCCAGTCTCTATGGATGATATGCCAGAGAGACTCTGTGGTCTGCACCATTCTTTCTGCTTGTCCGTTGGTGGCGGGGTGAAAGGGAGCGGAGTGGACATGCCTGATGAGGTAGTGGCCCATAAATTCCTGGAACTCCCCTGAGGTGAAGGCGGTTCCATTGTCCATCACTATGGTTTCGGGCAGGCTGTGTGTGCTGAAGATCCGTCTTAGGGCCCTGATCGCTGCTTTGGTGGAGGTGGAGGCGACGTGCACAACCTCCAGCCACTTGGTGTATGAGTCCACCAAAATGAAGAGTATTTGTCCCTGGAAGGGGCCAACAAAGTCCAAATGTAGCAGGGACCACTTTTTGGGGGTGGACTCCCACTGCTGCACGGGTGCCCAGGGTGGTTCTGGTTGGGTTCTTGGCAAGTCTGGCAGCACTTGACCCATGCCTCAATCTCCCCATCCAAGCCAGGCCACCACACATAACTACGGGCGAGTGAGTCTCATGCAAGGCTGACAGCACTTGTTGATGTAAGGGAGCGGGAACTACCACCTGGCTTCCCCACAGGAGGCACCTCTTGTGTGCTGGTAGCTCATCTCACTGGGAAGAATAAGCTGCAAAATCTGGGCCCACCTGGCTGGTGGGGCATCCCCTCCCCACACAGTCCAAAATGCGGGAGAGGACCCGGTCTTTTGCGGTGTGGTGGGAGACGTCTGAGGCATGCAGAGGGTGGTCTGGGAGCTCCTCCATGAGCAGGATCTGGTGCATGGGAGCCAGGTCTGGATCGCAGGAATGGAGCAGCAGGCAGCTGAAGGCATCAGCATGCCCCATCACCTTCCCCGGGCGGTAGAGGAGGGAATACTGGTAACCTGCCAGGAAGATGGACCAATGCAGTACCTGAGGAGAGAGCATCTGGGGGGGTCTGGCAATCCAGACCCAGCAGGGGCTTGTGGTCTGTGACGATGGTGAATGGCCGCCCATAGAGGTAATCATGGAACTTTTTTACCCCGGCCACGATGGTCAGTGCCTCTTTGTTGATTTGCACGTAGTTGCACTCGGCTGAAGAGAGGGTGCGAGAGTAGTAGGCCACAGGGACCTCCCTGTTGTCCAGCAGCTGATGCCCCAGGATGACGCCGACACTGTAGGGGGAGGCGTCGCAAGCCAGGATGACGGGCAGCGTCTCACTGGATGGATGCCTTCAGCATTGACAGAGAACCCCAGGAACTCGACCCACAGAACCCCCAGGAGACACGTTTCCCTCTTTACTTTTAGACCAGCCAAGTGGAATCACTGCAGGATGGCGCTGAGTCAGCAGGCAAAGTCCTCTTGCATGGGGGCGGCAATCAGAACATCATCAAAGAAGGTCTGGACCCCGGGGATTCCTTTGAGGAGAGAGTCCATTAAGTTTTGGAAGATCCCTGGGGCCACGCTGACCCCAAACTGCAGGCGCCGCACCTTGAACCCACCCCGGTGGGTCACGATGATCTGGGCTTCTGCAGTCGCATTGTCTACCGGAAGCTGCTGGTAGGCCTGGGTCAATTCCAGCTTCCTCAATATCTTGGCACCCGCCAGAGAGGCCAAGACGTGGCTGACCACTGGAACCGGGTAGGAGTGGTCCTGTAGTGCTTTATTGATGGTACATTTGTAGTCCAAATAGATGCGGATGTCCTCGTTGGGCTTTACGGGTGTCACAATTGGGATTTCCCAGAGGGTGTGGGGGAGCAGCTCTAAAACGCCTTGATCCATCAGGCGATCCAACTCCTCATCTGTTTTCGGCTTCAATGCAAATGGGACACATCTGGCCTTCAGCCGTATGGGCCGCACCTCTGGGCTGAGCTGCAGCGAGACGGGGGGGACAGTGTAGCAGCTAAGCGTCCCCTCGAAGATGGCCGGGAACTCATCACACACTTTCTGAAAGTCTCTCCTGGCAATGTGGTGCACACCTGTGACTCAGAACCCATGGGGCATGAACCAGGCTTGTCCTAGGAGACTCGTGCGACTGCCCCCCACCACCAGCAAGTCCAAAAATCCATCAAATTCCTGGTACTGCACCCCACTTATAGCCACCACATTTTGTTGGAAGTCCCGTAGTATAAACCTGGCAGGCCTAAGTGGAGGGCCCCAGTGGGCAGAGCCTACTTAAAGTGTCCTCCAAGATTATGGAAATGGAGGACCCAGTGTCTAGCTCCATCGTGCAGGGAGCCCCCTTGATCAATACAGTCAAATTAATTTTATTGGGGGTGCCCGGGGGTAAGTTCAGTTCTGTTGTGTGTGCTGGGCTTGTCGTCAGTCGCCTCCTGTTTCCCTTGGAGTGGCAGGCTTGGGCGATGTGGCCAACCTTTCCGCAGGTCTGACACGTGACATCCCAGAAATGACAGGTTCTCTTCTCATGGGGATCCCCACAGCTGGTTCATGGTGCTCATATGGTGCTTTCAATGGCGCGTCATGGAGCAGAGGGGCGAGCATGGCGGGCTGGGCATGGTAGTTGCAGGACCTCTTCACTGTCGGATGTGTCTGAGGCTGAGGAGATGGCAGCCTGGTGCACTGCTGCGGAATGGCGATTGGCCTTCTGGTTGCCAGCCTCCTGGGACTTCTCGAATGCTGCAGCCACTTGCAGTGCCTTTTGGAAATTTACACCCTCTTGGCTGACGAGCTTGCGCTGGCGCTTCTCATTCCTGAGGCCAAACACAAAGCGGTCTACGAGTGCTCCCTCAAGGTTCGTGTACTCACAATTGAGTGCCAGTCGATGCAGGGCAGCAACATAGAGGCCAATTCGCTGAGCCTCTGGCTCCTCTCGAAGAAATCGAGACAACAAGCCAGTTGGGTGGGCTTGGACACGAAGTGGTCGGTGAGCGCCTTGATGAGGCTGTTGAAAGTGGCGAGTTTCAGCGTGGTCAGTGCGATGAGGCCTTGTGCTAGCTCCAGGGTGGCAATCCTGCAAGAGCTGAGTAACAGAGCCTTCTTCTTAGCCGTGTCATCGATTTCCTGGAACTCTATGAAGTATATTAGGTGTTCCACCCAGGCCTCCCATTTCTCTGGGTAAGTGGGGTCAAACTCAGGCAACAGTCCTAGAGTGGCAGCCATGGTCCTGGTTGCGATGTGATGCATGTGGCACTGGAGCTCAATGTGTGGTGCAGTGCAAATGGGAGCTGGGCTGGTTCAACAGGATCCTATCCTTGTTGCCACTGTTAAATAGTGGGTTCCATGGATGAACAGACCCCAGGTACAGTCATCAGCTCTACTTTATTAGTGATTTCAGCAAGGAGAACCCAGGCATGCATGCAAAAAAACCAGACCCAAATACTCCCACTCCCAACGATAGGCTATTTACATTACATTGTTTCTCTAGTGGTCCATTCTAGGATCCTAGCCAACTATTGTTTTGTGGACGCAAGCTCAACCGGACCTCAGGGCTAGTTTAGGATTGACTCATCCTTAGTACCCAACAAAATGAGAGGTGCAGGTAGGCTCACTCACAGTGGTGGCCTTCCTCCCACTCCCTAGCTTTCCCCTCACAGTCTGCTGTGCATACACAGCATTTGTTCCTGAGGGCTTGGGAAGATTCCATTCACTGTTTCCCAGGTTTTGTGAGAGTGGTTTCGTGGCAGTTTTCCCCTTGCTTCACTTCCAAGCCAAAGGTAAGTCAAGAGCATTCAGATTCCCTCACATTTCCCCACACACAACATGTCCCCATCCCTCATAAGCCACTTCCCACCTGCATTTTAATTTTTTCAAGCGACATGAATCTAGCGATAGGAGACCATCGCTAGTCTCGTGCTGCTGGTAAAAAAATGACTCCCCAATGGGCTGCCCTCTCCTGCCACCCGGTATTTTAGGTAAGATATATTTATGCTATGATTTATTGTAAGTTGTAATATACAAACATAACAGAAGAGTGTGTTTATTTGCATTCTGTAAAGCTTTTAACAAAACCAATAAAAGCAATGTTTTTTAAAAAAGAACGCAGCACCAAGCAGCACCTGCCAGGAGCCACTGGCTCCCCACACACTCAGCAAGCCTGGCTGGGCTGTCCTCCCTGCCACCCAGTTTCAACTGGGTGGCAGGAGGAGGTAGTACTGAGCTGTGCCTGCCAGGAGCCATCATCTCTCCCCACATGCAGTGAGCCTGGCTGGGCTGTCCTTTCCCACCATCCAGTTTAAGAACATAACATGAGAGAACATAAGAGACACCAATGTTGGATCGGGCCAATGGCCCATCCAGTCTAACTCTCTGTCACACAGTGACCAAATACCAGGTGCCATCAGGAGGTCCACCAGTGGGGCCAGGACACTAGAAGCCCTCCCACTGCTGCCCCCCCAGCACCAAGAATACAGAACATCACTTGCCCCAGCCTGAGAGTTCCTATCTATACCTTGTGGCTAATAGCCACTGATGGACTCCTGCTCCATATGCTTATCGAATTCCCTATTGAAGCTGTCCATGTTTGTAGCCACCACCTCCTGTGGCAGTGAATTACATATGTTAATCACTCTTTGGGTGAAGAAGTACTTCCTTTCATCTGTTCTAACCTGACTGCTCAGCAATTTCATGGAGTGCCCACGAGTTCTTGTATTGTGAGAAAGGGAGAAAAGTACTTCTTTCTCTACCTGCTCTATCCCATGCATAATCTTATAAACCTCGATCATGTCACCCCTCAGTCATAATTTCTCCAAGCTAAAGAGCCCCAAGAGCTTTAACCTTTCTTCATAGGTTTTAACCGGGTGGCATGAGAAGGCAGTTCTGAGCTGCACCTGCTGGGAGCCATGCAGAATGGATTTTGGATGAAGGTCGCTGGACCCAAATAGACTACTCTGAGACTGGAACAATGGCGTGTGGGAGTAGGAGAGGTGTTCTGGGACTGGAATGACAGCCCTCAGAGTGGAATGACAGCCCCTGGGAGTACAAGTGTTTTAAGCCTGGAACGACAGATTCATAATAGAATGCTGGCCCCTGGGAGTAGCACGAGTGTTCTGGGTGGGCCTGGAATGACAGCCTCTCACTTCTTGTCCCAGGGGTGAATAACGGGGTGATGGACACTCTGTCTCACAAACAGATGGAGAGCTTTCATCAATTGGCCCTGGAGGCAGACTTGCACCCAATGAGGATGCCCCTGGAACTTTGGCAGCTTGGTGAGTCAAGGCTAGCAGGACAATCACGTTAGCACTTGTGCCAAGCATGCAGAAAGCTTATGGTCATGCAGTTCATCAGTTTACGACTTTTAGGGGGCAGGTAGGGCTTCAGGATGTCTGGCCAATACTGGTAGACCATCTGTTGCAATATTGTGTCATGCTGAAAGGGAAGGGTTTGGCCATTAGATCTATTAGATCACAGTTGGCTGGTTTGGCCTTCCACAGTAAGGCTCAGCACTAAAGGGGCTGTTTGGTACTTGGACACAGCTTTGAGATTGTGCTATTCCATGCTGCTGCTCTGACCATGGTTTTTTTGGCATTTTATGGGTCAATGAGTTGGTTCAGCAATCTCAGTTGGATCCTCTGAAGAGGGCTCTGCAGGTAAATGATATTTCTTTTAAGGGTGACAAGATTGTGATCCACATATGGTGGTCCAAGACTGATCAAAAGGGAAAAGGGAATGAAATATCCCTTGGTGTTTGTGCCGACAGGGACCTCTGTCCAGTCTGGGCTTTGCACCAATATGTTGGTCAGTGTGACCAGGACGATGGCTCTCTATTCCTTCATGCAGACAAGTCCCCGCTGACTAAGTACCAGTTCTGGACAGTGACATCAAGGGCCTTGACTAAGTTAGGTTTATCAGGTGTGAGATTTGGCATGCATTCATTTAGATTTGTAGCTGTGTCCACAGCTGCAGCCACGGGCTATTCTGGCGCAGCCATTCAGAAAGTAGGGCGGTGGCGTTCAGCAGCCTACAAGATCTATGTTCAGCCTTTGATGTCACTGTAAGATGTTGTTCCTTCTAGTATTTCCTGTTGTTGTTTGATTTTAGGTTCATTGGCTTCTGTGTGGAGGCTCCAGATTCTGATTGCTGGCCAGTTTTCTGGATGGCCCATCAGATGGAGAGATTTGGAATGGGCTCACAGCTGGGCCTGAGCGACTGTACCATTGTCAAATGGCTGGGCAGACAGAGCCTCCATTGGACTGGGTTGATGCCCTTGTTGTTTGTGGAGCAAAGTGGCCCTCCTCCCGACATCATGATCATTCACCTGGGTAGCAATGACCTGGGAATGATGGTAAAGGCTCTAATATTGCAAGCGCAGGTGGACATGTGGTACATTGTGACACATTGGCCCAATGTCAGGCTGGTGTGGTCAGCCATTTTGCCCTGGGAGTTGTGGAAGTGGGCTTGTGATCCACACATCATTGAGCAAGCTTTGAAGAAGACTAACTGTGAATTGGGAAGTGCTATGAGGGGTGGATTTGGGTTTGTCATCCTACACCCAGGCATTGTAAAGGAATGTGTCCATCTCTACCGAGAGAATGGTATTCACCCGTCTGAAATTGGGAATTGCATTTTCCTTGAGGATTTGAGGCAAGGGCTGTGCCAGATTGTTGGCCAGTGTGCAAGGCCAAGGGCTTAATCAGAGGCTTGACCCTTGCTGGTAGCAGAAATCTGGCCTGGTTTTGTTGATGAGGGAGAACACCGACAGACCCCTCCTTGACTGGGGGGTTGGCGCACTTAGCTTAGTCCTGTTGAACCCTAGAGGGAGCTGTGGTGCATCCTTTAGTGTTTGGGTTTGTTGAATGTTTTTCTTGCAATTCAGCCTACCTCTTCTTGTTTCTTTCTCTGCTCTGTGTTAATATGTATTAGTGCTTGTGCTCTGAAGGCTTCTCTGTTGTATTTGTGGCCTGCAGTCATTGTCTTTTTGCAAAAATCCTGTTGCAGTAAATTCATTGAAAGCAAACTCCAAGCGTGAATTGGATTATTTCCTGAACTCTGCCAGCACACAGATAGTCATAGGGTTCCTGTTGGGCATACCACAATCTTCCACAGAATTGTCTTGGCTTCTTCTCTTGCTTGTTTTGTGGGAGGGATCAGCCACGGCAATATCACTTTAGTGTGAGGGTGCCACTGTGTGGTGCTTGGCTCCTTCCATGTATAACTAGTCAAGTCAGCCTTTATTGGCATATATCAGTAGAACAAAGTCATTATAAAAGTATACAAGTAGGACACTGTATCACAAATATATTGAATAAAATAATAGGTTACAACTGTACTTTTCCTTGACGTAGTAGCATGGCGGATTGAAGGAACTTAACTACTTTCTCAGTTACTTCATGGGGGGGGGCAGAGCCAGGTGATATAGTCACTGGCTGGCTACCAACATTGTTATAGAATTCAGTGCTGCTGCTATACTCTTAGTTCCTTATGAGGTAATATTTTGACATGCTGAATAGGGCTGTTATTCACTTTGACAACAGTTATAACATTTGGTTTATCCAGCAAAAAATCTCCTATTCAGGATTGAATTGAGTTTAAATAAAAGAGGTAATTTAAATTAGAAGCATGTTCTTAAGTGCTCACAGATGAAAGTGTAGGAAATGCTGACAAATGCTTAGCTGTGTCTTTGACTTTAATTCTCTATTTCAAACGGACTCTTTTATTCATTAGAACAAAGGTACAATATCTATAGACTTTGTCTATATATTTATAACTAGTTTCTTGCAAAAGCAAATGAAGCCCTATTAATATTAATTTAAATTGCAATCTGATTTTTCTAACCAGTGCATGAACCATTTTCTATCCCTTGTAATTATTTCAAGTTATTATTAAACTTATCAGAAGTGAAACTCATCATCTTTCTGATGGAGACATAAATCAGCTCAGGCAAATATAATTTCTAAAAATGTTAACTCTGTGATCAATAAAGAGTGAATATGGAATCACTCCTATGCAGGATCTCTTAATATCTACTTGTGGTGCATTCAGCCCATTTTAAGGGCCAGGATCCCCATTGCAGGCGTTCCCCATTATCTTGGCTGCACCCAATAAAATCCCCCTCCCCCCAAAAAAACCACCTGCGAAATTATCCTTGATTTAAAAAGAGGTTTGTCATTGTAGCATAGGGGAGTGCTGTTCAAAAATACAGCTCCCTTGGGTATCCATTACTGTCTCACAGAGCAGGGATGATCAGAGTTACACTTTTAATTTCCTTTTCTTTTTTAAAAAACAAACAGCTTCCTAGTTTCTGAGGTATGATCAAATGATTGGAAGTATTTTGTTAGTGTCTGGCAAACAGTCACCTTAGAACCTTCCCCTTTTCAATGCACAGACAATATTCTGGCTATACTTATAAGAGACTGAAACAAATTCTGATCCTTGACACATAGTTCCACATCCCTTAAAATCTGGGTATTTGAGACTTTTGGTTTTGGCGCAGCGGGATCGAGGTGGGCTGCGGAGCTCTGCTCCTGCAGTCACTCGAATTGCACAGAAAAGGGAGCTTGCGGTCGAAGTCACTATGAGCCCTGCAGCTGGGCACCCAGTCCGGGGCCACGTCCTCCAGTGAAGAATCCTCAGCCAGCAGGAAAAGACCAGGACCTGCTGTGAAAGGTGCAAAACAGCAGGTCTGAGAGCAGTCTGCACTTCGATCAGTGAGCAGCCACCCCCATTTTTTCGTGACTGTGTCAGAGTGTAATGGGGACCCAGGTGTGTGTCAGAGCACTTATAGACTCGGGGTGTGCTAGAGACATAATTAGTCACTCTATAGTGATGGGGTTGGGAGTCCTGGTGTAACATTTACCGGAACCCCTGATTTTCACTCAGATGGATGGCTCAACCATCCACGAGCCTTGTGACTACCAAACCGTGCCCCTCATTATGGGAACGGAATTCATTGGGAAACCTGAGTGTTTGTTATAAATCCTATGTCTCAGTTCTCGATGGTGCTGGGGAGTCTGTGGCTGAGAGCCCATGACCCTTACATTCAGTGAAGTGAAGGGACTGTCAAATTTGTGTCAAATTTGTGGTTCCCAGATGCAATTTTCATGCTTGGCTACCCAGGGGGAGGGGAGCACCTCCGGACAACCCGGTTCATGCCTGTTCAGCTAAAGAGGAATTAGACTCCACATCTGTGGAGTAAAGAGACTTGGCCAGGGTGTTTGAGGAGGAAGAAGCCAACCAACTTCCCTCCCACTGTAACACCAACTGTGCCATTGAGATTTTCCCGGGGCACAAGCTGCCCAAAGGGAAACTATACTCCATGAGCCCTGTGGAGAAGGAAGAGTTAAGGAAGTTCATTGACAAAAACCTGGGTTGAGGCGCAATGTTCCCTCTAAGCTATGGAGTCTGTTGAGCAAAAATTCTACTTTGTGAGGTACTGGCATTAAAGATGTGAGCAGGGGATTTGGCTACTGCATAAACTAGTTTGCTCTGGAGCCATCCTTCCTGAGCTAAGACAAAAATCTGTGAGCTGGAGGCTAAAAAACTGTGAGCTAGCTCACACTAACTCAGATTAGAGGGAACACTGGTTGAGGGTTCATCCACCCCACCTCCTCCCAGTTCACGGCCCCTGTTCTCTTCCAGAAGAAAGACAGGGGTCTCTGGCTGTGCATGGACTACTGGGGTTTGAATGTAGTATCAGCCATGAATGCTTACCCCCTGCCTTTGATCAAGGACCTTTTGGCAGAGGCTGCCAAGGGAAAGATCTTCACTAAGTTGGATTTGAGAGACGCATACTTTTGTGTATGCATCTGGGAGGGGGACAAGCCTAAGACTGCCTTTAACTGCCTTTAACACTCCTTTGGGCCAGTTTGAGTACATTGTGATGCCCAAGGTGTTCATGAACTTAATAAATGAAGCATTGCACAAGCATCTATTCAAGGGGGCCCTAGTTTATCTTTATGATATCTTCACACAGAACAGAAACCTTTATTGGCATAACACAAGTAAACCAGGCAAGGAAAAGTTTAAAGGATAATACAAGACCAGCATCAACCAGTAATCCCGGTATTCCTAAATACAAGACAATCCTAACATGATTTACAGGAATTACAGAGTATTACTCTTGACTTCCATGTGTAGGTCAAAAATTCAGCGACAGATAGTGTTATTGCTGGGCTCTGGTCTGCTAAGAAAAAAATTAAGTCCCTGTCCAGAAAATCTCTCTGCGAAGGGAGAAAAGGGCGAATCAAGATATTGCGCATAACGGAGTATTTAGGGCAGCAGAGAAGGATATGGGTAACAGAGTCAGGTTCCCCAAGGTTACAGTTACAAAGTCTATCCCTGTATGGAACACCCCTGTGTCTACCTGAAACCACAACTGAAGGGAAAAGGTTGAATCTTGCAAGCATAAAGACCCTCCTAATGATATCTTATTATATTCACATGATAGGGAATCACATGTGAAGCTGGTGAGGGAAGTCCTACAAACTCTGTATGATCACAAACTGTTTGCCAAACTGTCTAAGTGTGAGTTCCACCAGACCCAGGTTGACTTCCAAGGCTATTGCATCTTCCCCAGAGGGCTGGAGATGGATCCCTGTAAGGTAGCAGGCATCCTGGGGTGGGAGGCTCCCCGAACCAGATGCCAACTCCAGTCCTTCTTAGGATTCACCAATTTCTACAGAGCCTTCATCTCGAACTTTGCCCAAGTGAGCCTGCCCCTCACAGACTTGCTTAAGACTAAAGGGAAGGGGCAGACGAGGTCTAAGCTGGGGGCACATTTGGAGTGGACAGCTGAGTGTCAGGAGGCATTTGATAAGCTAAAAGCCTTGTTCATGTCTGAGCCCATTCTATGTCATCCGGATGAAAACAAAAAATTCATTGTTCAAGTCGATGCCTCAGATGTTGCGATGGGGGGGGCATCCTGCAGGAGGGGCTAGATGGGAAGCTCCACCCATTGGCATATGTGTCCAAAAAGTTTAATGCTACTGAACAGAACTGGACAGTTTGGGATAAGGAAGATGCAGCCATTAAGTTAGCTTTGACGACCTGGAGACACTGGTTAGAGGGGGCATGGGTCCCTTTCAAAGTATGGACTGATCACAAAATCTTGGAAGCCCTGAGCACGCCTCGCAATCTTAATGCTAAGCAGCTCCAGTGGGCAGATTTTTTCTCGAAGTTCCACTTCACCCTCCAGCACTTCCCCGGGAAGTTAAACTCCTTAGCAGACACCCTGTCCCGCCTCCCGCAGCACACCAGCCAGAGAGAGGAGGTAGTAGACTTTATGTTCATGCCCTCCCAGGTGGGAGGGGCCATCCTCATCTGCAGTCAGGTTGAAGGCAGGGGCTAAGGAGCAAAGCGAGCCATGGGCTGTCAAGTTTGAGGCGTTCTCTGAGAAAGACAAAACCGAGATCACTAACGATCCTGCCATCCAACAGGGTCCTAATGGGTACTGGTACTGGGCCCCCAAATTATTTGTCCCAAACACCCTCCACGGAGAAGTGATGCACTTTGGAAATGAATCAAAACTAGCTGGACATTTTGGTTATTGGAAAACTTTGCACCTGTTACAATGCCAGTTTTGGTGGCCTCATATGTGAGGGGACATTTCACAGTATGTAGGGTTGTGCCAAACTTGTTTGATGAGCAAAAAATGCCTGGGTAAACTCCCAGGGCTACTCCTCCCACTGGAGACACCTAGTCAACCCTGGGAAGTGATCTCCATGGATTTTATTATGGACTTACCTCCTAGCTGAGGGAAAATGGTGATCTGGGTGATAGTGGACTTGTTTTCCAAACAGGCACATTTTATCCCTTTCAAACAACTACCTACAGCAAAAACCTTGGCTAGGATGTTCATGCAGCATGTGATAAAACTGTATTCCATGCTGGTTAAAATAATTTCAGACCGCAGGAGCCAGTTCGCTGCCAAGGTTTGGAAGGAGCTTATGCAGGTGTTGGGCATTGAACAGGGCCTCAGCAGTGCCTACCACCCAGAGACTGATGGCCAAACCGAATGGGTTAATCAAGTGATGGAACAATTTATCAGATGCTTTACTAATTATCAACAAGATGATTAGGCCGAGTTGTTAGCTTTTGCAGAATACAGTTATAATAATGCTGTCCATTCCTCCATGGGGTTGTCTCCCTTCAAAGCAGTGCATGGCTATGAAGGAGCCCCACTCCCTATGGCGGGGACCCCTGATCTTCCCTCAGGAGACCTGAAGACCTGTTGGAAAGGCTTAGAGAACACTGGCCTGTTATTCAAAAGACTCTTGAAAAGGCCAAAGCAGACTATAAGGCTCAGGCTGACAAGGGAGGACACCTGGGTGGGATGTCCAGCCTGGTGACTATGTATACTTATCTACAAAAAACTTGAAAGGACTCCAACCTAGCTAGAAGCTGGGTTGGAAATACATGGGGCCCTTTAAGATGTTACACAAAATAAATGATGTGACTGTCGAACTGGAGTTACCTAAAACAGTTAAAGGGATATATCCCATTTTTCATTTCAGTCTATTGAAGCGGGACCCTGGACTGAATTCCTGGAGACCTCATCCTCCAGCTCCACCTCCACTGATGGTGAATGGTGAACCACATCAAGAAGTAACCCAAATTTTGGACTCAAAACTTAAACACGGGCGCTTTTTCTATTTGGTGCAATGGAAAGACTTCAACCCTTCACATAATATAAATGGGTTGAAGAATGCCATGTTTGTGCTCCTAAACTCCTACGTGCCTTTCATAACACGTATCCTGATAAACTGGGTGGGGAAGAGGCCTTCAGAGGGGCAGAATGTCAGCTATGCTGCCATGGTATGGGGAATGGGGGTGGGAAGGAGACAACTGGGTGAGTGCCTTACTTTCCTGGAATGTTAGCTTTCACTTCTTATGCTGTGTCTTATCTAGCAGCCTGACCTTGATATTTTGCGCTCTTTGCTCTGCCTGGGAATCTGCTCCCATTAGTTTACACACGCAAACCATGCACCTCTGATTGGATCATTTCCATCAGAGGCCCCCACTTTGAATGCGGTAGATATTCCCCTCTCCTGCCAGTTAGGTTAGCTCTAACACAGAATGTACGCACAGATGACCTGCCTTTACTGTCTTCAATAAACTTGATTCTTCTGAAGGAACGTTGTTGAGACTGATTGCTGTGGGATTCTGACACTTGAGAAATAAAAAAGACTCATTCAGAAAATGGAAGGAGGGCCTTATAACCAAGGATGAATAGAAACAACCAGTGCCTGTAGAGAGAGAGTTAGGAAAGCTAAAGCTCAGTATGAGCTTAGGCTAGCATGAGGTGCAATAAACAACAAAAAAGGGTTATTTTCTTATCTTCAAAGTAAGAAAAAAGCATGGTAGACTCCTTGCGAGGACAGGAAAGTGAAATTGTAACAGGTGATGAAGAGAGGGCAGAACTGCTCAATTCCTACTTTTTCTCAGTCTTTTCTTGTGAAGTAAATGATGTTCAACAGGGCAAAAACAGAACACATGACTAGGATTGGCATAGGGGTAGTACATAAACACCTAGTTTCTTTAAATGAAATAAAGTCCTCGGGCCAGATGAGCTGCATCCAAGGGTACTAAAAGAACTAGTGAATGTAATTTCTGTGCCTCTGTCCATTATTTTTGAGAATTCTTGGAGAACAAGTGAGGTGCCAGAAGAATGGAGGTGGGCAAATTGCTGTGGTTACTGAGAGTCAGCATGGGTTTCTCCAGAACAAGTAATGTCAGATTAACTTTATCTCTCTTTTTTTGAGAAAGTTACTACCTTGCTGGATCAGGGGAATGCTGTAGCATAATTTATCTTGATTTCAGTAAGGTTTTTGGTAAGGTACCACATAATATTATTGTTGACAAATTGATAAAATGTGGTTTGGATCCTATGACTGTTAGGTGGATCTGTAACCAGTTGACAGCTCGCACCCTAAAGAGTGCTTGTTAATAGTTCCTCATCCTCTTGGAGTGCCTCAAGGTTCTGTCCTGGGACCTGTTTTGTTCAACATTTTTCTCAATGATTTGGATGAAAGAATAGGGGGAGTGCTTATTAAATTTACAGATGATACTAAATTGGGAGGGGTAACAAATATGGATAGAAGAACGAGTCAGGATGCAGTATGATATTTTTAAAAAGAAAAATATTTATTCCCTTAAATTGATACAAATAATTCAATCAAATAGCACACATCTCTAGTTTTAAAAATGGAACAGATGTAGGGTTAAAAATTAGAAAGCCTTATAAGCAAACAATTAAAAACTAACCAAGACAATGAAACAATCAATGTGGGCAAAGAAATTCTAAGGAAAACAGACTATCTAAAGTTTAATATGCCGCACTGAGCAAAGGAGACAAAGGCAGAAACCACTGAACGATAACAAAAAAAAAAGAGGGTGATACACACAATAGACAATATTGCAATACATCTCCTATAGGTGCAATCACTCAGGCTAATCCACCTATATTATAAAGTTTTCCATTATGGGTTAACATAAATTTATAAAATGTAAAGCCACAAGGAAAGAAAAATAAAATTTAAAAAACCCTATATTTAACATGAACTAATCAAAATCTATATTCAGCTGTATCTGTTTGACAGTGTACTTCAGGACACAACAGAATGAGACTCCCAAACACCACACACACCCCTTTAGGGAAGAGACCTTGGCTTTTTATATCCATTCAAAATTGGCCATATATAACCCAATAGGACTATATTGTCCATCCACAAAACCCAAGACCAAAAAAAAAAACTGGTCTGAAAGTAGTCCTCAAAATTGGCAGCTATGCTGGGGTGCCAGATCTACAACAATTCCAAGGTCCAGCAACTGGTCATTAGTAACTGGAACTGTGTAAATCAATCTCAACAGAGTGGAATAATTTAGGCAGCATATGGCAATGTGAGAAAAGGGAATGAAATGTAAAAATTGGAAATATTTAAAAAATTAAAAATTATATCAGTCAGATACTATGGAAATCTCTCAACCAGGACCGGCTATTACTTTTTTACAAGACCATTTCCAAGGCCCTTTCTGCAGTTACTGAGTCATTGGGGGGGGAAGCAAAATTTTAAAAACCCTATATTTAATGTGAACAAATCTGTATTCAACTATATCTTTTTTACAGTATACTTTGGACTAAGGACACAACAGAATGAGACTCCCAAACACCACACACACCCCTGTAGGGAAGAGATCATGGCTTTTTATATCCATTCAAAATTGGCGATATAAAACCCGGTAAGACTATATTGTCCATCCACAAAAGCCAAAACCAAAAAAATTGGCCTGAAAATTAGCAACTATGCTGGGCTTCCAGATCTATGACAATTCCAAGCTCCAGCAACTGGTCTTTGGTCATTGGAACTGTGTAAAATAATCTCAACAAACAGAACAGAATAATGTAGGCAGAATATAGAAATGTGGAGAAAGGGTTTAAATTTAAAAATTGGAAAAATTTTAAAAATACAAAATTATATCGATCAGATACTAGGGAGACCTCCTGACCTGGACCTGGACCAGCTATTACTTATTTATCTGCCTATAAGATCATTTCCAGGGCCCTTTCTGCAGTTATTGAGTCATAAATGAGTTTGTGACAACTGTCCTCAGATTCTGATTCTTGTGATGTTTCCTGAAATGCGCTATTTCTATATGCCTGTCTTTTTTCCTTCAAAAAAACCGCATCATCTCTGCAGAAGTCTTATTTATGGTCTCTGTCAGCTCATTGTTCTTTAGACTGTCTTCCTGCTCTGTTGTGGCAGGGCATTTGAAGTTGGCTGCTGCTCTGTATCCATAGAGATCTTCTTTGGGGTCTGTATCAACTCCTTGACCTCCAAGTTGTTTTCCTGCTCTATTATGGCAGGAGCTTCACAGTTCATCTGTTGTTCTAGAGTTTCTAGGCTGAGTTGACTATCATTAAGGTCTTCAATTCTATGGTCTTGTGGGATCTTGACTTTCATATGGGAAGACAGTTGTGGGGAGCTAGAAGGATCAGTCAGAGAGTCAGATGTACCTACAGCTCTCACCCTTTCGTGTTCGGTTTCACGTTTGCTCAAATCCAAGTTCGCTGGTCAAGGATTCACATTTATCAGTTGCTGGATTTGGGAATTCTTAAAATATCTTTGAAACCTAATCTCAAACTCAACATAGTAGGAGCAATGAGCAAATACAAGGGTTGGTATTTGATTGAAATGAAATCATAAAAGAAAACATTCATAGCACAGAGATCCAGGAATTTGCTCCACTTTAATGAGATCAACAAGAGATGGTTCTATTTATTTTTTTAAAAAAGCCAAGTGTCTACTGGCCCATCGCTTGTTGGACCAGTTGATGTATTTTCCACAATAAGGGAAGACAGTGATTACTATGCGGTTGGGCTCATAAGTTAGGGAGACAACCTCCTTTGGTCTCTTACTGGAGGCAGCTGCAGATTTCCCTTTGTATTGTAAGCTTGGGTCAAGAGGTCTCTTACAGTCCTTGTTCCTGCGTGTTCTTGGAATCCCTTGATTGCTAAGTGGGCTTTTTATCAATGGGTCTTTTTTGCCACTTTTTAAAACAAGTATTAAAATAATTTCCAGCTTTCCATAGATTTCCTGCAGTTTTCTGGCAATTTAACGAGTCTGGGCTCAGTTCCTCAGATTTTCCTAGTTGGCACAATGGGGATGTTGAGCATAGACCATACATCATCAAACTGTTGTTTGATATCGTTGTTTGTTCCGCAGAACAAACAGCAGCATATTCATCCTCGATCATGCAGTCAGATCTGTTCGGGTCCTTGGATGGATCAGCAAAGCCCTCCAAAGGTTTGTTTACTTGCAGGAGTTTTACTCTCTTCCTCAAATGGGTAGGCTCTTTTCATTCCCATAGTTTACACAATGCTTAAATTCTATCAGAGGAAAGCTACTCATAAGTCTTGTATTTTCCTTAGTATCAAAGACAATTAGGGGCAAAAAAGTCCACAAACCACTCTAGACAGTCTGAAGCACTTTCTAACACTGCCTGAGCCAAGAAAAGCAGCTTGTAGGTAAAAAAACCCCAAACAATTTCCCCAGGCTCAGGCTGAGCAGATACCCAAGCTTTTCCCACAAGATGCCATCTTTTCCCACAAGCTGCTATTAGGATACAGGATGGTCTTGACAGGCTGGAAAACTGGGCTAAAACAAATAAAATGAATTTCAATGGGCATAAATGAAAAGTTCTGCATTTACGTGGGAAAAATCAAATGCATAATTAAAGGATGAGGGAGATTTGTCTTGGCAGTAGTATGTGCGAAAAGGATCTAGAGGTCTTAGTAGGCCATACACTGAACATGAGTCAGCAGTGTGAGGCAGTAGCTAAAAGGGCAAATGCGATTTTGGGCTCTATCAACAGAAGTATAGTGTCCAGATCACGTGAAGTGATGGTATCACTTCACTCTGCTCTGGTTAGACCTCATCTAGAGTATGTGTTCAATTTTGCACACCACAGTTTAAGAAGGATATAGAAAAGCTGGAATGTGCTCAAAGGAGGGCAATGAAGATGGTGATGGGTCTGGAGACCAAGTCCTATGAGGAAAGGTTGAAGGAGCTAGGTATGTTTAGCTTGGAAAGGAGATGACTGAGAGGTGATATAACTATCATCAAGTACTTGAAGGGCTGTCTTATAGAGGATGGTGCAGAGTTGTTTTATCTTGCCCCAGAAGGTAGGACCAGAACCAACAAGTTGAAATTAAATCAGAAGAGTTTTCGGCTAAACATTAGGAAGAACTTCCTGACAGTTAGAGTGGATCCTCAGTGGAATAGGCTTCCTCAGGAGGTGGTGGTCTCTCCTTCTTTGAAGGTTTTTAAACAGAGGCTAGATGGCCATCTGGAAAGTACTGGGTTCGCCGCATGGAGGACGCGGACAACGACATGCATTTGCATACGTTTATTGTACTTCACACCGAACTGAAAAATGGCCCTGCAAGGCAAACTATATACACACCCACCCAGCACACCCACAGTCCCGTTGGAGGGTTTGAATTTCCCACCAAAGCTGCTATTAGTGAATGCTGGGGGGGAAAGGATCCTAGGTTCCTATTGTTTAAAAGAGCTAATCTCCTACTCTACCCGCGGACCATGAGAGGGAGGGCAGGAAGGGTTGCATCAGTGCTTAGTTCTTGTGGCCCTTTCTTACACATCCAGGGAAATGCTGATCATCACTTTGGGGTCAGGAAGCAATTGTTCTCCAGGCCATTGGCTGGAGATCCTGGAGGGTTTTTTTTTTTTTGTCATCTTCTGGCCAAGTAGCAGGAGTCACTGAGGGTGTGGAGGGGGAGGTATTTGTGAATTTCCTGCCTTGTGCAGGGGGTTGGACTAGATGACCCTGGAGGTCCCTTCCAACTCCATGAGGAATTTCACATTACCCAGTTTCACACGGTTTCAAGCCGGTAGTGATCCGTTTTGAAGTGAACCGGTATAGGGCTGCCATTTCACACATGGCTTTCCCCTTCCGGTAAAGAGCTGGATCTGAAGCGGTTTGCCATTTCAGACTGCACTGCTTTTTCCCACTTTCCCCCCACCGTTTTTCACCCGTGCGGGCGACCTCCGGCTTATTTTTTTGAATGGTCGCTTTAGAGCGCTATAGCGCTATAGCAGTATAACAAAACACTCCATGCATTCCAATGGGATTGATATAATGCTATTCCGTTATAGCGCTATAGCACTATAAAGAAAATGTTCCAAAAAAAAAAAAGCTGGAGATTGCCCGCGCAGGCGAAAAATGGCGGGAAAAAGCGCATCGGAACCGGGAGAGGAAACTGAGGAGTACTTGGAAGCGGTTGACAGGTAAAACGCTTCAGCCCCATTTCCTAAACGGGACAGAAGCGATTGCGTATGAAATGACAAGTATATTCTGGAAGGAAACCGGTTCTCAAACGGTTCTGTCTGAAATGACAGACCAGAAACCATTTGGGAACCGTTCCTCTTCCGGAATATATTGCCTGTCTGAAATTCCTCCATGAGTCTATGATTTTAATAGGAGATTCCAAGCCAAACATCCTCTTATCATGGAAGTAGCTGTTTCTGAGCAGATGTTCCCTGTAGACACAAATGTAGTACTTAGTGGGTTCTTCTGATGTACCTCCTGCTCCAGTTAATAAGATGGAAGACAAGAATGGCTCTTTGCTTTGATGAGGATTAAGCTATGGGAAAAGAGCAAGAAACACATCAGCAGGCACCATGGTGCCCTTGGGTTCCACATTGGAGACCACTAAATTAGCATTTTTTTCTGATGTACTGTAGTTGATTCAATATAGTTCCTCTTGTGTAAATAATGCAATATATATCTATGTAAAATTGCTGGATCATCTGGCTTTACTTTGTAAAATCTCTCCTTTTTTGTTTGTACCTTTGTGTAAACATATATCTGTACACATGCTGAGGACGTTGACTCACAAAAAAACAAACTTACGCCAAAATAAGTTTGCTAGTCTTTAAGTTGTCACAAGAGTCTTTGTCATTTTGGTGGCCACAGACAAACACAGCTGTCTGTCCTGAATGTGACATTTTTTGCATTTACAAATCTATTAAAAGTTGTACAGTGCTGTTGTAGAGAGATGAATAACAGTGGCTGAAGGGGCTGCAGAGTCCTTTCAAGTAAGCCGAAAACATTTTAAAAGTTTTCCAGTCCTGCTACTCCTTACCAAGGGAGTGATTTGTAGAAATTGTATTGAGTATCATCTTCTCAGTTTCTGTTTTCAGTCCTATTTAAGCTGTTGCTATATGAATAAAGGAATCACTTGAAGGGTGGAGGTTAGAAGTTTCATTGCCAGCTTGCCATTACAGTAATGTGTTTTCAAGTAGTTCAATGTTTTCCCTGGCGATTGCGTATGAAATGACAAGTATATTCTGGAAGGATATACAATTCCATTGCTTATTGAACTTATCTTCTCTTTGGCAGTGAGTATAACTCCCTCATAGAGAAATTGCTTTGGCTCTAAATGGAACAAAAAGGGAGGGAGAGAGACAAACCTGTTCGTAATTATTTTTCTTTATGAATTTCTCTCCAATTGCCAAACAAGAGTTCTTGGTTTTTTAAAAATTCTATACAATAATTCTGGCCATATCCTCCCCCACACAGAGGAGGGCCACCAGCTAAAGCAGGGGTGGCCAAACTTGCTCAACTTAAGAGCCACGTAGAATAAACGTCAGATGTTTGAGAGCCACAAGAAATGAACAAATATTACATGTATTTATATTAAAATATGCAAATTTGATTTTTATTAACATTAAATGAGACTGCAAAAATTAAAAGGAGTAAAACAGATATTGGCAATGATATTTATCTGTTCAATTATATTGTTTGCTAATGATATTTATTTGTCCAAGAGAGAGAGGAAAAAGAGAGGTGGAAAGAAAGAATGAAAGAGGTGGAAAGAGAGAGAAAGAAACAAAGAAAGCAAATAGATGGGAGGAAGGGGGAAGGGAGGGAGGGAGGGAGGGAGAAATAGTATGCCTCCTGTTATGTATAGGGACTGAATCATTCCAGGTCTGTCACACCACAGACTGGCTGAGCTTCAAGCACAAGAACAATAGCCTACCAGGACTCTGGAAGTAACCAAGTAGTAATATTATGTAAATAGCCTATCACTGGGAGTGGGGTGTGTTTGGGTGTGGCAATTGCATGCTATTAAGCAGAGCTGAGGCTCTGGAGACTTGCCTTGCTCTTGCTGAAATCACAAATAAGGTTGAGCTGATCACTTGACTTAAGCCTGCTCATTCATGGAAACCACTATTTAACAGTGGCAACGAAGGTGGGATCCTGTTGAGCAAGCCTAGAGCCCATCTGCACCGCACTGCGCACTGAGCTCCAGTGCCATATGCACTGTATTGGAACCAATACCATAGCTGCTGCTCCAGGACATCTGCCAGAGTTTGACCCTGCTCACCCAGAGCTTTGGGAAACCTGGGTGGAGCGGCTCAAGTACTTCATACTGTTCCAGGACATCAGGGCGAAGAGAAGAAGGCTCTCCTGCTCAGTTCCTGTGGAATCGCAACCCTAAGGCTAGTCTAAGGCCTCATCACGCCCACCACACTCGAAGCAGCCACTTACGACACCCTTATCACAGTGTTCACCAGCCATTTTGTGCCTCAGGCCATGAAGATGGCATGCCGTGTGGACTTCTACATGTGCCAGCAAAAGTTCAATGAGATGGCCACTGACTTCATGGCAGACCTTCACTGACTGGCCCTCACATGCGAGTTCCTGAGTCTCGATGACGCCCTCCTCAACCAGTTCATGATGGGCATCAGAGAGGAGAAACTATGCTGGAAGCTCATCGGCCATGAGGAACTCACACTAGTAAAGGCACTACATGAGGCCACTGTTATAAATCCTGCCAAACCTCCACTGTACACCAGGCCTCTGTCCCCTCAGTTTCTGAGGCATCAGATGAAGAAGAAACCCATCAGGTTCGCCGCCCAGCTCACCGTGACTCGCGACCTTCAATTGCCACCGCTCATCCAGCGGAGCTGCGAAGAGGCCCACAAATATTGCTCCTGCCATTTCCAAGATTCCGCCTGCAGGGCCTGCAGCAAGACAGGCCACATCGCCCGTGCCTGCCACTTCAAGGAAGCCTGGAGATGCCCCACCACACACCAGGAGTCAGTAGATCTGCACACTACCGCCGTCCACCAACATCAGGTATTGAATTTGCCCTGGGACACTCCTGATAAAATTAAAGTGATGGTGGTCATAGAAAGGATACCTTACAAGATGGAACTGGACACGGGGTCTCAGAAGAGACTCTCCAGAGGCTCTGTCCACAAGGGGGTCCCCGCCTTAGACCCGCTGGTTTTACTCTCCGGGACTTTCAAAAGAATGAGGTGGCCATTAAGGGGTGGGGCAAATTCCACGTGAAATACAGGCAGTTTGAGGGAATTTTGGATTTGGTGGTTGAAGGGCAGCTCAACAGCTTGCTTGGACTGTCCTGGTTTGCGCCCTTGGGGTTCAAAGTAATGGGGGTGCAACACATGCAGCCCTCCGATTTCAGTAATGTGTGTGAGGAATTCCCTGCCATCTTCGACAGGACCCTTGGCCGATACACAGGCCCCCCTTTATTGCTCCAACTCAGCCCCAAGGTGCGGCCCATCTGCCTCAAGGCCCGGAGAGTTCTGTTCACGCTCAAGACCAAAATTGAAACAGAGCTGGACCATTTGGTGGTGCAAGGAGTTTTAGACCCAGTACTTGTGGTCAGCCATGTCCTAGTGACATTGGCGGGGGGCAATGTCTTTGGTAAATTGGACTTGGCCCAAGCATACCAACAACTCCTGGTGGACGAGCCGACCACTGAGGCACAGACCATTGTCACACACCAGGGTGCTTTCAGAGTCAAGCAGTTGCAGTTTGGGATGAGCATGGCCCCAGGGATCTTCCAGAACTTAATGGACTCTCTTTTGAAAGGCATCTCTGGGGTCCAGCCATTCTTCAATGATGTACTGATAGCTGTCCTCACGGAAGAGGACTTTGCCACCTGCCCATGCACCATCCTGCAGAAATTCAATTCTGCTGGGCCGAAGGTGAAGCGAGAGAAATGCCTCCTGGGGGTCCCCTGTGTAGAGTTCCTGGGGTTCTCCGTGGACACTGACGGCATCCATCCAGCCCCTGACAAGGTTCAGGCCATCACGTATGCACCCGCTCCTACATCCAAGGCTGAGCTGCAGGCTTTCTTAGGACTTCTGAACTTTTACCACTAATTTCTGTCCCATAAAGCTGCACTTGCAGAGCCACTCCACCGCCTGATCAACAAGAAAAGCCCGTGGGTGTGGGGCCAGTGACAGGCCACCGCTTTCCGGGCCATTAAGGAGCTACTCGCCTCGAACAACGTCCTCACCCAATTCAACGAGATGCTGCCGGTTGTCTTGGTGTGCGACGCTTCCCCCTATGGCATTGGTGCAGTCCTGGGCCATCGGCTGCCAGATGGGAGAGAGGTGCCAGTGGCCTACTACTCCAGGACCCTGTCATCAGTCGAGCAGAACCACTCCCAGATTGACAAAGAGGCCCTTGCAATCATGGAGGGAGTGAAAAAGTTCCACGATTACCTGTATGGCTGCCCCTTCACCATCGCAACCGATTATACATAACAACTCCTCACCCCCGACCGCCAGATGCCACAGATTTTGTCCCCCAGGGTCCTGTGCTTGTCCATATTTCAGGGGGGGAGTTACCAATACACCCTGCAATACTGGCTGGGATAGTACATGGGTCATGAAGACGCTCTTAGCCACCTGCCACTCAGCTCCGTCGACCCAGATCTGACCCATGCGCACCAAATCCTGATGATGGAGGACCTGCCAGACTGCCCTCTGCACACTGTGGACATTTCCCACCACACCACCAGGGA
Organism: Gekko japonicus; assembly: GCF_001447785.1. Taxonomy (NCBI): domain Eukaryota; kingdom Metazoa; phylum Chordata; class Lepidosauria; order Squamata; family Gekkonidae; genus Gekko; species Gekko japonicus. Next base: position 651,340 of record NW_015173678.1, read on the forward strand.
CCGTGTTCTCTCCCGCGTGATGGCATTCCCACCAATTATGGAAGAAAGTGGCTTTATTGCCACAGTTTTCCCAACAGAAAGGTGAGGCATGGGCTGAAATAAATGGAGAACTATCTGAGGAAATATTTATGGAACTACCTGAGGGTTTCAAAGTCAAAGGACAAGAAAATTACATTTACAGACTCAACAAAGGACTCTATGGAATAAAACAAGGAGCAAAGGCTTGGTATGACAAAATTACAGAACTATTGCAGAAGTAAGGCTTTGAGCAATGGAAAGCTGAACCTTGCCTGTACACTAGAATTAAAAATGGACAAGAAATAGCTGATGGACTGAACAAGGAAGTAGAAGTCAAGCAACTTGGAGACGTAAAACACTACCTCAGAATACAAGTGGAAAGACTCGAGGATGGAACCTTTCTTCTATGCCAGAAATGAAAAATTATGGACTTCATAGAATCTGTTAGTATGAACAACTGCAAAGCATCATCCATACCACTTGAACCTGGATATCTAAAAGAAAAGGATGGAAGATTTCTCAAAGACATTGGAGAATACAGAGAAGCAGTTGGAAAACGTCTCTACTTGAGCAAAACCACGAGGCCTGACATCACAGCAGCAGTTGGCATCTTATGCAGAAAATTGAGTTTGCCTAACCATCATGATTGGAGCATAATGAAGACACTAGCTAGGTATCTGAAAGGAACAATGGACTTAGAACTGAAAAAGTGGATAGGTATTCTTCTATGGAGGTGGACTAATAGACTGGACAAGTAGAAAACAAACTGTTGTGGCACAGTCTACAGCAGAAGCTGAGTGTGTTTCAGCAGCAAGTGCCTGCAGTAGACTTGAATGGATTTTTCATTTATTGAAGGACTTTGGAGTAAGAGAACCTGTACCTGTACTTATGCTTGAGGACAATCAGGCTTGTGTTACTATATGCAAGGGAGAAAGCACCACAGCAAGAAGTAGATCTATTGGTATTAAGTGTGCGCTTGTGAAAGATTTGTACCAGAAGAGGCCAATAGAGATTGAGCATTGTCGCACAGAGGAAATGGTGGCTGACATTTTGACTAAGCCACTCACCAAAGAAAAATTTGAACATCTTTGTAAAATGTTGAATATGGTTGATCCAAATGTTAAAGGGAATAATGAACGATGTTTGCATGTGCTTGAATAATGACTTACATGTTAGACCTTGATAAGGGGTGTTGGAAATATGTGTGTGTTGCAAAGTCTAATTCAGTCATTATAGGGTTAATCTGTTTACCTTGTGTGCTATTGTTTAGACTGACCTGGAAGGGAAAACTGGCTCAGAGCCAATGAAAACAAAGCCTGCAAAATCTAAGTCTGTTTACTCACAATCATTGGTTAATGCATTCAGGTGATTTCTTTCTAGGGGTCAAGAAGAATCAGAATCTCCATTGCAGTTGCTGTTGAGAGACCGTGTGGCCCGTCTGTAAAGCTGTAGAGATGTAGCCTTTGTTATTTTGTAGCTTTTCCTGTGTACCCTTCCCTTTAGAAATAAAGATTTGTACACAGAAAGAAATGCCTCCTCCCCAGTGAAGAGAAGATCCATTGCAAACTCTGAATATCTAAGTATTTTTGCCATTTTTTCCCCAACACTCCTCCACACGCAGCAGCTGGATGGCCTTGGGCAAGTTATAGGTCTGTCAGAGGTGTTTTTGAAAAAGAGCAGTTTCTGTCAGAGCTCTCTCAGCCCCACCTACCTCACAGGGTGTTTATTGTGGGGAGGGGAGGGGAAGGAGTTTGTAAGCCGCTCTGAGACTCTGAGTGAAGGGCGGCATATAAATCCAATTTCCTCTTCTCTAGACCACAGAGATCAGTTCCCTTGGATAAAATGGCTACTTCCGGGGTAGAATCTATGGCATCATGTCCCTACTGAGCTCTTGCTTTCCCTCGGCTCCATCCCAAAATCTCCAGGAATTTCCCATTGCACAGTTCGTAAGCCTAGCCCCCACCCCCCTCAGCACCAGTGTTCCCTCTAAGCCGCGTTAGTGTGAGCTAGCTCAGTTTTTTAGCTTCCAGCTTACACATTTTTGTCTTTGCTCTGGAAGGATGGCTCCAGAGCAAATTAATTTATGCAGTAGCCAAATCGCTCACTCACAACTTTAATGCCAGTAGCTCACAAAGTAGGGTTTTTTTTTTCTCACAAGACTCCACAACTTAGAGGGAGCTAGGGTTGCCAAGTGTGACTGACCTTGCCGGCAGGGGACTCCTGGGTAAATAGAGTTTTCCCTTGTATGGCCATGGCCCCACCCCCAGCGTGGCCGGCGTCATAACGTCACTTCCCTGTGACGCGCACGCTGGGGCGGGGTTCCCCCCAGGGGCCGATTCCCCAGCGCTGAACTGCAGGCTGTGGAAGTATTTAATTTTATTTAAAAATATTTCTATATAGAGTTTAATTTCTGTTATTGTTTTTCCTTCTTAATAAAGGTCGTTGATAACAAAATGGCCACTTTTATTTCCTGTATTTTCCCTTCCAAACCTTTACACTCAAGAGCACTAAAGCCATCTTCATACAGGCCACTTTTGCATAGTAATGAAATAATTTACTAATAACATAGCAAAATTATTATTTAATTATACTTGATAAAATCACAGCATGTGAATATGACATGTTTTAATCCTAAAATAACAATATAAAATATAAGTAATACTTGTTCATTCCCATAAATGAAGATGAATGGTTATTATACACAATTATAAATATCTATGGCACTTTACATGGCATTTTTCCATGTGGGATTTTTTCCCTGTGAGCATTTATGACTGTGTGCTTTTTCTGGTTACCAGAAATGTGTGGTCAGGGTTAAATAATGATATATTGGCTCACGTGCCCAGACAATTATCCCTTGCAAGAAGTCTTCACTATCACAGAACAGGCAGTAATTTGCCTAACCCCCAAACCATAAATTTTTATATTCCTGAGAAGTATAGGCAACTGATACTTCTCAATTCCAGTGTGGAAAAACCAGACAGAATTCTGGTTTTAGGTGATAGAGATCTTATGCTTGAATTAAACAAAGACACCATCTAGGGAGATGGCACCTTTGATAAAGTGCCAAATATGTTTTACCAACTGTACATATGGCATGCCAAGGTGGGTAATTCATATCCACCCTGTATTTACATTTCACCTCAAAAAAAAAAAAAAGGACATGGACATGGACACCTATAATAGGATGTTTGAAATAATGAAGCTATTGATTCCAGATCTGGCACCTCAGAAGGTTTTGGCTGATTTTGAGAAGGCTTGTATGCATGCAGTGAGGATTGCCTTTCTACACGCTGAGGTCAAAGGGTGTTATTGTACCCTTGTGTCAGAGCCTCATTAGGAAAATCAACAGTATTGGCTTGAAGACTGAATATGAAACTAATATGAGCATAAAAACTACACTGAAATCTCTTGCTCCATCAGCCTTTGTCCCAATCAGTGATGTGAAAACTGTTTTTGATAAGCTTGCTGCCACATTTCCTGATGAAAACAGCTATAATGAGGTGCTCACGTACTTCTTTTTGACATATATTGAGGGTGCAGCAGGTAGAGATCCTCAGTTTCCTATAAGAATATGGAATCATCATGATGCAGCCCTGGAACGGTCGCCAAAAACTACAAACTGTTGCGAGGGACTTCACAATGCTCTAAATTCCCTATTCTGCTCAGTCATCCCAGTGTGTGGTCTCTACTTGATGGACTGCAGAGGGACCTGGCTTGCCACAAACTAACACTGGCTAATTCACAGGCAGGTTGCCTAGAGGTGAAAAAGAGGAAATAATGAGGCACTACATGATATGGTTGCCACTTCTGTGCAGCAATATGAGCAGGTGGAAGATAAATTTAATTACTTAAGGAGATTGGCTAATTTGCAATGAAGAATTATATCTGATTTTTTATTGTTGCTGTTATTAAATTGTTGTTGTTGTTATTGTTGTTATTAAATGTTGTTGTTAAGTAACTGTTGCTTTTACTATTAGGGTTAGGTAGTCTTTTGTCATGGTCACTGGGTGTACCACACTGTATTTGTTAAAATACAACTAAAGGGAAATTGAGCTAGGAAATCAACTTATTTTAATGTTAACTTATGGCTTTATCTTATGTTTTTTTAATTTTTAATAACAAAATAAGGAAAGAATATTATTTGAAGTATTTTAAGCCATATAGTTGTTCAAACGCTGTGTATACTTTACAGCCTGTACATATTTTAACATCTTTCTGTCTTTACTTTAGAAATTATTTCACATCAACATTACAAAGGTTGACAAATGGTAAATTAATAAATTTAAAGTATTTAATATTATTTAAAATCACAACGCATATTGTTGCATGTGAACATGGCATGTTTTACTCCTAAAATAACAATATAAAATATAGGTAATACCTCTCATTAACATTTAATCAGAGGTTGGGTTACTGGAGTGGGTGGGGAGGAGGACGTTCCCTAGGATGGGCTGAGAGGGATGGTGAAAGAGACCTTCTATGAGCAAGTTGTTTATTTTATTTTTATTTTTATTTATACATTCGGCTTATATACTGCCCTGACCCCGGAGGGTCTCTGGGCGGTTTACATAGAAGTCTAAGTCTACTGTCCCTATCTACGGCCACATGGTACAGGGGTGGGCTGCCTACCGGCACCCAGGTGGTGGGGCTTGCTGTTTTCCGGCTTGGCTCCTTCTTCTTCCGGCGGTCTTCGGGGTCATTGGCTTTCTTTGGCGGGCCCATCTGGTGTGCGGTTCGCGTCAGCACGGCTCCGGCTAATGTCCATTTTGGCTCCACCGCGCCTGCGCCTCCACGTTACCGCACCTCTGCCGTCTCTCCGCCTCTGCCGTCATCCATTCCACCGTTCGATGTTGCACTTGCTGGCCACCAGGGCTCGCCTTGCCGATCTCGCCGCCGCTGCTCGTCGCTCTGCCGCCGCCGATGCTCCCACCACACCTCGCAATGGAGGAGGGTGCCCCCTGCCACCTAGGGAAGGTACCCATTTATCTACTCGCTGTTGTTACTGCTTTCGAACCACTGGGTGGGCGGGAGCTGGGACTAGGGCCGAGAGCTCACCCTGGCCACGGTGGGTCTTGAACAGCCATAGTGACTGTTCATTGTTATTACAGCAGGCATTTTACCGCCTGCGCCACCGCTCCCTTGCAAATTTTTAATTGCTAATGTACCTCTACTTCTTCTCCTCTTCTCTTCTTCTTCTTCTACTTATATCAGTTAGTGGAGTAGTTTGGCCAAGTGAGTGTGGCAGTGGCTCTTGGCAATCCACTGCAGGGGTTTTAACATGGGAAGGGGGTGGAGAGAGAAGATGGTGCAGGGGAAAACCTGCAGTTAATGCATGGGGCACTTGGCATTAAGAAGTCCCTTCCATCTCTCTCTCCCCCTAACCCGTTCACAAAACAGCCATACTTTGGAGATCCTATTTGTGCATCCTACCCAGGCTCTCTTGCTGTTTGTCTCCCCTGAAGTGCAACCTTGCAGACTTCACAAGAAAGATTCAGAAACTAGAGATGCAGCTAGGCATGGTGCAGAGCAAAACTGCTTGTAAGCCTGCTTTCATATACTTTTACATGCTGCCAACCCCATGCATTGCTCTTCTTGCCAAATGCACAGTCAGCAGTAACTCTTCAGCACCCAGAATTGACAATGCTTTGCCTTTGCCTCCATTTCATCCCCACTTGAGTAACATGTGACTCACCTATTTGCCTTCTTTGCATTTTCAAACAGAATAGCACCTGCGACCTTTTTTACACACTCAGCTTACTCCTGATTTTCTTGACAATCAATCAACAAGTATTGGAATTGGGTTGGACATGCTTCTTCCACACATCTGCCCTCCCTGTGCATTTTCACAGTTGTGGAGTCATTTTATTTTTATTTTCTTTCTCACGTGCCTTCAATAATAAGGATTTTCAAAGATGGGTGCTGTTGTCATCAGTGGCATCAATCCCCTTATTAAAAAAAGTAATGGGGAATAACCACAAAAATTGAAGCAAAAACTAAAGCCACAAAAATGTATGCAGAAATCAGAGGATAAACCAAAGCAGTATGGGGCCAGAATCAACAGGGGTGGGGAATGCAGAAAAGCCCTGGGTGTCCTTAGGTCAGTCATTCTCTCTCAGCCTAATCTAATCTAAAATGGGGAAAGGAGTATCATGTATACCACCTTAAGTTCTTTGGTAAAAAGGTAAAGGTAAAGGTCCCCTTGCTCGAAAGCCAGTCGAATCCGGCTCTAGGGTTGCGGTGCTCATCTCCATTTCAAAGCCAAAGAGCCAGCGCTGTCCGAAGATGTTTCCGTGGTCATGTGGCCGGCATGACTAAACACCAAGGTGCACGGAACGCTGGTACCTTCCCACCAAAGTGGTACCTATTTATCTACTTGCAATTTCTTGCTTTCGAACTGCTAGGTTGGCAGGAGCTGGAACTAGAGATGGGAGCTCACTCCGTCATGCGGCACACTCGGGTCTCGAACTGCTGAACTACTGACCTTCCACAGCCTGCAGTTCAGCGTCTTAACCACTTGAGCCACCGCAGCTCCATAAGTTCTTTGGAGCATTACATAAATAACATATTCATCAATATGAGCAAACCCTTTCCTACAGCTACCATGCATCAAGATATGGAACATGTGGAAATTACTGTGAAGGCTACTAGAAAGAAGACAAGAATTATGAATTGTGAGAATCCCCTCCCCCCCTCACTGCAAATTTTGTACCTGTTAAACAATTATTGAATATGCCATTGAACAAAGTTTGAGTGATCTTTATTCTATTGCTTCAGACAAACATAGCTACCCACCTGAATATGCCGTAGATAGACATATGATTATTGCAGTAACATAGTAACATCTAGGGTTATAATGCCTGATTCATCTTAAGAAGAACAGCTGTAGATGAGAATCCTCAACTCTGTGTGAGATCGGGAACTTTTCACAGCATTCAAAGGTAAGAGGGAAGCTGGAATTTTAGTTTCTGGTGTAGCCTGGGAAAGAATTACAATTCTTGATGGCTCATGTGGAAATTTACTGACTATTCTAAAACTGATGTTTCCAACTTTCTCATTTTGGAAACTATCCAGAATTACTGCCAACAACTGTGATTCGGCCCATAATTACTGCTAGTTCATATACAAGTATATTCTATTTTTGGTGCCTCTTTCATGGATAGCTATTCAGTCATAGCTTACTCTTCCCACTTTCTCTACATTCATATAAGTTCAGCTTTTTTTCTCTTTTCTACCCAGTCGATAGCTAATGTTTCCAAGCATCAAACTACTTAGAATCTGTGAGAGGACAAGACACTCTGATGAGAGCCTTGTTTTAGTTATGAATGACACATAAGAATCACCCACTTTCAATAGTATGGTTCTGTTCCTGCCAGATTGACACCCAGTGCCATCTCCGTAGTGAAGTACCGAGGGCTGGGGCATTTAAAGACTAGCCATTCTGTTCTCCAACATAGGCCCTGCTGAATGTCTGCCTGTCCTCAGAACTAAAGTGTGTGGCTATGCTGCTTAAATATTTTAAGTTAACACATTAACTTAGTCTTTGATTGACTGTTTCATAATATGATTGTATCACTGGGTATTTTTGGGCCAGTCACAGAGAGCCAGTTTGGTGTAGTGGTTAAGTGCATGGACTCTAATCTGGGAGAACTGGGTTTGATTCCCCACTCCTCCACTTGCAACTGCTGGATTCCCTTGGGCAAGCCATAGTTCTGTCAGAGCTGTTCTCTCAAGGACAGTTCTGGAAAAAGCTCTCTCAGCCCCACTCAGAGGTCATTTCTGGGGGGATTGCGGGGGATCGCAGTTCCCCCGGGTGAGGTACGGGGGGCGGGGCACATGACGAAGCCCCGCCCCCTGCTTCCGGCCGCCCCGCTTCCGGCCCTCATTCAGCCAGGAGGAGGCAGGAGAAGAGGGAGGGTAAGTTGCTTCCTCCCTGCCTCTCCCCACCCCTGCCTGCCTGGGGCCAGGGAGGGTCTTTGTGGGGCTTCCTTGCACTCCCGCTGGCCTTGCAGGTCCACCACCGGGGCCCTCGGCAGTGGAGCTGCAAGGCCGGCGGTGGCGGCCAGGACCGTTGGGGGTGGGGTGTGTGGCCTTATGACACACGTCTGGTATGTCAGGGGGTGTTCCCCTAGCTCTTTTTCTACGAAACAACCCCTGGCCCCACCTACCTCACAGGGTGTCTGTTGTGGGGAGGGGAAGGAGTTTGTAAGCCACTTTGAGACTCCAAGTGAAGGGCAGGGTATAAATCCAATTTCTTCTTCTTCTTCTTCTTCTTCTTCTTCTTCTTCTTCTTCTTCTTCTTCTATTTTGAGCTTTCACATCATGGTTTGGGAATAGGGTTGACAAGTCTTCACCTTTTGAATAGCGGGGGAGTCCAGTCTTGTTCCGGGAGTCCATGTGCAAGCGCGTGCGCACCGCAATTACATCACCCGGAAGTGACGCAATCACATCGGGCACGTTGGGGGCGGGGCCACAATCATCCGAGGGAAAACCATTGAGACAGGGGGGAATCGGCGGGAATGGGAGGGGGAAGCTTACCTGCTGCTGTTGCTTCCTCTTCCTCCTGCTCTGTGTGGAGCTCTCCCCCCCCCCGAGTATCGCGGGTCCCCTTTCTTGTCTATATACTAATAGCATAATCGGCCAAATCTGAAGATACTTAAATCCAAATCCAGTGACTGGAGTGATGAAAGGGCATGACAGATCTTTATACAAACCAGAAAAGGGCCCCAGGATTGTAGAAAAATGTGAAATCTTTAAAAAAAAGGGGGTGGATAAAAAGATCCAAAATGATAAAAGAAGCACCTATACCTTTACACAACAGATTCCCCTAGTAGCTGTTTACAGGCCTATTTGAGCCTTTGAGGGAGGACTCATTGAGTTGCCACCTCTGGGTTGGGAAATTTCTGGAGATTTTGAGGTAGAGTGTGAGGAGGGCAGTGTTTAGGGATGGGAGAAGCCTCAGCTGAGTATAATGCCATAGAATCCATCCTTCAGAGCAGCCATTTTCTCCAGGGGGACAGATCTCCATTGTTTGGAGTTCAGTTGTAATTCTGGGAGATCTCCAGGTCCTGCCTGGAGGTGGGCAACCCTCGTCCTGGAAGTAATCTCTGGGTGACTTGATACCACCCAACATGCATGACTCAACTCAGCCTGGCTGCTTGCTACTTTTCAACAGCAGGCACCCTATAAAGGGCACTGTGGTATTGGGGTTAAAGCTTCAGAGCAGGGTCTAAGAGACCCAGATTCAGATTCTCATCTTGTTTTGAAAGCTCACTGGGTATTTTTGGGGCAGTCACAGAGTTTCAGCCTAACTTACCTCACAGAGTTGTGCAAATAAAAAGGAGGAGAGGAGAGTAGTGTAAGCTGCTTTGGTCCCCACTGTGGAGAAAGGTCAGGTAAAAATGAAGTAAATAAATAATACAGCTGAAGATGGGAGGCAGATAAAAGCTGAGATAGGGTCGCCAGGGCCTACCTGGCAGCCAGTGAGGGGCACTCAGGTCTGTTCCTGGATCTTCTGCCATGTGTGCTTTGCATGTGCAGTGCAATGACATCACCTAGAAGTGATGTTATCATGTTGCTGATGTTGGGGGTGACACTCTAGTTTTGGGCAAAACTCTATGGTTTGTAGGTGATTTTACCATAGAGTTTTGCCGAAAAACTAGAGTGTCACCACGTGATGTTGGTGATGTGATGATGTCACTTCCAGGTGACATCATCACAAAGTCTTTCAGGCCAGTTGGTGGGATTTCCCACCACCGGCCTGCTGGCCAGTGGCAGGAAAACAACCCACAAAAGCAGGTGTTCTCCCACTCCTGGCAGGCAACCCTAGCCTGAGGAGAAAATGAAGCAGGGGAAGGGGAGAGGATATGGGGGTTGCTAGGGAGAGGGAAAGAGCAAATAGTTTGAGGAGGGGGATAGAGGGGAAAGGATAGGAGAGGGATAGAGGAGAAAGCTGAGGTGCCCCTTGAGCATTCCGTACTGTGCAAGTGGGCCTGGCCCAGTGGCTGGCACCACACAACTGGACCACAGTTTTCCTAGGTAGAGGCTGCTGAGAGGGAGGGAAAATTTAATAAGAGGGGCAGATAAAGGTAGGTTGACTGTTGGGTTGGAAGGAGATAGGATTAGCAACTGGAGCTTGGGGGAGTGGAGCCCAGGGAGGGTGAGGTTTGAGGAGGGGAGAAACATTAGAAGGGATAATACCATAGATGTTACTCTTCAAAGCCATTTCTTCCATAGGAACTAAAGTTGCCAACCTCCAGGTGGGGGCTGGAGAACTCCCAGAATTACAACTAATTTCCAGATGACAGAGATGAGCTCCCCTGGAGAAAATGACTGCTTTGGAGGGCGGATTCTATGGCATTATACATTGCTAAGGCCACTGCCCTCCCCAAACCTCATCCTCCCAAGGCTTCGTCCCCAAATCTTTAGGAATTTCCCAACCCAGAGCTGACAACCCTTGAGAAGGAAACAGGAAAAGAGGAGAATCTATGGGAGATTTCAGGAAAGGGAAAGAGGGAAAGAGCAAATCTGAGGATACTTAAATCTGGTGACTGGGACCATGAATGGGCAAGATGGATATTTCTACAAACCAGAAAAGGGCTCTAGGTTTGAGAAAAATGTGAAAACTAAAAAAAATACATTGGCGTTTTTAAAAACCCCAAATAATAAAAGGAGCACCTGTAGCTTTAAGCAATGGATTCCCTCAGTGGCTGTTGCTAGACAACCACAGTATTGCAGGCTGCATTTTTGTGAGTAAAATGGCGGGGGGAGAGGGCAAGGTCCTTTCCAGGCCTATTTTTGGCCTTCGAGGGAGGACTCAGCAGGACCAGGCCTGGGACTAGGTTTCCCAGTTCCAGTTTGGGAAATTCCTGGAGACTTTTGGTGGAGTCTGAGGAGGGTAGGGTTTCAGGAGGGGAGAAATCTCAGTCAAATATAATGCCATACACTCCACCCGCCGAAGTAGTCATTTTCTCCAGGGGAACAGATCTCTGTTTTCTGGAGCTCAGTTGTAATTCTGGGAGATCTTTAGGTCTTACTTGGAAGCTGGTAACACTAGGCCTGGAAGGAGCCACTAGGGCTGTGGTCACACAGACTAAATCTTTCAATCCACTTCCAATGCACTTTCTGACCGGATTTTGCCCGTTCACACATTAAAAATCCAGTTGGAAAGTGCATTGAAAGTGGATTCTTTAGTGCAGGGGTGTCAAACATAAGACCCAGGGGCCAGAACTGGCCCGTCCAGGGCTCTTATGCGGCCCGCGAGCTACTGGTGCAAGGGAGGGAATGCTCGGGGGAGAGTGGGCAGAGCCATTCCTTTGTAGCTTCAGCACAGCAGAACAACCTCATCTGCAGCAGTCAAGCATTGTGGGAGTGTCTGCCTAGTGCTGCACTGCTGGCTCTCCAGCCTGCCCATGTGGGTTTTCCTTTGCATACCCCTCCCAGCCCATGGGGCCTTGCAGTGAGGATACACCAACTTGGAGCTTACCAGCTGCTGTCCTTTATACAGTTTCTATCCCAGTACCTTACATTACATTTATGGCACACATGGCCCAGCCTGACAAATTGACATTTATGTCAAAACTGGCCCTCGTAACAAATAAGTTTGACATCTCTGATTTAGTATGTTGTGACTGCAGCCTAGGTGACTTATACAATTCAATTTGAATGACTCATCTAGGCCTGGCTGCTTGCTACAATTCAAAAGCCAGTGTGATGTAGCAGTTAGAACTTCAGAGTAGTGTCTGGGGGACACAGGTCCAAATCCCCATTTGGCTGTGGAAACTCACTGTGTGATTTTGGGCCATTCCTATAGTTTCACCCTAACCTACCTCACAGGAGCAGGGAAAGAGGAAATAGTTTGGGGAGAGGGTAGAGGAGAAAGTGAGGTGCTTCCCACAAGTCCCTGAGAGTTCCCTATCATGGAAGGGTTCCACTTCCAGCCACTTGCTGTATGCATACACCAAGATAAAGAACAGCTGACCCTGGAATGGCCCTGTGAAGTCCAAGTGTAACCTGGACCAGGGCCTGTGTGGGAACTCCCAGACTCAAGCGGGGGCCTTGGGTGGCTCAGGTCAGGATTCCTGGCAGGGCTGACACCTCTTGATCACATCCTCTCGATCCAGCCCCACCCACCAGATGTAGCTCCTGACCAGGGCTTTCATCCGGACCACCCCCAGATGCATCTTGTGTAGAGCTGCTAGGACTCATTCCTTCAAGGGGGACAGGATCACCACCCTGCCTCCCCATATTAAGCAGCCTTTGTGGGCAACCCCCTTCTCACCCAGTCCAAGATGCAGCAGAGGACCAAGTCCTTGGCAGTGCGGTGAGCCACCTCTCAAACGTGCACGGGTTGGTCGGGGAGGGCCTCCAGAAGTGTGATCTGATGAGCCAGGGCCGGGTCCGTATCCGTAGCTGGCAGCGGAAGATGGGTGCTTCCCACAAGTCCCTGAGAGTTCCCTATCATGGAAGGGTTCCACTTCCAGCCACTTGCTGTATGCATACACCAAGATAAAGAACAGCTGACCCTGGAATGGCCCTGTGAAGTCCAAGTGTAACCTGGACCAGGGCCTGTGTGGGAACTCCCAGACTCAAGCGGGGGCCTTGGGTGGCTCAGGTCAGGATTCCTGGCAGGGCTGACACCTCTTGATCACATCCTCTCGATCCAGCCCCACCCACCAGATGTAGCTCCTGACCAGGGCTTTCATCCGGACCACCCCCAGATGCATCTTGTGTAGAGCTGCTAGGACTCATTCCTTCAAGGGGGACAGGATCACCACCCTGCCTCCCCATATTAAGCAGCCTTTGTGGGCAACCCCCTTCTCACCCAGTCCAAGATGCAGCAGAGGACCAAGTCCTTGGCAGTGCGGTGAGCCACCTCTCAAACGTGCACGGGTTGGTCGGGGAGGGCCTCCAGAAGTGTGATCTGATGAGCCAGGGCCGGGTCCGTATCCGTAGCTGGCAGCGGAAGATGGCTCAAGGTGTCCACATGACTGGTGGACAAGTGAATACGAATACCCTGCCAAAAAAACAGACCACCGGAGCACCCGGGGCGACGTCATCTGTGGGGTCTGGCGGCCGGGGACCAGAAGGCCGAGAAGCGGCTTATGGTCGATCCGGATTGTGAAAGGCTGGCCATACAGGTAATGGTGAAATTTTTTCACCCCCACCACAATAGCCAGTGCCTCCTTGTCAATTTGTGCATAGTTGCGCTCTGCAGATGACAGGGTCCTTGAATAATAAGCAACTGAAATCTCTCGGCCGTCTGAGAGCTGGTGGCCCAGGACCGCCCCGACCCCATAAGGAGACACATCGCAGCCGAGGACCACAGGCAATTCTTCATTGAAATGTGAGAGGACCAAGTTCGAAACCAGGAGGTCCTTCATGGCCTGAAATACGGCGGCATGCTCTGGCCCCCAGACCCAAGGGGCGTTTTTGTTGAGCAGGCAGTGAAGGGGTTCCGCCATGGCTGCCTTGAGAGGGAGGAAAGAATAATAAAAATTTAACAGGCCGAGGAAGGCCTGTAACTCCAATTTTGACGTGGGAGGGGGAGCCTGGGTGATCGCCCTGGTCTTATCGTTTGTGGAGTGGATGCCCAGGGCGTCCACGGCAAACCCTAAGAACTCTCACCCATGGCACCCCCAGGAGACATTTTTCTCATTTGACTTTCAGGCCGGCCGAGTCAAACCACTGGAGCACCGTCCGAAGCCGATCTGCAAAGGACGAGGCATCCGGGGCCACGATGAGCACGTCATCTAAAAATGGCTGAACGCTGGGGATTCCTTTCAAAAGAGAATCCATAAACGATTGGAAAATCCCTGGCTTGATAGACACCCCAAACTGAAGCTGATGTACTTTAAAGGCCCCCTTGTGTGCTGCTATTGTTTGGGCTTCGGCAATGGCGGCATCCACTGGCAGTTGCTGGTATGCCTGGGCCAAGTCTAATTTGTCGAAACCCCAGGCCCCCGCCCATGCAGCTAGCACGTGGATGACCACCGGCACTGGATAAGTGTGGTCTTGCAGGGCCTTGTTTAACGTGCACTTGTAATCAGCACAAATGCGCATGTCGCCGTTGTGTTTGACCGGGGTTACTATCGGGGTCTCCCACCATGCGGAAGCTACCGGCTCCAGCACCCCCTATTCCACCAAGCAATCGAGCTCAATGTTCAGCATTGATCATAGCAATAGGGGGGTGCCTAGCTTTCACCCGGATGGGACAGAAGCCGGGTCCAGGTCCAGGAAGATGGGGGGGGGTCCAGAGTACCGGCCGAGCGTCCCATCGAACACTTTGGGAAACTCGTTACAGATGGCCGCGAAATCCGGCGCCTGTATCTGATGGACCCCTGAGACTGAGAGTCCTAGCGGCCTGAACCATGAAAGACCCAGGAGACTCATAAGCTGCCCCTCCACCACCAGCAAATCTAAAAGTCCATCAAAGTTCTTAAACTGCACCCAGAACTTGCCCCAGACCCAGCCTGCCACAGGGTTCTTGTTAAAGTCTCTCAAGGTCAACCCCCATGGCTTTTGCAGGAGGGGTCTCCCCCGAGGGCAGAGTGTGTGCAGTGTTTTGGCCAAGATAATGGAAAAGGACGAGCCCATGTCCTATTCTACAGGGGGACCCCTCTATCATAACCGTAACATGCAGTTTGTCGGGGCTATCGGGGGCAAGTTACATACCAGGTGCTGCTGGTGGTGGGTCGAAAGGGTGTGGAGGTCAGAAGGTAGATCGGATGAGGTCTGGTGGGCCGACATCTTCTAGGGCTGTCCCCTGGAGTGGCAGACTCTTGCGAGGTGGCCTGGTTTGTTGTAAGCCCGGCAGACGGTGTCCCGGAAGCAGCAAGACTGGCGTTCGTGCACTTCCCCGCAGCTGGCATAGGACGATGACGATGATAGTGATGCCTTGGCTGAGGAGAGTCCTGCTGGCCGATGCTGCTGTTGGGATGGGTGGCGGTGTACCTGGAGCACCTCCTCGTCTTCTGAGCCATCCGATGCGATGGTCGCTAGGGTGCGATGGACCATCTTGCCGCAGCGGTCTTGATGCACTTTTTCATAGGCTGTGGCCTCCTGAAGCGCCTTGTCCAGGTCGAGGTTGTCCTGACTTGCCAGTTTCCTCCGAAGTTTCAGCTCCCGGAGGCCTATGAGGAACTGGTTGAGCAGGGTGTCTGCCAGACTGGGGAATGTGCACCTCGTGGCTGCTCATCGGAGTCCTGCCAAGAACTCGGAAGCCATCATGTATGGACCCTGGACCCACACAAAGAAGTCCATGCGCTCAGCAAACTTAGTGGGTTTCGGTGAAAGGTGATCGGAGAGCGCCTTCACCAGGGTCCCATAGGTCTCGTCCTTGGTCTATTTTGGTGTGATCAGGTCCTTTAACAGCACGAAGGTGTCCATTCCACAGGACCTGAGAAGGAGGGCCTTCTTCTTACCAGTGTCCGCTATGTCGAGGCAGGCGAAGTGGTTCTCCAGAATCTCGAGCCATGTGTCCTACTGTGTGGGGTGGGTGATGTCAAAGGCGGCGATGCTCTCCTGGGGAACAGCCATCTTAGCAACTCCATGTGGAGGGCGAAGATCAGGAGCGGCAACAGATGGAGCAGAGTGCATTGCGTTGCTGTGCTCTGAGTCAGTGGAGCAGTGCGTGGTGCAAGGCTTGGAGCGGTGCACGGCTACTGGAGAAGCAGGGCATGATGCGGAGCAGCGTGCTGGAGTCCCGGTGCCGGCTGCGATGCGATGTTCATGGTCATTGTTCATGGGAGATAGAATCCCACCTTCATCACCAGTGAAAAGTACTGAGACTTACTAGTGATTTCAGTTCTCATACTTTTATTTCAGGAAAGAACAAGACAACTTTCCCGGCTTGCAGGCTGGCTTATATGTGCAACAATCCCCACACCCAAACACCCCCACACACCAGTGATAGGCTATTTACAGTGGCTGAGAGTTCCATGGGCTCTCAGCCGAGAGCCATGGGCTCTCAGCCTCTGATTGGTGCGGGCTAGGATCCGCAAGGGCCATTGTCCCTGGGAGCAAAGCTCGGAAGCTTCGCATGACTGCGTGGAAACTAGCCTCGCATGCGGTCGGAGATGAATACATTACACTGAAGATCAGTTGTAATTCCAGAACTTCAGTACCTACCCACCTGAAGGCTAGCAACCCCACCCATAGCTTTTACAGGCACAAGACTGTGCTTTGATTTAGAATCCTAACAAAAACTTACGTAGCAAGAAAGAAGATATGGCTTTTAGACCCTCGGATTCAGAACACATTTAGATGTTTTGGAGTGTGATGTCAAATCTGACCAGCAGTCCCGACTTCACAAGCCTTGGATTGTGTGCTGCAGAGACACACATTGCCATGTATGGCACAGACACATGTTTGCTGACAGGCCTGTATCCCTGAGATAAACTGATAGGTTCTTTCTCTGCCATAATCCTCTGACACTGCTGGTTATTTGCAAATTTTTGACAGAGTAAACAGAGTAGATTACAACTATGTTTTTAAATTTACAGGCATGTCTATGAAGGTTTGAAAAACATAAGGAGCATTATCTTCATTTGGGATACAAAGAGGGGAAACCTGGAATCTTTCCAAAGAATGCAACTTCATGTTTTTAGAAGGGTTAAGCTGTACCTGTATTTGCTGTCACATTCCAGTGGAGCATATTTTCCTTCTGCACTATTGGACTTCATATGCCACCTATAGAACTCAACAGTCCATTAAGGTTCTGAAAAGCCAGACTTGGTGTTACAATAGATTTGTGGTACAGTCAGAAACAGATGGCCTTCTCTCTCCAGCCAAATGCACTATTGACAGATATATAATTACTTCCACAAGATTTGCAACTCCTTGCTGGCCCAGCAAATAGCATTTGATCTCCGTTTTTAAATACCGCAGCATTTTGACAATGCTATTTCAAGACTGATTCTTCAGTACTAAGACTAGAATGATAATCACTGCTTTTGTTGCTTGAATTCTATGCAGTAATGATTCGGACATAAGTATCTGCGAAGATAGGAAATAGCACAGTATGTATCCATTCTTGCTAATATTGTGAGCATTCTCACCAACAGGCTGGCCGTTTCCCTAAGGAAACATCCAGTGGCTGAAAGAAGAGGTACTATCAATCTTTCTCCACCTTCACAAGGTTATACTTTAAAGCATTACTGACTTGTTGTTTGATGTCTTCTCACACATTGTCTTGCTAATAGACGAAACTGCTAGATTGTCACAAAAAAGATTGTATCCAACCCACTGAGTTTGTAAAGTAGACTGCCCAAGTAAATAGGCATATAGTGGCTGATGTCAGCTGCGAAATGTAACAGGAATAACAATGATCAGCAGACCTCTTTTTGGCAGAATGATCACCCGACAGAGGCAAAGTCTTGTTCTCAAATAATGTGTGAAAAGTGAGTAGCCCTCTCCTAGCATGTTCCATTGGGGAAAAATATATAGCCGTAGTTCCCCCATGGCTGCATTTTTGTTTAAGGAAAAGCCAATGGTGCTTTCCATCAATTCCCCCTCTCCCACCACAGACCCCTTGGATATGGTGAGGGGAGGGGATTTTTGTGGTGGTAATGTGGTAATGTGGTGAGGGGAGTTTTGTGTGTCAACAGAGCTGAGAGCAATACTGTAAGGAATTTAGACTCCGTCAAGACTCTGTTAAACCTCTAGTGGAGTCACTCAAGGTGGAATGGTGACAGCTCAGACACCAGACTAAGATGCATCCACCCCCTTCAAGAATCAAAGGCCACATCAGCAGAAGAGAATGGACAGTTCCAATGGTGATGGGGAAATCCTTGAAGGGTAGCTACTGGGCAGCAGCAGTAATGGAAAGTGATACTGGCAGAGAATCTCATACCTTGAAAACCCTATGATGAGGCGCTCGGAAACAAACTAAAAAAAGATATAGTGCTGGAAGACAGGACCTCTAGGATGGATAGTACTAAATCAGCTACTGGGGAAGAGCAGAGGACAAGTACAAGTAGTGCTGTTCTTAATGATGCAACTAAGTTAAAGCCAAAAGGAAGTTCAGTTGCTGATGTGAATGGATGTAAAAGGAAAGTCCAAAGCTGTTTGACACATATAATAGGAACATGGAGTGTGAGAAGTATGAATCAATGTAAGCTCAAAATCATAAAAGGAGAAATGGAATGTTTAATCATTGCAATCCTGGGAGTGAGTGAACTAAAATGGACTGGATGAGGACATTTTGAGTCAGAAAATTACAAAATTACGTGGGAAATGACAAACACTGAAGAAACATAGTTCAGTTCAGTTAACCTTTATTGGCATAAAAATACCTTAAAAGAGGATTACAGTAAAAAAGAAATATATATTTAAAACCATATAGAGCCAAGCATTTTACCAACTACATAATATTGCCTAGTGTTGCATAAAACAATTACTAATTGGTAGTTTTCCTGGTGTAGCTTTATCACTGATTGTAAAAACATGGCTACGTTCATTGATATTTCCAGAACAGAGTCATTTAGAAGACAATGGTTGATAAATCAGGCCTTATCCCTGATGCATATTTAAATGCAACCGTGGTCCCAATTTACAACAAATGTGATTGCACAATTCCTTCCAACTATTGACCAATCACCCTGCTCTCTGTAATGGGAAAACTGTATGCCAAACATTTACTATCTAAGCTTAACATATGGATGACAGAACGAAGAGTCTTAGGCCCAGAACAGCTGGGATTCTGTAAAGGGAAAACTACTTTAGACCATTGCATTGTATTAGAGCACTTGATTAACAAGTATGTAAAAAGAAGCAATGTAAAATTATACGCTGCCTTCATAGATCTTGAAGGGGCATTCAATTCAATCAACAGGAAACTCCTCTGGGCCAAACGACAACAGCTAAATATAGATAAGAGACTCCTTAACCTTATGAAAAAGCTATATACTTCAACAAAATGCCAAATTAAATGTTCACAGTCAGGGAAATTAACTTCAAAAATCCCGTTCAACAAAAGAGTCAAACAAGGTTGTATATTAGCACCCTTTCTATTCAACATGTTCCTTAATGATCTCTCCCCTTACCTTGAAGCTGTTGATTGCTATGCTCCTAAATTGGGTTCTGTCCATGTCCCTCTGCTATTATATGCAGACGACATGGTACTATTGTCCTGCTCCAAAGTTGGTTTAAAGCGTTCACTAAATAGATGCCTTTCATATTTTATAACAATTAGATTACTTCTAAATCACGAAAAATCAAAAATACTTGTCTTTTCCAAAACTTGGAAACTATCCAAATGGACAATTGGAGGCAAACCAATTGAACAAGTCAAAAACTTAAGATACTTAGGTCTGCACTTCCAGTATAATGCATCTTGGTCTGGGCAACGTAACTCAGCAATAAATAAGGCTAACATCAATGCTTCCGCCATTTCCTGATTTTTCTATACCAGAGGCAATTAATTCATACCAGCTCCATTAAAAGTCTTCAAGGCCAAAGTAATTCCCCAACTCATGTATGGTATGCCAATATGGATAAGAAACATAGTTGCTGCAATAGTAAAGCAAGACTTAGCACAAGCAATCAGAGGTTATAATGCAAAGTCTGACCAAATAGTATCAGTCAGACTTCATGGAATGCCTGTCAACACAACCATCATTCAAATTTATGCTCCAACTAAATATGCTGATGAGGAAGAAATGGCAAGCATTAATACAAGTGTCTCGGAAGAAATTGATCGTACACCTAAACAAGATGTGCTTATAATCATTGGTGAATGGAACACAAAAGGGGGAAACAAAGTAGAATCAAATATTGTTGGACGATTTGGGCTAGGAGCGTAAAATGAAGCAGGAGAATGACTCATAGAATTCTGTGAAGACAACTAGTTGTTCATTGTGACCATATATTTCAGGCAACTGAACAGACTGGGGAAATAAAAAACCAATAAATCTTCAGGTCCTGATGGCATACACCTGAGAGTTCTTAGGAAAATCAAATATGAAATTGTTGACCTACTAACGTGTATACATAACTTATCACTAAAATAAGCCACTGTACCAGAAGACTGGAGGACAGAAAATGTCACACTGACTTTATAAAGGGGTCCAGAGGAGAACAAGGAAATTACAGGCCAGTTAGCCTAACATCTGTCTGAGGCAAATTAATAGACTCTGTAATCAAAGATAGAATTATTAAGCTCATAGAGGAACAAAGCCTGCTGAGGGGAACTTCAATTTCCCTAATGTGTGCTTAGAGACGAACTCTACTAAATGTCCTGATCCGCCTGCTTGACAAATTCCTTTTTCAAATGGTGGAGGAAGCTAAGAGGGGCTCGGCCATACTTGACTTAATATTAACCAGCAGGCAAGAGTTGGAAAATAGGTGAAGGTGGTAGGGACCATAGGGAAAAATGACCATGTCCTCCTTCTGCTGTGGGGAGCCAAGGAAGTTCATAGCCAGACCTGTATGTTAAATTTTAGTAGGGCAGACTTTAAGGAGAGATGATAAGAGTCATTTCATGGGCAAGAATGCTGTAAGGGAAAGGAGCAAGTGAAGGGTGGGGTCTCCTAAAACAAGAGCTCTTGCAAGCACAAACCATCACTGTTCCAACAAGTTGGGAACATGGTAGGGAATCCAAGAAGCCAAGGTGGATAAACAGAGAACTTTTTGACAAGCTAAAGACGAAAGAGGAAATGTTCAAGAAATGGAGGGAATAACATAACTTTAAAGAAGAGTATCTTATGGTTGCTGTGCACTGTAGGTCATCCATCAGAGAGGCCAAAACTCAGAGTGAGCTGAGGCTGGCTACAACAAGAAAAGCTTCTTCAGGTATGTGAGGAGCAAACACAAGGTCAAAGAGGTGATAGCCCCACTGTTGGTGAAAATGAAGAAACTCTGACAAAGGATAGAGAGAAAGTAGAAAGGCGCAATACCAATTTTGCCTCGGTTTTTATCCCTGAAGAAGAGAACAGGCTCATCTAGAAAGGGTAGTAGGCATGGCACGGTTTTGGGGCTGATGGTTGACATGGACAGAGAGGTTTTTGAGAGGCACCTGGCTGCACTGGATGAGTACAAATCTCTTGGGCCAGATGGTGTGGACCTGAGAGTCAGGGTTACCAAGAGCCACCATGGGCTCCCGGACAAAGATTCCATCTGGGCTTCCCCCTCCATGTGACCCTGATGCAAACCAAATATCATAACAAAACAAACAAATCACTTGGCTTCCTGTTACCATGAATCTATAGTAATAAAATAATTGACCTATCTGTCCATATTTGCTTGTTTTTAATTTATGTACTTTATTTATATCGCACCTTCCTCCCCAATGGGGACTCAAAGCTGCTTTTGTCATTCTCCTCTCCTCCATTTTATCCTCACAACAATCCTGTGATGTAGGTTAGCCTGAGAGTGAGGCAATAAATATGTCAGAAGATTGTGTAAAAGTCTCCTTAATTGTCAAGGGTAATAAACTGATTCTGTTGTTATGCACCATTTGTTTCCTCTCAAGCATCCAGTTATTTTTTCCCATTTTTCCCACATGCACATGCACATGAAAGCTCCTACCTTGAATAAACCTTTGTTGGTCTTAAAGGTGCTACTGGACTCAAAATTTGTTTTTGTTTTTTTGTTTTTTTTAACGGGCAAAGCCCTTATTTTTATTAGTTTGAATACCAAAAAACCTCAAACAAATAAACAACTGATTAAAATAAGATCCTTCTCCGGGTATACATAAGTTATTGACTGTAAGTACAACAGGAAAGCTTGAACCTTCCATGAGTGTGAGTCCAACCACTCATAGAATTTTCGCCATATATTTTGAAAAGTCCCATCTTCTTTTCCACGTATTTTCAAGGTCAGATTGTCCAATTCTGCCACTTCTAGAATCTTAGTTACATAGTCTTTGTGAGTCGGACAATCTTCTTTCTTCCAATGTTTAGCAAGTATCATTCTTGCTGCTGTTACCAGATGTGTACATAGACTCAAAATTTGCTCAACTACTTCAGACCAACATGGCTGCCCATCTGGATCGGTGAAACAAACTACCACCACATCATGCTATTTGCAACTGAAGCTAAGAGTCTCTGTGGCAGGCATAAGTCAGAAAATAATACTACATGTTTGAAAACTGGCCACCAACCCCAGAATGATGATGGATGTTGCAGTGCCAAAAATGAAGGGAACTGGAACACATGAACCTAGGGTTACCAAGTACCTACCACGAATCGGCGGGAAACACATGCTTTCCCACCGGAACATTCCTGCCTGTAACACACCCACATTGCACTATGCTGTCGCCCAGACATGACGTCAGCACGCTGGACACGTAGCTGGGCGACGCTCTGGCAATGGGGCTGAAAACTCGATGATACCATCGAGTTTTCAGCCCCATTGCTAGAGCGTTGCCTGCCTACGTGCCTACGTCACATCTGGGAGACAGTATAGTGCAGCGTGTGTGTTTTCCCTGTGGGAATGTTCCCGCCAAGAACTATGTGTCCCCCGCCAATTCGCGGTAGGTACTTGGTAACCCTACCTGAACCAGGTTATCTTCGCAACAAACACCATGTAATAAGACAGCTTTTAAGCAACTTGTCATGTGTCTCTAATATTCAGATCCCCAACCCACCATGGAAGGTTGCTGGGTGACACACTCTCAGACAGACCGACCTCACAGGGTTGTTGTGAGAATACAACGGAGGACAAGAGAACAATGCAGCTTTGGGTGCCCATTGGAGGAAAAGACTGGGTATGGTATTTGTTATAATGCTAATTTAATGATATTAAAAAGATTACATCATTTGTCATATAGCAAAGTAGCCTTTACAAAGGGTTATTAGATCTTCCACCAACACAATAATAATCAAACCCAGTGCCTTAGCTGGGAGTGCTAACCTCTGTTCCAAATGTATAGCTACTAAAACAGATTAATATTCCATTACCATGCATGTAAATTGTGGTGGTGGGAAGCATCCTTTTACTACTTTGTTAGATAACAGGATAATATTATGGACCTTGGCTAGAGGCTCCATAGGTTCACAGAAGTTCTCAAACGATCAACATGAGAGATCCAGGTTTACTTACAAGGAAAGCTTTAATAACGTATCAGTTATCAAAGCTAAGCATCAGTCTGCTGGCCTTAAGGTGCACACACATGCACAGCGAAGCTTAGCCAAACCTCAATACCAAGAGCATAACTAGAACTACGTGTCTTATATGCTAAATGCTGGCTATGAGCCCAAAGAATGATACATTAAGCTACCCCAAACACTTGGATGAGCCGGGCCATCCTGCACCTGGCTTCCAGTTTGGGGGGGGGGGGGAAACAACCCAGGCCTTGAAGATAAGCACTACTAACAAGCATAAGATTGGGAAAAATTCCTCTGAGAGTAGATAATACTGTTCTGTCTCAGGGCTCAGAACAACTAAGCACCAGCATGTAACAAAGATGGAGCCACTTGGGCCAATACAGACCTCCCCTTTATTCAAAATATTTAAAAAGTTGGCCACTGTACTACTATTAAGTACAATCTGTTGTCAAGCAGGATAAGCATGAAAAAGATGTGAGACCAATACCTGAAAATAAATAGGGGGACATGGAAAAATAGGTGGAGAGAGAGATAAATGAATCAGAAAAGTGTGGAAAAGAGGGAGAGAAATTAAGGAAAAAACAAGGAAAGGTTGTTTTATATTGCTGCAACACCCTAACTACCACTTTTCCAGATCTGGTTGAGCTGGGTGCAAGGAAAGGAAGAGAGAAAGCCTATACTATTAAAGAAAATGACCTTGATTAGCAGGCTGCAGGCTGACAGTTAGTGTAGCAGCCATCTGCTGGGGTAGCTTGTGTTGCTCCATTGCTGGATTAATTGATGGGTTTAGCATGATCTCTTAGGCAAGTTTGCTTGCCTTGGAGAAAAGGGAAGTCTAGCTCATAGTTGAATGCCTTTTACTGCTGATGTGACCTTGGGTCAGTCACAAGCTCTGGCACAGCTGTCCTTGAAAAAGAGCAGTTTGTGTCAGAGTTCTCTCAGCCCCACCCACCTCACAGGGTGTCTGTTGTGGGGAGGGGAAGGGAAAGGAGTTTGTAAGCCGCTCTGAGACTCCAAGTGAAGGGCGGGGTATAAATCCAATCTCTTCTTCTTCTTCTCTCTTCTACTGTGCTCAGTCCTTGCACCCCTGAGGCCTGACTTTTAAAGTTTTTCTGCTGACTTATGCTACTAAGCACCATGTGCATTAAAATAAATGGAAAGACATTTGGCTGTATGCAGCATGACACTGGCTTCAAGGGCCCTCCAGCTGACTTGGGCCCCCCAAATTTTGTCCCTTCAGTTCCCCTCTTTTGGTAGCCCTACCAAGAGTGCTCAGAGAGCTTTCTAGAGAGCTTGCAGAGTCTTTGTCCATAATCTTCAAGACCTCTTGGAGGATGGGAGATGTGCCACAAGATGGGAGGAGGGCAAATTTTATCCCAATCTTCAAAAAAGGAAGGAAGGATGACCCAGGAAACTACAGACCAGTCAGCCTGACCTCTGTCCCAGGGAAGATACAGGAACAGATTTACAAGAGGTTGTAAGGATCTGAAGGACTGCATCCAAAGAGTAGTTGTCAATGGCATTTCATCTGATTGGAGAGAGGTGTCCAGTGGGGTGCCATAGGGCTCAGTTCTGGGTCTTGTACTTTTCAATATTCTTATAATGATCTGGATGAGGGGGTGGAGGGGCTATGCAATAAATATGCAGAGGACACCAAATTGGGAGGAGACGCAAATACCCCCAAAATAGAAATAGAATACAAGAAGATCTGAACACACTGGGAAAGTGGGCAGATGTGAACAAAATGCAATTCTACATCTGTGTAGCAAAAATTAGAAGCATGCATACTGGATGGGCGATACATTTCCAGGTAGCAGTCTGTGTGAACAAGATCTTGGGGTATGGGTGGACTGTAAGTTAAATACAAGCAGTCAGTGTGATGCAGCAGAAAAAAAGGATGATGCAGTCTTGGGATGTATCAATAGAGGTATAATATCCAAATGGTGAGATATCGTAGTCGCACTTTACACTCCATTGGTCAGGCCACACCTGGAGTACTGTGTGCAGTTCTGGAGGCCTTATTTCAAAAACAATATGGACCGCATGGAATGGTTGCAGAAGAGAGTGACATGGATGATCAGGAGCCTAGTGACTAAGCCCTAAGAGGAAAGGCTGAGGGACTCGGGAATGTTCAGTCTGGAGAAGAGAAGGCTGAAGGGGGACATGATTGCTCTCTTTAAGTATTTGAAAGGCCGCCACGTAGAGGGGGTCAGGGAGCTGTTCTTGTTAGCAGCAGAGGACAGGACTCACAATAATGGGTTTAAATCATGGACAGAAAGGTACCAGCTGGATAACAGGAATTTTTTTTTACAGTAAGGGTAGCTCAGCAGTGGAACTGGCTACCTACAGAGGTGGTGACTGGTAGTCTTCAAGGTGTGGTTGGACAACCACTTGTCAGGGATGCAGGGATGATCCTGCATTGAGCAGGGGGTTGAACTAGATGGCCTGTATGGCCCCTTCCAACTCTATGATTCTAGAATTCTAAACTCAGTATGACTTGTTCAAAGGGAAGTCACACTTCATCAACCTTTTGGAGTTCTTTGAGAAGGTGACTGAACATGTAGATAATGGTGATCCTGTCGGCATTATATACTTGAACTCTCAAAAGGTTTTTGACAAGGTGCCTCACTAAAAAGGACTGAGTAAGCTAAGCAGTCATAGATAAGACGATGGGTTCTCTTATGGATTAAAACTGTTTAAATGAAATGAAGCAAAGAGTAGGAATAAATGGATAGTTCTCACAATGCACGGAAGTAAGGAGTGGGGTCCAACAAGGATCAGTATAGGGGCTGGTGCTATTTAATTTGTTCATAAATGATCTGGAGCTGGGTGTGAGTGGTGTGGTGGCCAGTGGTGCAGATAACAAAATTATTCATGATGCTGAAAAATATAGAGAAGCTCTATTCTCTCTGTTAAAACAAGTCCAGGAGCTGATTGTGGTACAGACCATTAATTGATAATATCAAAAATTAGAATAAAGATGAAGACAAACACTAAAACATTCATAGTGCCAAAACACAATCTAAACAACATTCTTGAAAAGTTTGAAGACCATGTAAAAAACAGATTTGCATTACTAAGTTCACGTGAATGGGAACTGGAAGAACTATGGGTCGAACCCAGAAATATTATCAAAGAAGAATTTGCAGAGACTATTTTTGTAGTCAAAAGAAATGAAAATCCTTGATGGATGATTGATGAAACTCTTAAAATTGCTACAGATAGACGAGAAGCAAAAGTAAAAGATTTCAGAAATAGAATCAGAAGTCTAAATGCAGCGTTACAGTGACTGCCATGTAGAGAAAGAGAACCATTGTAATAACTAATGTAAAGAAATAGAAGAGAACAACAAAAAAGAACAGATCTATTCCATAAGATCTTCTACCCAATAGGGTTGCCGGGTCCATCTTTGTCCCTGGTGGGAGACTTTGAGGGGTGTTCCCAGAGGGGCCTGAGCTTCCCCAACATGATGGTGTCATGTTGGGGACGTCCCCGCTCCAAGCCCCACCCCCGAGAACTATTGCTGGCACCGCGAGCACTTAAAGGGATCCCTTTAAGTGCCCGCAGCCAGAGGGCCCCACACAATGTTCCCTCTAAGATGAGTTAGTGTGAGCTAGCTCACAGTTTTTTAGCATCTGGCTCACACATTTTTGTCTTAGCTCAGGAAGGATGGCTCCAGAGCAGACTAATCTATGCAGTAACCAAATCTCTCACTCACAACTTTAATGCCAGTAGCTCACAAAGCAGAATTTTTTGCTCACAAGACCCCACAGCTTAGAGGGAACGTTGGCCCCACACACCCAATCTCTGAGCGGCATTGCCGCTGGGAGATCAGGCGTGCGGGGCCGTCCCACCAGCTGCATGCACTTATTGGGGGTCCCTTTAAGTGCCCGTAGCCAGAGGGCCCTGCATGCCAGATCTCCAAGTGGCAATGCTGCTCGGAGATTGGGTGCTTGGCCCGCAGCCACCCCTCTCCCTCCTCTCTCTCAAGAGAGAAGGGAGAAGAGTGGCTGTGGGTGTTGGGGCTTGGGGGAGGGGCTCCACCCATCAGCCAGCTGGCCAGTGGCAGTTGATCCCCCCAAAAAGTGGGTAAACCCCACCAAACCAGGGGGTCTGGCAACCCTATACCCAATGCAAAACAATTCAAAGAGGTTGAGGCCTGTTAAAATAAGGAAAGACTGACAGGCTTGGTCAATGGTTTCTTATGTGATTTATTGACCAGAGACTCAGAAGGGTAATAGGACCTGCTGCCCAGTTATACCAGTGGAAAGTAAAGTTTAAGTCAATGGGTGTGGTTTTGCTTTGCTTTGGTGCTCTGGAAGGGCCTTGTTGTGCCACCTGGTAAGGCATAGGGGGGAAATGGGAGTTGTTCATGATGATCCATTGAGTTGTTTCCTGGCTCATTTGGCCTGATGAGGGAGAGAAAGAGAGTGTGGAGTCATTTTTGTGGTAAGATATGGTAAGTGACACTGAACTGATGCAGGCATTGTTGGTTGTTAATATTCAGCACTTAGATCATAAGCATCTATGTGACAGCTGGGAAGCTGCTGATAACAAGTTCTGACCGGTTCTAACCAGATAAGGAATGAGGTCAGTAATTATGACCCAGCATGAAGCTGATTCGACAATCTCTCTATATTATAAAGCAGTAAGACGCAAACTTCACGCAATGCGCCCCTACAGTGTTTGGACGGCTTGGCTGTCCGTCAACGGCGTGCCCACATCCCATTGGCCACGTCGTCTGAGTCCCACCTCAGACTCAGCTTCATGTTCCCGGGGGCTGGAGGTGACGGGCGGCTGCGACGGGCGGTGGACTCAGACCGGCGGCCGGCTGCGTCACGGCGGAGAGGGAGGAGGTGAGCGCTGGGCCGAGGACACAGAGGGGGAGGAGGTGAGCGCCCGCCGCGGGACAGGCAAGTCCCGCAAGTGGCTGGGTCCGACGGGCGGCGGCCTACGACCGGCAGCCGCCTGGGGGATGCCGGCTTCCCCACCCACCCACCACAGGCCAGAGAACGGGGCCCGGAGGCTCAGTTCGCCGGCTTCCCCCCCTCCCCGCCCCCACCACAGGCCGGCGAATGGGGCCCGGAATTGCAGTGAATGCTGGTGAGTGCTGGAGTGCTGGAAAAGTCCTGGTGGCTGGTGTTGCTGGAAAAGGTTGCTTCAGATGCATTGCGCAACAGGCATGTGGAGGGTGTAAAAAAAAAAGACAATCCATGTATGTGTAACCCCTTCAGTCCCAAGGACCAGGTTCAAAGTCTAGGGTAATGTTATAAGCTCAAAATGTAAATCCAATTTATTTAAATACAACAGAAAGCAATTGTGAAAAATATTCGCAAAGATATTAAAGCTTGTTAGATACTAGACTCAGGCAGCAGGTGAACAGTGATTAACAGCTTTATTGAACACGAAGTCAGAAGAACCAGAACGAGACAAATCAATCGAGCAATAGGCTCCTTTTTAAACTGTCCGGGCTTGGCAAGCCACGCCCACAAGTCAGATAAGGTCCAATCACATACTGTACATAAAGACCAATTACATTGCTTCCCTCCAGAACGTCCTTTGTTCTGATAGGTCTATTTACAATTCCTTTTCAGATTCAAGCTCACTACATTCATTCCATTACAATACATTACATTACATACACAACAAAGCTGGTTCACTACCATTGTCTCTAGGGTTGTCATTTGCCCGGTAGGGGCAGGGAATCCCCTGATTTTGTGCGTCCCAGCTGGCCAGTGACAGGGAATCCCCCCAAAACAGCAACATTGCATGTGACATGCCTGTGTCACTCGGAAGTGACATTGGCATGTTGGTGACATCAGGGGGTGATGTTCTGGATTTTGGGCAAAACTCTATGGTTTGATGCCAATTTTACCATAGAGTTTTGCCCAAAATCCAGAGCAGCGCCCCGACATTTGCTGATGTCACTTCCAGGTGACGTATACATGTTGTGTATGATGTCACTGTTTTGTGGGGAATGGTGGGCAATCTCACTTCCCACTCCTGGAAGGACCCCCCCCCCAACCCCCTGCCAGCGGGCGAAATGGACCTGGCAACCCTAATTGCCTCAGAGCAGAGACCTACTCAAAATTGACTTTGTAGATGCCCCATGAGCCTTTGCTAAACATGCTAATTAACACAAGCCTATGTACACATCAACTATCTGCTAGTCCAGTCTAGACTGAGGTCTATCTAAGTATCTGTGATCTACTAATCAGACCTAGGTCCCAAACCCTTTTTTTCCTACATATGCTTAACTTTTTACAGGAAGAACGCTTCATCCAGGAATATAGTGAGGGAAGAGTTTTTTATTTTGTTGTTCTTTTGCAATCGAGGATATATGTGTACCCAATTACAGAACTACTTTCCCTCCAGATGGAGTACACATAAACTGCAATCCAAAGCATAGTTACTAGTGAGTAAGCCCCTCAGAGTTCAGCTGGACTTCGTCAGTATGCTTAGGACTGCCCTGCAAATCTCTGTACCCTACCCCCATTAGACTGCCTGAGAGACTTTGTCCCCTCCCCATCCACCCTTTCAATTTGCTTTTTAACAATCAACTTGTTGGAGAATTCTGAGGAGCCTGAAAGTCCACATACCCAGTTGAGTTATTTGGGTTGGCATTAATGAAAGGTATTGCATGGCTTTGACTTTTGAATTTTTCAAAAATTCAGCATTTAAATTTCTGTCATGCATACGGTGTAATCTGAACTCTGTCCCATGCACTCCTTTTTTTTCTTGAAGCAGAGGCCTGACTTTTAAAGTTTTTCTGCTGACTTATGCTACTAAGCACCATGTGCAATTATGGTACACAGGGCCGGCTCATTCACTAGGCGAACTAGGCGATCGCCTAGAGCAGGACGACCCTTAGGGGCACCAAACTGCACCCGGCCCCGTACTCTGGGAGTTTCTTGATTATTTGTGTTTTTAATTCTTCCTAAAATGCGTTTATTTTTGAAAATTGATGGTTGGAGGGGGGGGCAGAAGGGATCCTCGCCTAGGGTGCAAAATAAGCTGGAGCCAGCCCTGATGGTACAGTAGTGATATTTTTGTCCTCTGCCTATGACATGATAGCCTTCTTTAAACAAATATAAAAGCAGGCAAATGTGTATACAATCTACAAAGATTTTTTTTTTAAGGAAGCTTATTTCTGTGGATGGAATATTGCTGGAAGAAGGTGAAGGATCCTTTCGTTCCTATCCACAGTTGCTCCAGTCTGTCTACTGGAGTTAATGGGCTCAGATTAGAGTAATTCTGCATAGAACTGCACTGTCAGAAACAATTATCCCTGCCATGAACTCTTTGACTTGTCAAGCCAGTCATACTTAATTACACAGAAGTAAACTTAGCCCAGTAGATTTTGGCTGCAATCATATGCACAATTAGACCCACCATTAGGCGCGAATGCTGGGCGGATTTAAAGGGCACAATCAGACAACAACATCTGGGAAGTGCCCGGCAGCCGTCGGCAACCCATTCTGTTCCACTGCAGAAGTAGAGTTAAAAGACACCAGGGAAAATCTGGTAGAAAATGGGTTGCGACAGGCCACGGACGGACTTTCCCGTCTGATCACTCCAGTGCACTCTCATGGCATCGGGATGGTCTGATCAGGCCATCCCGATGCCGTGCCGTTGTTTTTTCTCCCCTTCTCAGTATGTGCATCATCGCAAACTCCATAGGGAGCCCTCAGTGCAGAGATGTGATTCCTCAATTCCTTGTTTAAGCACATTGGAAGCAAATGGCAAAAAAACCCAAACCCAACTCACCCGTGGTTGCGTCTGATCATGCAGGGGCAGGACTGTGTGATCGCGCAACTGCGGGTCAAATTCCTCCTAAACATCCAAGATCATGTCTGCTTGTGGATCTGCAATGGGACATTTGTGCACTGAATGTTCTCAAGCTTGCATAGAATTGTAGTCTACAGCTTTTTACACAAACCTTATTACAATTGTGTGCATAAAAGAAATTAAGTACAAAATTGAGAGAGAATCCTAACTGGGTGGTATACCAAATGACTGGAGGGCTGATTGAGGATAGAGATGGTTTGAAGGGGTGGTGGCGATCATACCATTTTCCCCTGAACAGAAGCCAGGTATGCCAGCACACAAGCCTACTGAACCAAGGTAAGAAACTCTTCTTAAATTCATTTACGACTAGAGGTGTCGAACTCATTTGTTACAAGGGCTGGATCTGATATAAATGTCACTTTGTTGGGCTGGGCCATGTATGCCATAAAATGTAATTCCAGGTACTGGAGACAGTCTGCCTAGTGCTGCACTGCTGGCTCTCCAGTCTGCCTATATGGGTTCTCCTCTGCACCCCCTGCCAAGAGTGTGGGGCCTTGCAGCAAGGACACACCAACTCAGAGCTTACAGCTACTATCCTTTTGTAGGAACTGCTAAAGAATGCTCCTACAGGCCAAAGCACAGCCGCCGCATGTGAATACAGCAGTGGCGCTGACCACCAGCAGGCCCCAGCAGAGGATCATCTGCCTCCCCCATGCAAACATTGATCCCCGCAGTCATCTGGGACAGCATCTCCTGAGCTGCAGGCCAAGCAGAGGGGTGTGCAATCTCGCCTTGGAACCCTTAGTCAGCATGAAGTGGCTCCCTACTTACCAGTGAGATGGAGTGAAGTGAAGGTGTTCCACTTGACTACTGCAGACAAAGTTGCTCTGCCATGCTGAAGCCACAATTGGAGTTGCTCTCCCCACTCCCCCCAAGCAGCCTCTTGTTCCCTCCATCACACCAGTTGCTCGCAGACGGATAAGAATGGTGGATGGGCTGGTTCTGGCCACCGGGCCTTCTGTTTGACACCCCTAATTTACCTATTGTCTGTTAAGAAACTGATTAACTGTGCTTGAATGTTTTTAGTGTACAAGAGACAAGGATGGGGACAAAATCAGAGTTAATTTGCTCCGGCTCTGCCCACCATTTGTTGCCCTCTGACCCAGCAGCACCATTGGGCTACACGGCTCATATTTTAATGTTACTGAATGTCTCGGGATAAGTAGACTTTAAAAACAAAAACATAGTAATTTTGTGTAGTGTTAAAAGTGCAATTGTAAGAAACGGTTGTGCCTGATCTAGTTTAATTATGTATTTTGTTAAATAGTACATTAAATACTCACTTATGCATTAGTTGATTGTCTGTGCAGATCTCATAACTAAAATAAACATATTATGATGCTTGGTACTATTTACATTGTGAAGAAATTTTAACAAAACAGGTATATATTTTATATATAGTTGTAAATAGAAAAGTATATATATATTAGAATGAATTTAAGGTTTGTATATGTAAGAAAGATGATCAACCATGCAAATTAAGGATTTGTAAAGTTAAGCAATTAGAGAAGAAGGGGGGAAATATATGTCATATTGGTCCCTTCACCTGGTTATAGAGAAACCAATCAGATAGCAGGGAGAATGCAGCAATCAAATTGGATCGTTCAGCAAACTCTGATAGCAGCCAATCAAAAGTTAGATATTTCGATCCCCCCCCCCCAAAACATATAAATTGACCTACCTTGGCCAGCCAGGTGGCAGAGAAGAAGAGCTCTGAAGGACTTCAGGAAACAGGGACAGAGCTGAAATCTAGGTACTTGCAGCAGAGAGTTCCCTCAGAAGGTGGAAGGTGCCTGAGAACTAAGAGAGCTGTAGACAAGGGAGGGCTAAATAGCTGTGGGGAGAGCTAGGCCCCAGAGCCTGATAACAGCCAGTCTCAAGGCAAAGCCCATGAAGGTAGCTGTTGCACTGAAGTACTGGGGAGGAGATTCCTGCCCCTCCCATCAGATGCTGGCAGAAAAGGCCTCAGAAGACTGTAATGTTGAATTAATCTATATCTATATATATGTAAAAGAAAGTCCCCTCACTGTAAAATCAATGCCTAGGCCAAACCCCTGGATCTAGAAACATGAAATTTGGGGAAAGCACTCCTACCATGACATAGATGCTCACTAAGAAGGGATTTTTAGAAATTAGACCCCTAAGGGGGTCAAAAGGGGTTAAATGTGCTTTCCCCCATTGATTCCTATGTGGCTGCCAGGCTGCTGCCTTCTTTCACCCCCCCCCCCCGATTTATCAGCTACAGAGCTCAGTGTTCTGAGATTTTAAAAAACAGTTACAGGAGACTGCAGAGAGCTCATGACAGTCGCGGAAATCAGGAATGGCCACCTGTGAGATGCAGCAATGCTGCTGGCCCAGCCTCCCGGATGGCTTCAAACATGTTCTCCTCACCTCCTACACCTGACAGGCGGCTGTCTGTCAGATGCAGCCGCAGGTGCAGGGTGCTTAAAGCCATCCACCCCAGTAGTAATGCCTTAGTGATCCTGCTGACCCAGCCTCCACAGTGACTTGCAAAACCCCTCCCCCTCCTACATTGGACATGCAGCTACATGTCAGGTGTAGGAGTGGGATGCTTACAGCTGTTGGGGAGGCTTGCTTAGCAGGATTGCCTTAGCACTGCTGATGACCCAACCTCCCCAATGCCTTTAAACACATCCTCCCCCACACCAGACAGGTGGGTGTCTGTCAGGTGTAGAGCCTGGGGAGGGGAGGGTTTGGGGTGCGGAGGGACTTCACCAGAGTATAATTCAATAGAGTCCACTGCCCAAAGCAGCCATTGTAGTAGCTGGGAAATTTTCTGAAGGGGAAATGATGTGCTGTGGCTGGGGAACACTGTGATTTCTGGGAGATCTCCAGGCCCCACAGGGAGACTGGCAACTCCAGTGACCGTATAAGGGAAAATTGGGATATGTATTTTACCTCAGGACACATTCAATGACTCCCAACAGCAACAACAAACTATTTAGAATGTTAGAGGCAAAGGCCAATCAGGCCACATATGCAAATGACCTCTGTGTTCTGACTGGCTATTGGGGGAGAGGAACAGGAAACTGTTTAGAATATTGGAGGCGAGACTCAGGCAACACAGCCAGTGGATAGGGACAGCTTCTGAGTGACAGATCAGGGAGCCAACTGATTTGGGAGCATGTGGAAAGTTCAGGGGAGTCCATGGCCAAAACAGAATTATTATATAGAGAGATTTACAGAACTTAAATACCGTAGCAAAGCATGGGTATCGGGCTAGTACAGAATAAGAACAAAGATAGTTTTCCTGTATTCAGTTCTGCATTTTTTCTATTGTCAAGTTGATGTTAAATATTAAAGAATACAATTTGTTTGGATCTGAAGAGAAATGAGTTGTTCTTTTATTTGGGAAGCAGTGCCTATGGCCAAAGTATCCTAACCAACCCGCAGAAACCTGACTTAGGCTGTGATCACACACACAAAAGAATCCACTTTCAATCCCTTTCCAATGCACTTTCCAACTGGATTTTTACTGTGTGAACTGGCAAAATCCAGTTGGAAAGTACACTGGAACTGCATTGAAAGTGGATTCTTTTGTGTGTGTGATCGCAGCCATAGTATTTACCTTTTAACCAAAATAGCTACCATGAAAATATAGTGCCGTTCTGCTGTCAAGTCACAGCTGACTACGGCAACCCTGAAGGGTTTTCAAGGCAAGAGATGTTCAGAGGTGGTTTGCCATTGCCTGCCTCCATGTCACAAGTATAGGGGGGCACAATTTTGTATTCTTGCCTCCGGTGAAAAATTAGGTAGTTACAGCTCTGGCCAGGCATGTCTTGCAGCTGCCCAGATATTTGTTAACTTTCCAGCTCTGCAGTCCCTGATGGCTCCCAATACATGACTAGTGGTTTGGACTTCCAAAGCATCCAGACTAAGCTGAGGGATGGCATGTTGCTGGACATGTCTTTGTTTCTGCTTGCATCAAGATGCATACTAACCCTCTAAGCTGTGGAGTCTTATGAGGAAAAATTCTACTTTGTGAGCTACTGGCATTAAAGTTGTGAGTGAGCTATTTGGCTACTGTATAAACTAGTTTGTTCTGGAACCCTCCTTCCTTAGCTAAGACAAAAATGTGAGCCAGAGGCAAAAAACTGTGAGCTAGCTCACACTAACTTAGCTTAGAGGGAATACGAATACTAACCCTTCCATTCTTTAGGCTGTAACTGTAGTGCATAGTATTTCTATTGGGCTCCAAAGATGCTATGCCTAGAAAGGCGCTACTCTAGCTGGTTAAGCATGCAATGACTCCTTGTTCAGGGTTTTGCAGGAATCTAGTATAGACACTCACAATGGCTGACTCTATAGTACACATTACTCATTTGGTCTAGTTGTCAAGAGGAATTAATATGGCAGGGGTTGGAAACTTCCAGGCAAGACAGTGCAGATCTGTGGAAAGCAAGGCTCTACTTTTGTTGTTGTTCAGTTGCACAGTTGAGTCCGACTCTTCGCGACCCCATGGACCAGCGCCTGCCAGGCCCTCCTGTCTTCCGCCATCCTCTGAAGTTTGCTCAATTTCATGTTCGTTGCATCTATGACACTGTCTAACCATCTCATCCTTTGCTGTCCCCGTCTTCTTTGACCTTCAATCTTTCCCAGCATCAGGGTCTTCTCCAGTGAGTGCTCCCTTCTCATTTGGTGGCCAAAGTATTTGAGCAATTTCATTATCTGGCCTTCAGGCTCTACTAGAATAGCTAAAATAGCATAGCTAGACCTTGTATTGTCCTTCTGAGAAAGAAGGATAATCAGAAAATGGCAATTAGAACACCCTCAGTGTAAATAGCTGTAGCTCAGTCAACCTCCTTGTAGGGAAGGGAATTTGAGGCAGATTTGATGTTAGCCACACAAGGAAAACTAGGTAGGTGGAATACAGTCTTCTTCTTTGATACATAGCGTTGCCAACTCCAGTTTGGAAATACCTGGAGACTTTGTGGGTGGAGGGCAGGGTTTGGGGAGGGGAGGGACTTCAGCAGGGTACAATGCCATGGCAGCAATTTTCTCCAATCTTGATTGTTTGGGAATCAATTGCAATAGCAGGAGATTTCCAGGTGCCACCTGGAGGTTGGCAGCCCTGTTGGCACATGCAGCAGTTCTTGTAGAGCTTAGCTCAGGAAGGACAGCTGAATACTCCAGGTTTGCCATTCAGCCTTCATGCATGCATCAAAATGGCCTGAGTTAATGCATTTCAACTGTGACACTCTGATCACATCTTCAAATAGAAGGGACCCTTTATTAGTGTAGCATCTATTTAGTTGCTGCATTCCCTCTCTCTCTCTCTCTGCCAGGTTCATAAAAGCCAAGATTCCATCACTCTCTAGCACAGGATTGCCAGCCTTTCCTTGAACAAGAGCTGCTTTGAGTAATGAAAAGCATCCTGAGTATGTTAGCAGGCTTTGTTCTGTCCTAGAAACAGAAGGAAGAGCAGCTCTTAGCTAAGCTCTGCAGAGGAAAATCCTACTGCCATTCTTCCTGTCTCTTTCTTTCAAAAAAACACAGTAGCAACATGGTTTCTTCTGGTCACCATGGTTCCTTCTATCAGCTGCCGCTTGGTAAGGTTGCCAGGTCTGGGTTGGAAAATACCTGGAGACTTTGAGGGTGGATCCAGGAGAGGGTGGGATTTGCAGGGGGAGGGGCCGCAGCAGGGTACAATGCCATGGAGTCCACCCTTCAAAGCAGCCATTTTCTCAAGGGGAACTGATCTCTGTCAGCTGGAGATCAGTTGTAAAAGCAGGGGATCTCCGGGTCCCACCGGGAGGCTGGCAACCCTTCCTCTTGGGCTTATCCTCCATACTAGCATTTTGGCAATTCTGGGTACTTTGCTAGCCAGCAAAGCTCAGGTGCCAGTGTTCCCTCTAAGCTGTGGAATCTTGTGAGCAAAAATTCTACTTTGTGAGCTACTGGCACAAAAAGTTGTGAGCAGGTGATCTGGCTACTGCATAAATCAGTTTGCTCTGGAGCCCTCCTTCCTGAGCTAAGACAAAAATGTGTGAGCCAGAAGCTAAAAAAACTGTGAGCTAGCTCACACTAACTCAGCTTAGGGGAAACACTGGTGCCCATACCACTCAGCTTTTTCACTCCCCCTCTCCATGCATTACCATGTTGAAGGCTACATATGTGTGTAAGGAAGATAAAGCAGCGGTGTGAATTTGTACAGGAGACGTCTGGCCTGCTTTTGCAAAAAATGGCAGGAAAAGGACAGTAAAAGTGCTGGTATTTTTTGCAAAAAAAAAGGATACAAAGTGTTTTGCATACTGAACATTTTTAGAGGTTCCATGCATCATGGCTTCTCCAAGTGGCTTCCAAGATTACTGGTGAGGTTGCTGCTGCAGGCAAAAGCATCCTTCCTTCCTTAACAAGAGCTGGTTGCTCTGATTTCTTGCCTTGCTTGCTCCTGCTTCTCCTCCCCCACCCACTCCAGCTAGGAGTCTTCTCATACATCTGTGACTGCAAGAGCCAGTGAGTGGCCCCTTGGGTTGGGAGGGAAGGAGTACTCTCTTAGCAGGGAAGCTTATGGGATTCCCTTTCTCCCATCTTCCTCCAGCCAAGTCCCCCCCCCCCCCCCCACCTTTTACTTTCGCTTGAGGCTTGTCTGGCAGGCAGTGATGTGTATTGTGCACCCTGCATATAATTTGAAGCCAACTTAATGGCATATCTTGTGCTCCAAGTGGGAGGCTGTCCTTTCATTTGCCCTTTCTCTCTACCTGCCCTTTTTTTGGAGGGCCCCTGTTGGGTGATAGTGAGATATTGAAAAAATGGTATTTAGCAGAGATAAGATGGTCCAGCAGTGCCGGAGTAAAATAATGCAGACTCAGAGTCCATGTGTGATTCAAATATAAAGTTTTTACTAAATTCTAGCATGGGAAGGGTAACTGGGATGAAAATAACAACAGAGCAAAATCTGCTACATCCTTACTCTACAAAGACAAAACTAGAAGAGAGAGATTATGGCTACTCTTCTTCTTCTTCAGAACACCAAACAAAGACGGGAAGAGAGCCATAAAATTCTAATACACCTTGACACTTTAGTCCCAATCAAATTCCTAGATCAGGGAGAAAATTCCCGGGTATTCTACAGCTAAAGAACATTGGTTACATGAAAAACATGTGACTTCCTGTGAGTAACATAAACAAACATTTAACCCCAGATATACTGAGTGTTTTCAACTTGTAATACCCAACAGCCCCCAATTTTTAAAGTATTAGCAGGTGTAGATTTAAACCTCCAGGCGGTCTGTTTATTAAGAAATAAATCTCATAGTATTCAATGTACTTAGGATTGGGACTCTGCCATCTGGTAGATCAGGTTCATAATTTATTTTAAAAAAATTCTTCCTAGCCTGTGCATAGAGCCCAGTACAAGAACTGTAGTGGATAGGGAGGCAGGGGTCTCTTCTTTGCCATGGTTGAAATGAAAATCCACAGGTAAAGCATCTATAGTGGGGTGGATTTGATGGGAAAGGGAAAAGTTAGGTCTCTAAAACTATATTTCTCACATTTTTATTTATTCATGGATTATATTGAAACTCTGCAACTGCTGCTCTGCTAAAAATTCTGTAAGATGTCTGGAAATGAAAGTGCTGTCTCAAAGACAAGAAAAATTGCAGATGAGCACCGTGTCTTTAATGACAAATGGACTACTGACTACTTCTTTGTTTAAAACAAGAATAAAGCAGTTTGCCTGATATGTCTTGAAACTGCCTCAGTATTAAAGGAGTACAATGTTAAAAGAAACTTTGAATCCTGTCACATACATCTGTGAACAAACTTTTTACAAGATGAAAATTGTGAAATCCAACTGTAGATCAAGACTTACAGATGAACATTTGTATGACATTTTAAGGCTGTCTGTCAGAACAACGACTAGGTAAGCATGTGTAGCTAGATAAAGATTCCACAGTAAAATATTGTTCCAAAATGGATTGTGTTCAAGTTAACATTTCTTCATTGACCTCTGAATGTTTACTTTTGATTTAAATAGGTAGGTTGATGATTTTTTTACATTTTGATTTAAGATGTGGTCCTCTTTAGGCACTGGGCACTGTAATGTGGCCCCCATGTGCCAGGAGGTTGGGGACCCCTGCTGTAGGGCATTCACCAGCTGCTCTGCAGCAGCTAGCAAGCTATATGTTGGAGATCCCTGTTCTAGTACTGAGAGCGGCCATGGTGCATTGGGTAGTGTGGGTCAAGTTTAAGATCTAGGAGACCCAGGTTCTGTCATGGAAGCTAACTGCACTTGGGGCAGTCTAAACCGAACTTTATTTCTGCCCATGCAAATGAATCCAGGTCTCTGTGAAAAGGGAAAGCACTGGGGTGAGGATAAAAACTGGCCTGTACGCCGGCCACAAAGGAGGCCAACCCGCAGGGCTCACTTCGTTGAGAGGTTTTCTATTTGTACACCACTTTTAGCTAGTTTGGGAAACATTGTGTACATACACGAATTTCTGCCTGTCGCTGGGAAGGCAGACCTCCGGCTCGAGCTTGGTAGGATGTCTTCCCCCATTGGGCGGCGGAGCGAGCAGAGCTCCCCGGCACGTGGCTGGGTAAGCCGGCCAAGGCAGCCCCCTTCCGCCGCCGTCGCCGCCTGCCGTTCCGGTGCCCCAGGAGGGAGGGAGGGAGGGAGGGAGGGAGGCGAGTCAGGGGCTGGCGTCGGAGCGGGTGGGAGGTTCTCCCCTCCGGCACCGCCTCGCCTCGGCAGCGGGAGTGAGGATCGCAGCTTCTGCGTGGAGCGCCGGCAGCGTAGCGGGGAAGCCGCGCCAGTCTCGTCCTTGCTGGCGCGGCGCGGGCCGGGAGGTCCCAGGATTTGGCACCGCTTGGGCTGGGCGGGTGAGAAGCGGCGCCGGGAGGCTTGAGCATCGCGGGCTCGGAGGCACCTGGCGAAGAGCCCGCGCAGGGCAGCGGCGGCATGGCAGCGGCGCCCCTCTCGGCCGCGGCGTGGGCTGCGCTCTTCCTGCTCTCGTGGACGGGGTGCAGCCCCAGCGAGACCAGCCAGCCTCGGTTGCGCTTGTCGCATAAAGGTAAGCCCGCCCGGTCAGTCGTCCTTGGCGTGGCAAAGAGGAGCAGCTAAGCCGTCCTGTCGCTCCTCGGCCAGGTGTTTCGTCTCCCCCCCCCCCGTGGGCCCCCGCCGCGCCTGCCGGAGCGCAGCGGCCCCAGGGAGTAAAGAGGAGGCCCACTTATGCTTGGGCTGGGCAGGTGAGAAGCCGCGCTGGGAGGCTTGAGCATCGCGGGCTCAGAGGCACCTGGAGAAGAGTCCGCGCAGGACAGTGGCAGCATGGCAGCAGTGCCCCTCTCGGCCGCGGCGTGGGCTGCGCTCTTCCTGCTTTCATGGACGGGATGCAGCCTCAGCGAGACCAGCCAGTCTCGGTTGAGCTTGTCGCATGAAGGTAAGCCGGCCCTGTCAGTCGTCCTTCCTTAGCATGGCAAAGAGGAGCAGCTAAGGCTGTCGCTCCTCGGCCAGGTATTTCGTCTTCCCCCCCCCCCCCCCCCCCTTTGCTCTGTGTTTCTTGCGCCGATCAGCAAGGCAGCCGTCTCGGAGGGAGAAGCGGAGGAAACGGCAGCTCTAGCATGGGCGCCCTTTTCAACCGGGACTGCACCTGAGTGCCTGCTTGGAGTAGCTGCTCCCCAGGGCTCGCCAAGCATCAGACCTGTGCAGCAGGTGAGACCGGCCAGACGGGGTTCATTCTGGGAACAGGCGACTGGCCAGGAAAACTTTCAAAGTTGCCTGGAGCCCGGGAGAGTTGTCGCTCCCCCAAGGCAAGATTCCACCGGTCTCCGGCTACGGTTGCCAAACTAGCCTGAAGAAGGAGAGGCAGGAAGGCGCGCGTCTGCTGCCAGCGTATGACCCGCAACCCTCCCTTAAGAAGTTGCCCGAGGCGCTCTCGCGCTCGGCTTTAGATCTAGCCCGGGAATTTGGGAGGGGCTGGATTCCTCCACCGCCGGATGAATCATCCGACACCCCAAGGAGCGTTCGTGTGTCAGCGCTCCACAGTCAAGCGACGGGAGCGGCTGCCAATCGCCTTCTGCTTCTAGCTCCACTGGGGAGTCCGCCAGTCAAATAAATGTCCTCTGACTAGGAAATATTGGGGCCTTTCCAAAGTACTTAGGGAATAGATTCCCTGAAAGAGCTTGCTTCTCATCTCTGCAGGTCCCCAATTTCAAAATCTAATATTGAACAATCTGCTAATATTTATTATTGTTGTTATTTTTATTATTTACTTTGCGTGCGTATCTAAGCCAAATCCCACCTTTATTATTTGTTCCTGTGGTTTGAGGAAAAGCTCCTTTCCACAGAGGCTTGCCTGTTCCTTACTGAAGGTGCCATTTATTCAGGCCCACCTGGAATTTGTTTAGTCTCTTGCAAGGGAACTCCTGAGTGTGGTACCTGGAAAAAGCCCCACTCAATAAAGCAGGCACATTTCTGCAAAGAAGGATGCTTCCTGCCAGTTTCTGCTCACCCCTGGTTTCAACAGATGGTGCTTAAATGTCAACATATATACGCAGCCTAATTTTCTACATATTTATGTAGATGCAAGTGTCACTGATTTCAGTTGGGCTTACTCACATGTATGTCTGATCATTTGTCTATTTAATCAGCAGTAAGTCTCAGAGACTTCTAAGTAAGTTTGTACAGTGCTTCAGCCTTATGCTTACTTGGTATGTAAACCCCATTGATTGTCTTGCTTCTGAGTGAATAGAGAGTCAGACTACATGGGTGCCAGTCTGTGCACATTCACTGATCCACTTCTAAGCAGACACAAATGAGA
Organism: Gekko japonicus; assembly: GCF_001447785.1. Lineage (NCBI taxonomy): Eukaryota > Metazoa > Chordata > Lepidosauria > Squamata > Gekkonidae > Gekko > Gekko japonicus. Next base: position 693,032 of record NW_015173678.1, read on the forward strand.
CCGACGAGTGGCTTTCTGCAGATTGTTTTTCCTGAGCAGTTGAAAGGTGGTTAACCGAACTACTTTGGACTGTCTAGCGAGCTGCAGTTCCTTTTGATTACCATGTGAGTAGACTGGCGTTATCAGAGCTGAAGTTTAATGCCTTCTCGGAGATGATAATCTTCTTCACACGGTAGCCCCATGACTTGAAAACATCCCTTCTACACCAGTTAAAACCCTCATCATAAATAGATCAGTTAGGCCACCTATATAGAAGACGACATCCTTTTGTTCTCTGAGTGAATTCACATTAATTGATTGATATACCCTAAGCAATCTTCAAGAGACACCCTTAAAATTCAGAGGGAGGTGGTTCAAAGATAGTAGTAACCCTCTGGATATCAGAGCTATGGAAAGGGTGACAGCAGGTGGAAGTCTTGGATGTTTATTATGTGAGAGGATGTTGCACTAGATGGTCCATTGGTCTGATCCAGCATTGCTGTTCTTATGAAAGTTATAAATTTGAAAATGATCCAAAATTAATCTTGCAGTATTTTAAAGACTAACAAGTATATTTTAATGTGGAATGAAGTATTGCAAATGAGAACATTTTTATCAGACTCATTTGAACAAGGGGGGTTCTGATCCTTAAGAGTATGCCACAATCATTTAAATCATTGATTGGCCAACATAGAAGGAAAAGCTTGCTAAATTGATTTCTCTCCCTTGTACATATAATGTTTAAAAAATCTCTCTGGTTACAGGAATCCTAAATTGCCTTAGCAACTATTAAGAAAAAATTGTCCTTGTTGGGAATAATTGCTACAATTGGACACTTGCTCAAAATTCCATTGATTGCTACTTGATGTTGTGTACTGCAGCAATCAGAATAAAGCAGAAATACTGTTGGATCTATATCTGGGGTCTGTCCTCAGTAGTGATAAGAGTGGGGAGACTTCACAAGATAGTCCAGATAAATCTCCTCTTGTATTTCTGCTCAGTCCTGGATAAGCTGTCTCTGCTTTGCCTGGTTTCTTTGTGGGGTGCTGACGGTATTAATGGCTTCTGTATACACTTGCTGGCATAAATGTTTTCCCACTGGTTAATATAAATAGTGTATTTCACTGTGAGTTCCTTCAACCAGTAATTTAGCTGTAACACATCATAACTCTGGCAATACTTTTACATGAAAAATCCATCTCTTAGAGCTCGAATTTGATTCTGCTTCAGTCTGATGGCACATACCTCAGTGTATTTAGTAGGACAAAGTTATATCTTCAGCTTATGAACTCCTGCTTTCCTATGAGGTGTGCACAGTGCACATTTCTTCCAGCCAATGAGCAGTAACACTTGTATTTTTTTGGTAATGGTGGGCACCTGCCTTTGTGATCAAAGTGATGTGGAGGGGAGGCCTAATCAGTGAGAAGGGGCATACTCCTAGGAATGGTAGTTGGCATCCTCCCAGTCCAAAGGCTGTCCCATTCAGCCACCAGGACAAGGGGCAAATAGCAGGCTGCTTGCTAGTAATACAGGATGGTCTCCAGTCTCAGTGGTGTAGTGCAGGGGATCCTGCTGAGGTACCTAGGTCACAGTGGGATAATGTGCTGTCTTTTCAGAAAAAGAAGACTAAATTTTGTGGCAATGTACAATATGCAATGTATCCTCATGATTTCTGCTTGGTTTCAGATGTTTGCAACGCAAATCCTGTTGCATTGTTTACTTGATATCCCATCCTATTGATTGTTCTAACTTAGACTGTGTTATCCATCTTGAAACTCAGTGAGGAAGGTGGACAATGAATAAGTAAATGGTTTGCCTTTAATGGAACCCCATGGAGCACACATTGTATGGCAGAGATCTGCTGTTCGATCAGAACATCCCCATGCTTCTCTTGAATCACATGGAAGGATTCCACACCAGCAGCAACCTGTCGCACTGGGGTGGAAATGGGCCATGTAATCAATGGGGTAGGGAGGATATTAGTGGATGGGCTTAAAGTGACAGGAGAGAAAGGTTTCCCTCAGAGGTGCCTGTGAAGGAGAAATGCAGCTGCTGTTCTTGCTCTAGAAGAAAACCACAAGAGGGGGGGGGGGGGGGGGGGGGGGAGCTCAGTGGTGCTGAGGTTTGGCTTCATGCCCCCTCTGCTCCAAAAGGAGACCTTTCATGTAGCTGTGGCTAACTGTGTGTGCTGCCCAAGTTTTTTCAGGGACAGGACTTTTTGTATTTGCAGCCGTAGGGAGTCCACAGTGGGGAATCACCCTTGTGCGGAAGCCACTGTGGTTCTTCTTCTTTTTTTTGTAGGATTCCGGGCCACTCTGTGCTGCTCTTGGCCTCATTGCTGGGCAACACTAAATGCTGTGCCCCATTCTAGGAAGGGCAGTGCTTGAGGGTATTTAAGGGACCCCTTCTTGATAAGGGTAATGTGTAGAAGAAGGCTACAATGTCCCCAGCTGTTGGCCAGAAAAGTAGCACCTGTAGGGAGTTTGTGCCCCCACTCATTCTGCCACATTCTGTTCAAGTGCTCATCAGTCAGGAACACAGGGGGAAGATACAGAGGGCTGGGCTTTTGTTGTCTCATGACTACTGGTCATTCCTTACAGGAACTTGCTTAATCTATTGCTGTGTAAGTTGTGAGAAGGTTGTCCTTTACAGAAACTATATTCGCTCCAGGCAACTTCTTGAACAACTCCTTTGCTTACATAATGACCGGAAGGTCAGGATGACGTCATCGATCACTTGGCCATTTATTTTCCATCAAAGTCTGGACTGTTGAGAACATGCTTGTAAATATGAGTATTTTGGAAAATAATTTCGATGTTCTGTTCTGCCTTAACATGCTTCCTAATTTGTGGTGCCAGTGATAAATTGACAATATTGAGATTTCATGTGGAAACTTGGTTTTCATATCTGGTGCCTGGAGCTACTTTTAGGGCACTTTCAACTCATGGTTTCTTCAGACACAGACTCAAAGTTGGTTAGAATACTAGCTAAAACTACAGCCTCAAAACCATTAGAACCTCTCTCAATATTATAAAACAATACACAGATCTGTTCCCAGTGGCTTGCCGACTGCCAGCCACAGAAGCCATAGTAAACAATTCCACATTGCACAATTTATGGAATTCCAACCAGTTCAGGAAGACCTTTTTACAGATGTAGCAGGAACTGCCCAAGAATGGAACTGCCCACAAGCTGGAACGTGTCCAGAGGAGGGCAGTGAATATGGTGAGGAGTCTGGAGACCAAGTCCTATGAGGAAAGGTTGAAAGAGCTGGGTATTTACCCTGGAGAGGAGATGACTGAGAGGTGATATGATAACCATCTCCAAGTACTTGAAGGGCTGTCATATACAGGATGGTACGGAGTTGTTTTCTGTTGCCCCAGAAGGTTGGTCCAGAACCAACAGGTTAAAATTAAATCGAAAGAGTTTTCGGCTAAACATTAGGAAGAACTTCCTGACAGTTAGAGTGGTTCCTCAGTGGCACAGGCTTCCTCGGGAGGTGGTGGGCTTCCCTTCTTTGGAAACAGAGGCTAGATGGCCATCTGTCAGCAATGTTGATTCTGTGAACTTAGGCAGATGCTGGCCCCAGCCAGACGTGCCGGAAAACCCGGGGGAGGGAGCGCGGCTATTTGCGCCGTCGCATTCTGATGTGCTATTATGCGATCAGACGCGACGGTGGCTTCCCCGCAGCAAAGAGGACGATGGGGGAGGAAGCCGCGTGCCGGCGTGATCACACCGGGAGGCTTCCATAGGCGGCCCGTGGCAAAGCATTTGCTAGTACATGCGGTGTGCTAGTTTTTTACTGCGCGGCTTCGGCGGCTTGCCACGGGTTCGCCATGGGAGTGCTACGCCCCCCAGATGTTCCCGTGTGATTGCGCCCGGATATTCCGCGGGGCTCCCGTGCCTTCAGCGGGGCAAATGCTCCGTGTGACCGGGGCCCATGAGAGGGAGGGCAGGAAGGATTGCATCAGTGCTTAGTTCTTGTGGCCCTTTCTTACATGCCAAGGGAAATGCTGATTGCCACTTTGGGGTCAGGAAGCAATTTTTCTCCAGGCCAGTTTGACTGGAGATCCTGGAGGCTTTTTGTCGTCTTCTGGGTGTGGAACAGCTCTCACTAGAGGTGTGGGGGGAGGTGCTTCTGAATTTCCTGCATTGTGCAGGGGGTTGATGACCATGGAGGTCCCTTTCCATTCTATGATTCTGTGAATGGCTGTTCTTATCAGCCTGCAATACAAAGTGACCAACAAATCAGGAGAAAGCAGTTGCCACAGGGGTCATGGCAGGAGAGAGGTATCTGTGAGGATCTGGATCCCAGGCCATGAAAGGCTTGAAAAGTAAGAACCAGCACCTTAAGGTGAATTCACAAACAAACAGGTAGCATGCATAGAACTGGAGTAATACATGTCTAGTAACTAGCTCCTGATAGATGAGCTGCTACTTTTATACCAATTAAATCTTCCAGGAGAGCCCCATGTAGAGCATGTTACAATAGTCTAGCAAAATAGACATATGCTGATTTTATGCAATAAGGGAAGGTCATAAATATGGAAACAGCTTCAAACTGGTATGAGGCAAATGGAAAATAAGAGAATGTGCAGGCTGCTCTGAGTTTTTTGAAGAAGGGAATAATAAGACATAATAGATGCTCTGGAAGTATCTATTACTCTGGGATTCTGCCATCATGATTCTGCTTCTGCAGCCCCCCTCCTCCTTTGTAGGACTGATTCATGTGGGTGAGTTGTCTAGCTATGACTCAAATGATATATCCAAGATCTTATCAGTCGTTCTGTTTGTACCCAAATTCTGGGCTTTCCTGAGAAGGCAGTCACATTGTGGATAGGGCGTTCTCCCTTCTCCATAAAAAGGTAAAGGTAAAGGTTCCCTTGCTCAAAAGCCAGTCGAATCCGACTCTAGGGTTGCGGTGCTCATCTCCGTTTCAAAGCCGAAGAGCCAGCGCTGTCCGAAGATGTTTCCGTGGTCATGTGGCTGGCATGACTAAACACCAAGGTGCATGGAGCGCTGTTAACTTCCCACCAAAGTGGTACCTATTTATCTACTTGCAATTTCTTGCTTTCGAACTGCTAGGTTGGCAGGAGCTGGAACTAGAGATGGGAGCTCACTCCGTCATGCGGCACCCCGGGTCTCGAACTGCTGAACTACTGACCTTCCACAGCCTGCAGTTCAGCGTCTTAACCACTTGAGCCACCGCAGCTCCTCCATAGGCAGACACTTATCCAACACTGCTGTATTCCTATTGGCCAACAGACCTGAATTGTGCTACAGCTAGAGAAATATCCTAAGCAGGTGTGCTCAGGAGTAAGTGCTAGTTAAATGGGACTAACTCCCAAGAAAGTGTTCTTAGGATTGCAGCCACAGAGTTGTTGTTGTTATATCATTGTTGTTATTGTTACTACAACTTAAATAGTAAAGGGAAATATTTGCTAAGGCTGAGTTGATGAATTTTAGAAATATTGTATAATTTATGGAGTCCTTTAAATCTGTGCAGAAATATATTGATTTTAATTCTGTCACATACGGAAATACTATAGCTTTTTTTTCAGCATTGCCAACTTGCTTTTATCTTGTTTTATACATACTGTATGAGTATTTTTAATGATCACAGTCGTTGAAATACTCCTAATGCTTTGGAGGATTGACAGAAATATGTGCACAAATGCAGGCACACGCATATACACACAGAGAGATGCAAAAGCCAGTTGGTCCAAACATCTATATGAATTTCAGTGTACAAATTCTAATTCTACCCAAATGCCATGTAAGCAACAACTGCAACACAGGAGACAAGGTCTAGCTAGAACTTAATTTTCCAACTCACTGTAGAAGATATGTATTACCTCTTGGCAGCCATTTTTCTCTCCAACAATTGTAGCTATAACAACTACAAAAGAAGTAAGGTAATGTTTTCATTTTTTAACCACACTCTGCTGGGGCTAGTGAACTTCTGATTAGCACACTCAGTTGGGTAAAAATTCTTTGGTAAGTTAGAAGAACTCAAATGCTGTGTAATTCTGGAGCTGTCATATTTCTGCATGGGAAACTGATGATACAATCCTAAAGCCAGCCTGCTCAGGTTGCTAATGAAGCCTCATGCCAGTGTAACTTAGAGAGACACATGTTTGCTGCTAGCAATGTGCCAATGTGAACCTAGTGCAGAGGTCAACATGGTCCCTCCCAGTGCAGCAGTGCCAACATAGGGTCCAGAAAAAGTGAGCACTGGGGCTTATTTGGTCTCTTAATCTCCTCAGCCCATGTCCTGCTCTCAGTGCAGGTATAACATTATGCCAGCTTGCTGGCTCAAGTATAAACACACATTGAACTCAGTGGGAGTAAAAATAAAGCCCTCCCCCACGTACTGCCTCCCACCATGCCTACACCGTGTTGGCACAGCTTAGGTTATCAAAGTCTGCAGTCACACCTCTCCTGAGCACTAGGTAAACCACAGCTGGAACACCCATAGCTCAAATGGGGGGTATGACATGGGGCTACAGCTCTTTGCCCTTTTGTTGGGCACTCTGATGTGGTTATGGGAACTCTGGAGAAAATGTACTTTGCACAGATGCCAAATCTGAGAATAAACATTAGTTCAGCAACTCCTGGGAATGAATCTTCTGAATTCAGCATAGGGATGAATACCTGGGACTGTGCTTGGCAAGGTGATTTGAGGCTGGGACTGGGACAACCCATCAGTATGAGTGGCCCCTCCACAGGAACTGGATCTGATGGTGTAAAATCTCAGCTGTGCTTGGGGCTCTTTCCAGGGCTGTCTGAGGGTCGGCCCTATGCAGCGCTTGACCGAAGACTCTCGTGCACGCTAAGCATGCATTGGTCCACTGTGCTTTTCCTTTCTCCACAGCAGTGGCTGCCAAACTTTTTTTTTTAATGAGAGCTACTTCCGAGCAATGAAAACTACCCTGAGTTACAACCCCCCGTCCAGCATGCAAGGTGCATAAAAATCAATGCTTAAAAAAATAATTAAAATGAGGTTTTTAAAATTTAAATTGGATTTTGTTAGATAAAATGCCTTTTGAGGAAAAAGCTATGTAAAGATTGCTTTCTATTTAAGCTATATTATATCTCAAAGGTTTTTCATAATGAAAAAATGATTAATTTTTAATTATGTAGTATGAGACTGTACATGCAGTGTTTTTTTTGTAAATGAATTCCATTAATTCAGTAGGGCACCAATGCCATGCTCTCCCAGGGGTTTCTGTAAGATTATTTGGGGTAATTTTCCTATCTGGAAGATACCATCACAGCTTTATTTTGCAGTTCTCACAACTGTGAATTCATGTCCACAGAGATAGCATGCCTCTTCTTTAACAGCAATTTTTTTTTTAAATAAACATATAGAGTTGAGAAAGAGACCTCAATCCTATTGTTCCTCTGCAAATCAATGTTCAGAGAATTAACCCCTTACCTCTTGAGTGCATTCTGTTCCAACTGAAGCTTCTGGATTTGGGTTAAGGGCAGCCCCATGTAGAGAGCATTACAGTAGTCTAATCTCAAGGTGACCATAGCATGGATCACTGTCGCCAAGATGTTGTGGTTGAGGAAGGGAACCAAGTGCTTTATCAGCCGAAGATGGTAAAAGGCTGACTTAGCAGTGGCTGCTACCTGGGCTTCCATCATTATAGAAGCATCCAGGAGCACTCCCAGGATCCTTACCTCTAACGCTGGCACCAGTGGCGCCCCATCGAAGGACAGGAGTGGGATCCCTAACCCTGGCCCACCCCGACTTAGGCACAGGACCTCCGTCTTCATTGGATTCAATTTCAGTTGGCTCAGTCTAAGCCAGCCAGCCACGGCTGCAACGCCAGATCCAGATCTCCTGGGCTAAAGTCTGACTGGCCGCCCAACAACAAATAAAGCTGGGTGTCATCCCAACCCATGCCTCCGGGCAATCTGGGCAAGGGGGCATATTTAGATGTGGAATAGCATCGGGGAAAGTACCGCCCCTTGTGGCACTCCGCAGACTAGTGGGTGCCTTCGGGACAGCTGTTCCCCTAGTGCCAACCTTGTAGGTGTTGGCATGCAATGCCAGTAAGACATCAGACTTGGTGATCTTAGTGATCTAGACTGACAAGAATGATAGCCACTGTAACTAGCTCAGACCGGTTCTGGCAGGAGCTAGAATGCTTACCAGGAATGACTCAGCAGGCACTACTGATTGGCTGTTAAATGTATATAAGTGTACGTAAGCTGTATTACTGTTCCCTTCTCCTGAATGACTTGTCTGGTGAAGCACTTTGTTGGTATATACCAGAATAATATAAATATTGTAAATAAATTGTATATAGTTCGCACTAGACAGTGTGGCCTGTGTTGCTTTCTATTGCTGGCACCTTATCTGTTCTGGGCATACGCGGCACAAATTCTCTGCACGACAGTAGGAACGAGGAGAGTCACTGCAAGGCAGACCCCTGAATCCCAGCATCGGCAAGGCAGTGGATCAGTAGTTGATGGTCGACCATGTTGAACGCTGCTGACATGTCCAACAACAGCAACACTGCCAATCCGCCCTGATCCAGGTGCCTCCAAAGGTGTCTCTGCCCCATGGCCTGGTTGGAAGCTGGACTGATAGGGGGTCTAATATGGAAGTGTCATCCAAGAAACCCTACAGCTGAGTCACCACCGCCCTCTCAATTAGTTTGCCCAAGTAGGGCAAATTGGAAACTGGCCTGTAGTTAGCTAATTCAGCTGGCTCCTGAGATGGTTTTTTAGGAGACGCGGGGCTCTTTTTGTAGCAGGAACTCCTTTGCATATTAGGTGACACACCCCTAATGTAGCCAATCCTCCAAGAACTTACAGAGCTCTTCTTACAGGGGGTACTGTAAGCTCTTGGCGGATTGGCTACATTAGGGGTGTGTCGCCTTATATGCAAAGGAGTTCCTGCTACAGAAACAGCCCTGGGAGAAGGCATACCACTGCCTCTTTGAGTGCCCCAGGGAACAATCCCTCGAGGAGGGACTTGTGGATAATATCCCTTAGGGCACCTCATAGCCCATCTCGACTAGCTTTAACGAGCCAGGATGGGCACGGATCAAGGCTGCAAGTGGTAGGGCTTACAGCTGTGAGTAACTTGTCGACTTCCTCTAGGCTGAGTGGGCTGAAATGATCCAAAACCTGACTAGAAAACGTGCTTGGAGCCTTGAGCTCACTTACTGTCTCAACTGTGGCGGGAAGGTTGTGGCAGAGCGACAAGTCTTTATCTGTGAAATAGCTTGCAAATGCCTCACAGCCAATGTCCACTTCCTTAACATTTGGTCTGCTCTGTGGCAGGGTTGTTATAAACTGAATTGTTCTAAATAATTGAGCTGGGCGTGAGCTCACAGATGCAATCGAGGCTGCATAATACTGTCTCTTAGTGGCTTTGACTGCCATCTCATAGGATCTCATAAACGACCTATAAGATGCTCTTGTAGTCTCATCACTGTCTCTCTAGTCATCTAAGCCTTCACTTCATCAGCAGGAGCTCCTGGGTGAACCATGGAGCTAGGCTAGAGCGAGGGCGCATATGGTGTTGGGGAGCGATCTCTTTGATGGTTGCCTAGAGTTGGCTATGCCAATCCTCCACTAGCTCATCTAATGAGCCACCAGGGGGCATCGGATTCCGAAGCCATCTGAAGCCACATTGGATCCATTTGGCTCCATGGGCGAGCTGAAATCTGCTCAACGCCCAAGCCATCTGAAGCCACATTGGATCCATTTGGCTCCATGGGCGAGCTGAAATCTGCTCAACGCCCAAACAGGGTCGGGATGTTCACACAGGCCTTCAGGGCATGGTGGTCCGACCATGGCACTGCCATGTCAGAAATTCGGTCCACTGTAACCCCCAACGTGAAGATCAGATTGAGCATGTGCCCTGCCTGGTGAGTGTGGTGAGTCCAGGGATGACACCAGGTCCATCACCTGTGCGGAGGCCAGGTCATCAGCATGGACATTGAAGTCACCCAGGACAATCAGTCTAGGGTGCTCCAGTGCCCAGCCAGATATGGCCTCCACCAGGGATGACAGGCCATTGGACGGTGCGTTGGGTGGTCAGTATACCAACTAGATAGCTAAACTCTCCCTGGCTTCCCACACCAAGCCAGTGCACTCTATACCTGTGAGCTTCGGCGGTGGGAGTGCCCTGAAGGATTAAGCCTCCTGAACGAACAGAGCCACTCCCCCCGCCCCTTAGTCCGAGATTGGTGGAGGACCAAGAACCTGGGAGGAGCCAGCTGGGAGAGAGCTACTGTCTCCCCATCTCGAACCCAAGTCACGGTCATGGACTCCAGATCCACATCCTGCTCCAACAAGAAGTCACAAAGGACTATGGTCATTATTTATGGACCTGGCATTGCACAGCACCAATGTCGGAGTGGGGTCTTTAATCCTAGCCCCACTGCCTACCACCTTTGGGATGGGACACAGGCGGGAAGGTGGCTGAGCTCCTCTGCTTCTCTGCCCCTTTTCCTTCCATTCCTGCGTGGTCCCACCACTATACTTACCCCTCCCTAGGAGCACTGGTATCCCTTGCCCCGTCATTGCCAGGTACTAGTGGTCTTCGCTACTCTGAACCTCAGACCAACTAATAGCTGACTGGCGGGTAGTATAGCCTAGTGTGGTGCTGCTAATGGTCATTCACAATTCTCTTAGTACTGTTAACCTTAATAAACCTAATCTATCCTAACAAACCATAATACCCAACTAACTAACAAACCATATCACCCAGCTAGCTAGCACTTACGTTTCAATCTTTATTTCTATTTCCCAGGCCAGTAATTTATATAAAGACCAGGGATCATCATAGTTAGGCATAAAACAATTTCCATTATAGGTATAAATCAGTTTCCACTATAGGATAGGTGATCACAATATTTACTTAATTAATTCACTTAGCCGCTTCCTCTATTCAATTGATTTGTTCGTCTCCTTGATTTCTGCTGTTTAAAATCATGAGCCCCCAATTAATTAATTAAATTCCTCAATTTCCGCCATTTAAATCATGAGCCCCCAATTAATTAACTAGTCCAATAAACAATCAATTAAATACCTCAATTTACTTTAATTAAGTCTAAAAAATCCCCTCTGGTTAACGGTACTCTAGTGTTATTAAAATTCAAATTATGAAAGATTCTGCTTGCCTGCTGGCTATAGTCCAGTAGTTTTCTTCAGTCCAGTTGGTAACTTCAGTGAGAGAGACTCCCTGCTCTTCTCTAATATTGTCTAGACACATTCATTTCCTTGGGCCCCCAAAAGGTCCTTACCTTTGTTTGCCCCACTCCTGGCCCCCCAGTTTTCATGTCTGGGCCCTAAAGAGTAGGTCGATTGTTTCTGTTCTCAGGGTCGAAGTTGGAGGCAGGCGCTGCTGCCAAGGTAGTCGTTGCCGGGTCGGTTGTGCTGGTTATGTCATTAGTGGCTCGCCGGAAGTGAGTGTAGCTGGGAAGACCCTGGGGGGGCAGAAACCCCCTCCAGGCTCCCCAGTTGCCGCTCCCGAGTACCAGGCCCAAGTAAGAGTAGCTGCTGTGGGGATCCCAGTTCTGTATTTATAAAGTCTCCTCATCTCCAAAATGGCGTTCGTGTCTGGGAAGCAGGTCTGGCGGTGATCTGGCAGTGATCTGCTGCCACTGTGCACACTGCTGCCACCGGCATGATCCTCCAGTGAGGTCAAGGCTTCACCCGTCGTCCTCAAGTCGACTGGGTCAGCTCTGGGTGCTGAGAAGCAGCTCTGGGGACCACACTGGGACTAGAAGGTAACTGTTCTAGTCTGTTCATGTAACTCAAACCCATTCTGCCAGTGTAACACATGTTGTTCTGTCCTAGAAACAGAACATACAGTCATAGGCTGCAGTCATACATACTAAATAATCCACTTCCACTTCCAATCCACTTCCAATCCACTTTCCAACTGGATTTTGCCAGTTCACACAGTAAAATCCAGTTGGAAAGTGTATTGAAAATGGATTATTTAGTGTGTGTGACTGCAGCCATAGACTTGTAGAATTTTCTAAAAGATGCAGTCCTCAAGGCAACCTCTCCAATAAGATCTCACTTGACAAAAGAGTTAAACAGGGTTGCATTCTGGCCCCTCTACTTTTTAAGTATTACATCAACTCCTTGGTGCAGCCTAAGAAATCCAAGCTTCCATTCTCCAAAGCTTGCTGACAAAACAATCCCTGCCTTACTATATGCGGATGATACTGTTACCTTATCCCATTCACATGTGGGCCTTAGGAGAGCACTCCATGACTTCACTGCATACTGTAAAAAGGAGCAGCTTGCAATAAATTACCAAAAATAAAAGTCTTCATCTTCACGAAAGAACATTGAAACCATAGATAGCAAATAGAGGGCCACAACACAGAACAGACAAAAATCTTCAAATATCTTGGCATAGTTTTCCAGTTGTCTGCGCACTGCAGAGACTGGCCCACAGAGCAACCTCCACTATTACAAGATTCCACTTCACAAAAGGGGTCTCCTTTATCCCCACAGCAATCAAAGTTTTCCAAGGAGAGGTCGTCACCTACCCCTTGTATGGTCCCCAGCTCTGTATTTATAAAGAAAGGCATCTACTGGAAGCAGTACAATCTAAGTTCCTATGGTTGATTTTTGGAGTCCCATGAAGTATTACGAATGACTTTCTCAGACTAGAGGCTGGGCTGATCTCCTTGGAGGCACATATGTGGCTACTCGCATCCACCTACTGGCCGAAACTCATTTTCAATCTGGTGGATCTAGCCCCCTTGATCTTTGCCAACAGCCACCACTCAACCTGGCTAAGACCAGATGAGGCGAAATTCCAGGAGCACGGCCTTTCCCCTCAAGTTTTACTGCGTCTTGGGTACCTAAAAGCAAAAGGAACAGTCTAATAGCAGTGCTGGGACCATGCCGTACAATCAGATAGGACACAGATACAGAAATATCCAGTTACTTTGCAGCATGCCAAATGTTTTCAGCCAGCAGGTTATCTTCGATTCCTTGAGATCTCTAAATATTGGAGAATCTTTACCCAGGCACATTTTAATGCTCTTTCTTTAGCCCTACTGAAAGGCAGATACCATTGTGTCCCCCTCTCTCAATGGCTTTGTCCATGTCTACAGGGAAAGGAGAGTCTATTGAACATGTTCTGCTGCATCACTCATTCTGCAATGACATTCAACGTCAGTCTCTTGCTCCAGTTCTGTCAACTATAATGGGAAGATCTGAACAACTTTATGTCTCTCTCCTCCTTGCAGACTCCTCTCAGATAATCCACAAAGCTACCAGATTTTGCATATGGGCATGTGGGATACGCAGTGACTGATTGAGTCCCAGTAATTTTGCCTGTCTGTTGGAGGAGAGTTTTACCTTTCTTGTTGCCCCTCTTAATCTCTATTCATTGTTTTATGCTTGTCACATTGCTGTGTTTAATTATTTGCTGATTCCTTGGAGCTGATCTTGTATCAAAATAAAGTTTCGTCATTATGAACTCATAGAATTAAAAGGTTGGAGGGGGCCTACAGTCCATCCAGCCTTCTCTCCATGGACTAGGAAGAGCACCACACATGAAGCCATTAGCTAAGCACAGCAAAGAAAACCCCCACAAAATGAAAGTTTTTTTTTTTTTTTTTTTAAGTAAAGTCTATTTTCCTTGATGCTTTCCAGGGTCTTCTATGCTATGGGCTACTCTGCATCAGACCTGCCAGTAGCTCATGAGCTACGTGGTTTACAGTCTTTCCTATAGTCTGCAGTCTTTCCTGCCCTGGTTTTGAGAGGGGGTGAGGGATGTAGGGATCCAGTTGGGAGTGTGGTTAGAGGAATCCTCTGGAGTGTGTGATGTGGGTTCTATTCCTGTTTTGTGCAGTTTATTGCTAGCCTTATTCCCAGCTTCTCTCTTGGTGGGATTTGAAACCTTCCCCCTTGTTTCCCGCCTGAGTACATTTTCCCAGTGATCTGCTGGGGAGAAGACAAGGATGTTGAATACTGTTCTGTGTCAGTGCAGGGGTGTGTTCTCTCCTTGTTTGTCTCAGGATTTGTGTCCTCTTGTGTTTCCTGTTGCAGAATTTGGGATTCAATGAGCCTGGGCCTTTCTGGGCCTGCTCTACATGCAGAAGGTTCCCTGTTTAGCCATCTCCAGCTAAAACAATGTGACAGTCTTCTGCCTGAGACGCCTGTCAGTCAGAGTAGGCAATACTGACCTTGACAGATCCATGGTGTGACTCAGTTTAAGGCAGCTTAATGAGTTCATGGGATCAAATGACTGGTGGACAAGGCATGATAGAGGCTTGGGGAGAGCTGATGGCTGGAAATTACTCTCCCTTTCTTGAAATACTGGAGCCATGCAATGAAGGTGACTAGGAAGTAAGTTTAGGACTGATAAAAAAGAAGAAAGAATATGTAATTAACCTCTGTAGCTCCCTAGTACAACGTGTAGTGATGGTCATGAGCTTTGCTGGATTTTTTTAAGGAACTGGATGAATTCATAGAGAACAGATCCAAGAGTGGTTATAACCCCTGACCAATGTTCCCTCTATGTGGTGGAGTCTTGTGAGCAGAATTTCTACTTTGTGAGCTACTGGCATTAAAGTTGTGATCAAGGGATTAGGCTGCTGCATAAATTAGTTGGCTCTGGAGCCTTCTTTCCTGAGCTAAGACAAAAATGTGTGAGCAGGAGGCTAAAAAACTGTGATCCAAACAAAGTAAGGAAAGCAATCCCAAATGCTTTCATTTACTTAAAATTATTTGGCAGAGAATTCGACACTTTAATGAAGGTCTGGGCCTGACTGGGACGATGGCACGCATGCCCACAGAGAGGGCTCTGAGTGCCACCTCTGGCACCCGTGCCATAGGTTCACCACCACTGCTCTAGGCCGATCCTGCATTGAGCAGGGGGTTGGACTAGATGGCCTGTATGGCCCCTTCCAACTCTGTGATTCTATGAGAATTCTGGGAGATCTCCTGGCAGCTGGCAGCGCGTGAAACTTCTGCACAGTAATTCTGAGCAATTTTCAGCTCCTGCCTGGAGGCTGGTGACCCTGTCGGCAGGGTCTCAGGCAGAGATCTTACCTCATCAACTGAAAGGTCTTATAACCAGTGGTGACATGGGTTGAACCAGTGATCTTCAAGATGCTGCATGGCAGCTACGGCCCCTCCACTCACAGGTTTGGTTGTTTTATGGGTTTTTTTTTTTTAAAAAAAATCCTCGCTGAGGATCCTGACTGAGCCAATTGAGAGGGGGTGGGACACGTATGCTATAACCGGTTGCATGACTCTGCCCCGCCTGTTATCTGTCCACCCCATCCCAGCTCACGGCCTCTGCAACTGCAAACTGCTGCATGCCACCCTGGTGGGCAACAAAGAGGGGAGATATGGGGGATCCCCTCCCAGCCAGGGCCTCCAGATATGTCTGGTGCCTCAACCCAAAACCTATTTGGTCCCCCCCCTCCCGAAGTCACTTGGCCTTGTGCCTGGCCCTCAGTCAGAGTGACGGATGCCGCCACTGTGGAAAAAACCTGATGCTGCAAATGGTGGGGGGAGAGCGTTTGCCTCCCAGGCTCTTTGGCGAGGCCTGGGGCCTCCTGCCCCAAGGTGCTACCCAACCCATCGTCAGCAAGGCCCCCTGCCAGGCCCGAGGCAGGGAAGGGAGAGGGAGGGCAGCTGATCTGCCACCGCCATGTGACGAGCCCCATGATAATGAATTGTGGTGCTCCTGGCCTCTTGCTTTGTCCCTCTCTGTCCCCTCCCACTCAGCCCAGCCACGAGGCAGAAGGCATCAGGCTGAACCCCTAATTCACCTCTGACCCCGGGGTTCAGAACCAAACTGCTCAGGAGACCAGACAAAGGATGGAGGCCAGGGAGAGAGGCAGGCTCCTCCCCCTGGGAGACCCCTCCCTTAGGCCAAACTTGGACCTTGCTATAGGTCCTTTGGGGAGGAGGAGACCAATTTTTCTTGCCACTCCTGCAGCCCAGCCCCCACCCAGATGCCTCTGTGACTGTCCCCCACCTGTTCCAAGCCTGCTCAGCCGATGGCTGCTCCTGGCTGACTCCCCCCACCCATTGTCTGATACCACAAAAGGAGGGCCGTGGATAAGTTGGGCACTCCCCACTTCTAGTTTTAGGCGCATTGGTTACTACAGTAACTCTGCATAGGATTGCACTATAAATTGACATAAAAATGGCTTTTATGTAGTAGAAGCTGTTCTTATAAATATTGTGACTTAATTGAGAATATGTGCCTCTCAAGTTAGTGGCCATGATTTCAAGGCAGCCCCACATCCACTGCTGCATTGATCACAGAGTCCTGTCCTTTGTGTATTTTTTGACAAAGGCCCCTCTTTAGCTCCTCTTGTCAAAAAATGCCATCTTGTCAATGAAAGCTTCTGTGGGTTTTGTGCAGTGGGACTTTAACTGGTTTGAAGTTGCTTGTCATGAAGATGACTGCATGCGGTGTTAGTTTTACTCTGCTGGAACTGAGTGTCATTTGAAGCTACCAATGGGCTAGGTATGGCTGTTTCTGTGCTCTTATCTCCTTGCATTTATCTCAAATAATATTTATTTTCAAGACAAACATAAAATGGGTACATTAACACATATCATTTTTTCCTATTAGTCTACCTCATACGTAATCTAAGACTATGTCAATTTTCCACCTTATGTATATAATATTTTGCAAGGATATAGATATATAAGTCTTATTTTCTACTAATTTAACCTTTGTCTAAGTATTTTAGTATAATCTTCGATTAACTATATATGGTTATATGATTCTTATTTTCTTCTAGTTGGATTATCTAAACATCTCTCTCTCTCTCTCTCTCTCTCTCTCTCTCTCTCTCTCTCTCTCTCTCTCTCTCAGAGCTCATTTTTAGTCCATCTTTAGGATCTTACTCCATTATAAGTCTCTAGAATTCTCTCAGAAGTTGTAGCTTTCCAATCCTTCCTTTCCTTCTTCTTTTTCTGGTTTCTCTTTTTAAGTTTTAATTCTATGTCTTTTTTCTTTATAGGTATAGTTGCTTTCTGGGAATAGCCATCTGTAGTCAATTCTTGAAGTAGTTTGAAATTCCATAAATTGCTTTTTTTCTCCCTCTGGGTCGGTGTATAAATCAATGTTTTGAGGACTTCATCAGTATTGGTGTCTTTATAGAATCTCAGGTGAACTTCTACAAAAGTTGTATTTCTCTTTGGAGAGGCTGGTTTCTATTTGTAGACCATATCAGTTAGATTATAGGTTTCTTCTATATCTTCTATATAGAAGGGTCCTTGCTTCTCCTCCTTCCATTGTGGCTGGCTTTCCTCGATCTTGCTTGATGTTTTTGGTTGCAGTAGATCCATTTTGTCTTGCTTAGAGGCAAAAAGTTCTTCAACTGCTGTGTTTACAGCAGCAATAATCGAGTTTTGGATTAAAATGTTGAGGTCTTGAAATGAAGATTCAACCCCTGGCATCATAAGTTGTGATCTATCTGTGCCATCCATTTTTAAAACCATATGTTAAAACCAAAGAATCTCAAGGTTCTTTTTCTGCATGATTTTACAAAACACACCCACTGATATTTACAAAACATAGCTGCTTTAGTCATATTAGAGACAGAATTCAAGAATCTTATCAATTGGTTACATTACAGAAGACGACAATCAAAACAAAATGTACTTGCCAGTTGAACAAACATAAACATACGGTGTTGTGAGAATATAATGTATAAAGAGTTCAGGGTAAGATCCAGTTCTCCTTTCTTACTTTAAAAATACTCCAACTATTAAAGTATAATTGCTTATATTCCTTATTAAAATTGAGGTAAATCTTTATGTCTTGCTATTATTCCAGATTCTTTGCTTATAGTTCCAGACAAAAGGAAGAGAAAAAAGGACTATATATTTCTAGATCACTAAAGTCCAAAAACAGCTGAAGCCAATTCTTCTCCAATTTTTTATTCCACAGGGGAAATTATTACAGTCTCAGACAAAAGCCTTCTCTTTACTTTTTTGCCCAGGAAGCCATTTAAAAATCACTCAAAGTTCTTTTCGTGGCCACTGCCGGAGGAAGGGGGGGTGGGACGGGAAAGAGACCGGAAAGAGTTCTTCACCCCTCCGTTCCTTTCTCTTTTTAAACTTTAAAGGGGCTTTATTGTTAAGTAGGTAGATTTTCTGTTGTTGTTGCTTTGAAGTGTACTCACGGTGTTCTTCATCGATGTTATGGATGAGGTTCAAGTTTCTTCCCCTCTGGGGTAGTCACAACTCAGCGCCCATGTCTGACATGGGCGCGCTTGGTTGGCTCCTGCGTTGGGGCACTCTCAGACTTCCACCCACTTGCTGCCGCATGAGAGGGATCCAAGTCAAGCCCCTTGAATGAGCTGTAGGGTGGAGCGGTCTGTCAGGATCATCACTGCAGCCTTGTGGCCAGGGATGAGATGGGCAGACTGCCTTTTGGAGTGCCTTTGATGGATACTCTACACAGGCCGTGTGGCTGTGGATGAGGGATTGTCATGGCATGTTCTGAGGCTGGGCTGCCTGGGTGCGAGCTGCTTACAGCGGGCTACGTCCTGGGGGCCAGGTGCATTGCCTGTCTTATGGCAAGGGTGGGGTTTGCGTTTGAGTGACCCCAGGCCTTGACCATGCCGCTTCATACTGTTGTTATCCCTTGCCATTGCATCATAAATAAAGTGGCCTTTAGTTTCCCAACTACTGTTGTATGACTCTTTCTTCCGTCTATGGGGGAAATTCCTGTTCCATAAAGATCACAGTTTGTTCATTTGCTTTGCTGGCCCCTGCGTGGGCTACCCCGTATCCTCAGAGACCAGTGTTCTCTCTAAGCTGTGCGTGTGAGCAGCTACTCATTAACACAGCGAGCCCTGCTCAGCAGCTGTCTGGAGTTGTGCAGGGCAACCTTTGCCTCAGAATGTTACTAGCTGTGCAATAGCTTCCCCAGTCTTCCACTGCTTGCAGACAGCTGTGTTTATATTCTAAAATGCTTGGTAGAAATTCTGCTTCAAGGGGAGGTGTCTGGGCACAAGTACTGAGAAACTAAGATTAAATGAAGAACAATAAGAATGATGGTTATAATAGCTGTGAAGCTTTCATGAGATGTTTTGCATGCCGAATGTTAAATTGGACTTTTAAAATATGTTTCTGTATCTTTTCTTTTCCCTTCTTTTCCCGCTCCCTCTTTCTATGTTTAAACTAATAAAATCCTTTAAAAAAAGAAAAAAGGGGAGGTATCTGAGCAGGCAGTCAATGACTGGGACTGGCTAGATCACCAGCCAATTCTCTGCTGCCTGCCCAGATGCCTTTCCTTGAAGCAGCTCTACCAAGCATTTTAGGCTCAGTGTTTTGGAGTGAGACTCACCCTCCTTTTTGTGCAGATGCAAAAGAGCTCTTTGGCGTGAGAGAGGCTAGTGCAGGGGTGTCAAACATGCAGCCCGGGGCCAGATCAGCCCCCCCCGGAGGGCTTCTATCAGGCCCGCAGTGGAACTGGCCATCTCCTGCTTCCAGTTCTGCTGCTGCTACTGCATCATAGCTTGCTTCGCCGGACTCTCTTAATCACGCAGCCATTTCATGTTTTAACCTGGGTTCTAGACTCAGAACTCTGACTGCATGAGATTTCTGTGGTGAATGTCAATAAATCAAAAGTAGGTTTGCAGCTTACAGATACACACTTGAACAGCATACTCAAGATTGCAACAGCACATGCATTTTGATGCAATAAGTCAGAGCAAGTGGTGTCAATTATCAAGTACTGTTAAATAAACAAAATATTGCAAGAGTGCTAATGTTTTAAGCATGTTTTTAAGTAAAAAATATTTGTGTTTGTGTCCTTTATAAAGTTTCTA
The DNA here is from genome assembly GCF_001447785.1 of Gekko japonicus. Lineage (NCBI taxonomy): Eukaryota > Metazoa > Chordata > Lepidosauria > Squamata > Gekkonidae > Gekko > Gekko japonicus. The sequence continues at coordinate 712,819 of NW_015173678.1, forward strand.
TCTCCGCTACCTGGCATTACATTTTATGACACACATGGCCCGGCCCAACAAGGTCTCATTTATGTCAGATCCGGCCCTCATAACAAATGAGTTTGACACTCCTGGGTTAGTGCCTTTGCCCTTTCCCATGAAGCAGCTCTCTGTATGCTGCCTCTGTTCCCTCCCCTTATCCACCCCACCTGTAAAATATGCTATGTATGCTATTGATGACTTCCCCAGTATCACCCAGCAAGCTTTCACAGCAGAGTGGGATTCAGATCTGGCTTTTCCAGAGTAAGAGTGGGGGTGGTCCAAAAAACAAGGCGGGAAAGTTAGCAAATAGAATCTGGTCACCTCCCTAGATTATAAAAGGCTTGGAATAGCTCGGGGGTGCCATTTTCTGCTCTGCTTTCTGAGCTTTGTGTGGATAAGAGGTTTTCTTTTCTTTTCTTTTTTTTTGAGCCCCCGGAGGGGATTTTTTATTTTTATTTTTCAAACCACAAAAACTATCACAGAAAAAGGGAAGGGGGACTACATATACGGGACAAAGTATAGAAACCCACTACTGACTAAAAACCCAAGAGAGGAGATCCTCACTAGCTTCATTACATCAAGTCTTCACTTCATTTAGATCAATATAAAATGAGTCAGACATTTAAGTACTTTTTCCTTTTCATTAACTCTTAAAACTTAACTGTCTAAGAACAGTACCCCCCAGTCATCCCCATTCACAGTTCTCAAAGGCACAATTCAGAGTCTTTCAGTCTTTACTTCTCTTTTCCTTGTCTCTTCCGCAGCTTATAAGGACTTTTTGGGGCAGCTGCCCCTTGCTCCATCAGAGAGTCCTCTTCGGAAGAACCCGAGTCCAGCTCGCCACTAGACTTGCTGCCCTCTTCTTTTTTCCCATCCTCTGGTCTTCCCAGCTGAACCCTTAGAAATTCTTGGGCTTTCAGAACAGAGTCAATCTATTATTTTTTATCCTTAAACTTGAAAGTAACGCCTTCTGGAAATAGCCATTTATATCCAATTGAGTTTGTCTGAAGGAAAAGCACAAGCTCTTTGTACTTCTTTCTCCGTTGTCTTGCTTCAAATGGAATATCCTTTCCCCCACTTTCAGTGGTACTCCAGAAACCGCTTTCAGGATTGCATCCCTCACATGCCTTCTAAATAATCTTATGGCAATTTCCCCAGGCAGATTATTTTTCTTTATATAGCCTGAATATGATCAATAAACCACATCCATATCGCTCAGCAACGCTTCTGCCTTCATTTCTGTCACTGGGGCTAGCAATTCACTCATAACTTCTTTAAGATTCAGTTGTATGCATTTTTAATACTTCAATAAAAAAGTGTTGAAAATAAAAGATTCTCTCCCGATTTTTCCAGCATGCCCTGGAAGCGAAGAATCATATTAGCCTTTTCCATTTGCACTTGTAACAGTTGGTCTTCCATGGAGATTTGTTTTCTTTCCAGCTTTTGCACTTTTTTCTTCACCTTCTGTGTAGTTGCAGCCACTTCCTTTACCTTCTCAGTATCTTGCTTCATTATTTGCAGCATATCATTTATCTGAGTTTGTTGAGCAGTAATACTTTGAGTTACTACAGACATCTGTTCCTTGAAGTTATTCAGCTGTTCCAGCAGAGGACGCATATACTCTGCTATAGCCTTAGCCACCTCACTGGTAGCTTCCGGTTTTGGGTTCTCTAAGCCTTTCGCTTTCAGAAGTTTTTCTCTGTCCTTCTTCCCCGCCATCTTTATCATTTGTTTACTTTCACAATTTTTTTACAAGTCTCTGAATGTGCACTTGACCGCTTAGATTCGCTTTGGTAAGTACTTCTCGACATCACTGTTTTCTGACCGTTCCATCACTGTTTTCTGACCGTGTATCCATCAGTCCCAAAAGAAAGGCCTCTGGTTTCATTTGTAAGTTGGTCTTTATAATCTTCTGAATTAATAAATGTATTTGGATAAAAAAATTGGCTTTATTACAAGTCCACCATAAATTATAAAATGTCCCATCATGGTTTTCACATTTCCAAGTTATTCAAAGTATTTTTATACATTTTTGCTAATTTCTCTGGTGACATATACCAACGACACATCATTTTATAGAAATTTTAGTTGAGAATAGTACTTGATGTAATTTAAAGACCCTTCAACCACATATCTTCCTATTGTTCCATTTGTATATTATACCTTTAGCCCATTTTATCATACATGCCTTCACCCGTTTTTCCTCTGTCTCAAATTTCAACAAAAGTTTATACATTTTAATGTTTGACTCTGACTTTGATTCTGATTTGGGAGCTGCAGCACCCAGATCTTATAAGGTTAAAATCCCCTGGCAGAAGAAGAAGTGAAAAGACAAGAAGACATCTAAATGAAGATCTAAGATTTCTCTATGTCAGAACTTAAAGAATTTATAATATTGCTTATATGCGATTCTAAAATTAAGAAACCTTTTGTTCTTTCTATTTGAATACTGAATACTTAGTAATTAAATGATTTATTGTAAACTGATTATATAGGGAAATACCCAAAGCATAAGATAGATCATTACTATACCTTGCTACTCTGAATTTGTAGTGTGTAGTGTGTAGTTATAATATTGTTTATATGCGATTCTAAAACTAAGAAACCTTTTGTTCTTTCTATTTAAATACTGAATACTTAGTAATTAAATGATTTATTGTAAACTGATTATATAGGGAAATACCCAAAGCATAAGATAGATCATTACTATACCTTGCTACTCTGAATTTATAGTGTGTAGTTTTTGTAGTTTGTAGTGAAAAGCAATAAAAAATTATATTAAAAAAAAGTTTATACATTTTAACAATAAGATCAGTTCTCACTGAATAGAGCAGTCACGGGTGTTTGCCCTCCCTTCCCCTTCACTGAATGAGAACATGAGGGGAGGCAAAGCCAATAGGGGTGTGCCCTGTGGTGTCAACCAATAGGAGGCAGGCACACCAGCCAGGTTTGATGGCGGCTGCCTCCTCCTTCTCAGTCTGGTTCAGCGAGTGCTCCCAACCCACCCTTCCTCTTTTGAGACCATGGAGGATTAGATGGTCACCCATTCAGGGCCGAGCAGAAATCTTTTGGGCTGTCACTCAAATTGGCTGAGAGTGGGGGCTTTTTTGCCTCCTTTGTATGGTCTGAGGTTGGAGGTATGAATAGGCCTGGTTCGTCTGGTTAGGCCCTAATTGGGATGGCAGGAAAAGCATGGGTTAAGGGGAGTTCAAGTTGGTAGGTACCAGTGTTCCTGCTAAGCTGAGTTAGTGTGAGCCTGCTCACAGTTTTTTAGCCTCCAGGTCACATATTTTTCTCTTTGTTCAGGAAGGATGGCTCCAGAGCAAATTTATGCAGTAGCCAAATCACTTGCTAACTTCTTTAATGCCAGTAGCTCACAAAGTAGAATTTTTGCTTACAAGGCTCCACAGCTTGGAAGGAGCATTGGTAGGCACCATGAGATATCGGTGATAGGGGGGTCCTCAAACTTGGTCCCTATGGGCTGTGCAGTCTGGAGGCTTGGTGAGGACCTCTTTGGGGTTGGGGTGCATATGGCAAACCTTAACGCTAAGCAGTCATGGGGGGGCTATGCCCCTCCATCCCCTCTACACATATAGATATTGGCTATGAGGAGAAAGGCTTAGAGATGCCAGACCGGTCTCTGAGCCAGGGTGGTACTGCCCTGATAGAAGGCTTGTCTTGCAAGCCAGTTGCAACCCATGCCTTAAGAAGTTAATTAAGTTAAGCAGATCAGCTTGTTATAAATAAAGTTCCCAGTTTAACTCATAATATATATTATGTTTTCATTCAGAGGGTGGATGGGCAACATGTTCATCATTTGTACATAATTCTGTTTCAAACAAAGTCTCAAATTATTTAAATTCTTGGGTTCTTTTATCTACTTTGAATCTTTCTAATAATAGTGCATAGAAGAACCATTGATAAGAGTTACCTTCTGTTATTAGATATTCTCTTGATTTCATTTTACATCCCCCTTGGGAGAAGACTAATATGCCACAATCAATGTTCCCTCTAAGCTGTGGAGTCTTGTGAGCAAAAATTCTACTTTGTGAGCTACTAGCATTAAAGTTGTGAGCGAGCAATTCAGCTGTTGCATAAATTAGTTTGCTCTGGAGCCCTCCTTCCTGAGCGGAGACAAAAATGTGTGAGCCGGAGGCTCAAAAACTGTGAGCTGGCTCACACTAACTCAGCTTAGAGGGAACACTGGCCACAATATGTTAACCACTTATTTTTGGTTATCATTTCTCATCTATAAAATACTATAAAATGCTTATTGTGTTGAAAGCCATACAGGTATTTTCAGACATAACCTAGGTTTGTATTTATTCCATACTTTTAGAATGGCATGCCTAACATAGTGGTTTTTAAAATCCACATTAACTTTGTCTTGGTCATACCACAAGTAGCCATGCCACCCAAATCTCAAATCATAACCTTCTAATCCTAATAATCTTATATTTCTCAGCAACATCCAATCTTTCATCCAAACTAAACAGCAAGCTGCAAAGTATAACTTCAAATCAGGTAAACTCAGTCTGCCTCTTTCTCTTGCATCTTGTAATACCCTGTATTTAACCCATGGGTTTTTTTCCCTTGCCAAATAAATTTAGATTTTTCTTTCTGCCATTGTTTAAATGGTACATCAGTTGTCCAAACAGGTATAATCTGGAACAAAAATAACATTCTAGGTAAAACATTAATCTTAATCACAGATATTCTCCCCAAAAGAGACAGTTGCACTTTATCCCACCTTAACATATCTTCTTAAACTTCATTTCATGTCCTAATATAATTATTTTGAAATAACATACAATTCATATTAGTTAATGTAACTCCTTCCTTTCAACCATAAAACCAGTTTTTTAAATCAGCTTTATTTGCTTTTGCATTTATCAGCTTTATTTGCTCTTGCATATTTTTTGTCAACATCTTCATTTTTTGTTTGTTAATTTTAAACCCTGCTAGTGCACCAAATTCTTTCAGTTTGGTCATTAATAATTCAATTCCTTTTAAAGGATTTTCCAGTATTAACACTAACACAGCAATCCTGAGGGGGCCTGAAAGTGCTCTGGGAGCCGATGAAGCCTTACGCTGGCGTAAGTCCAAGATACACCTTCATAAGTGCCTCTCATGATAGTGCAGGTCCCCAGCACTGTGCCACTGCACGCAGGCATTGGTGGTGGGCTACAGCAGCCACCTGTCACCACAACTGAGACAGAGGCCCCTGTACTAGCGTGGTTGTGGGTGGTTCTGGGGGTGTGGCTTGAATTAGTTGGCTCCCTGAGCCCTTTCAGCTAGGGAATGCCCCCTGCAAGAGGCAGAATGTTACGCCAACCAAAAACATGGCATACTTCATAGGCACCCATGGATCTCGAAAAACAAGGTGCCCCCACCACTGCGCCACTACCCATTAGGTTCAAAGGAGCTCAGGTTGCCAACTATGGGCTCAGCCAATCACTTCCCTCCTCATGGTGGCCAAGCCCGCTCCCCAGCACCCATTTGCAGGCCCCCTCCTACAAATAAATCTGGCAGGACAATGCACAACTCAGTAGTTAGGACACGGGGCACGGGACTCTGTCTTGGAGCTCCCTGCTGTGCAAAATTAGAGTGAGCAGCAAGGCACTTTGGTGGTGGCAGAAGCTCAGAGAGGGCACTTTTCACTTAAGGGCGAGCACTTTCCTCTGACATCCAGGCAGGAGAGCAAAGGCCATACTCTGTGGCTGACCTCTCCCATTTCAGAACCCTAAGAGGCACTCCGGCTTCAGAGGCTCGACCCACAGGGGCAACCGTGCACTGGTAGGTAAGAATAGGCAAGGACTCTGATCCTGATCCCTCACTCCCTTCGGTAGAGCCTGGGTGCTGTGACAGCATCTCTTGCACTCAAGCCCCATATTGAGTTCGTGCTTGGGGCAGCAGGAGCCATAGCTGCCCAACGCCATGGCCCCTGATATGCCATGGGAAAGGTTCCCTGGAAAGTTGTCCGGGAGATCTGGGGGGGGGGGGCTCTGTCAGTTGCCTGGTTCCCACCCTCAGCAGACCACAGGCCATGTCTGTGGGGGGGCAGCTGCTCCACTGCATGTGGTGAACCAACTTGGCAACTGTCCCTTTAACTCATTCCCTTGCAGAATCAGAGGCTTGAGCTGCAGCTGCTATTGGCAGATGGATTGCAAGCAAATCCAGAGGACTGCACTACAGGACAGGTGAGTGTGAGTTGTCTGGTTCCATCATGCGGCTCAAGGGGGAGGGTTCGTGGTGAGCCCCCCCCGGAGCTGCATTTGCATACCATCAGAACAAGACAGTAATGGCTGTGGCTGGCATGGCACTTGCACACCATTGCCATGGTCTGGTTTTTCTGTCTTGCAGGTGGAGATTCAACAGAAAGACTTGTGGGTGTAGCAAGTCCCACCAACCACCGCTACCTACGCACTCTGCTCAGTCCACTGTTTCAGCCCTCCTCATGGAGGGGAGCATCATTCCCAGCAAGCACTTCCCAGTTCCACCTGCGATGTCATCCCACTTAGGCGCATGCCACGCTGGGGACCTTCAGTCCCCAAGGTGGAAGTGGATGGAGTCCTCACCCCTTGCCATGGATTTCAGTGCAATAAAGTCTCTGTCGTCCCACAATTGTGTGTCTGCTGCTTTGTTTCTGCTACATGACAGGAGTTTGGTATAGTGGTGAAGAGTGGTGGACTCTAATCTGGAGAACTGGGTTTGATTCCCCACGTCTCCGCATGCAGCCAGCTGGGTGACCTTGGGTGAGTCACAGTTCTCTCAGAGCTGTTCTCTCAAGGGCAGTTCTCTCAGAGCTCTCTCAGCCCCACCTACCTCACAGGGTGCCTGTTGTGGGGAGAGGAAGGGAAGGTGATTGTAAGCCACTCTGGGACTCCGAGTAAAGGGCAGGGTATTCCAACTCTTCTTGATGTTCTCCTCCTCCTTCTCCTCCTCTTTCACCCTACTCCCTCCCCACCCCATCTGCCACTCCCCCTGCAGGCTTCCTGAGGACATGTCTCAGAGGAAGGGCTCTTGGCTGCTGTAGGTGGCTGGAGAGGGTTGTGCAGGTCCCACTGGTCATAGTCATCCACTATATAAAGCAGGGAGCCAGCTGCACAGACAGGTTCCCTAACTCACCTTGCAGGCTGCTATGTCAAGGGGGAGGGGCCAGAGGGTGGTCTGGGTGGTTGAGTCAGCTTCTCATGGTGGTTAGAGCATGAGGTTGACCTGGGAGACCCAGATTCCGTTCTTCACTTGTTATGTGAAAGCTAGGTGGGTGGTCTTGGGCCAGATGCACAGCCTTAGCCTGACTAACCTCACTGGGTTGTTGTGAGTATGCAATGGAGGAGAGGGGGACTGCTGTAATCCACCAGGGGGGTTTGCTTATAAGATGAGTGAATGGATGAGGCTCCTAACCTTGTGTCTGCTCCAGGAAGGGGGTTCTGTGGCACTCAGGGGGGAAGCATCTGTGCCAGTAGCACTGAGGGGGCAGGGGAATCATGGGGGTTCCCTGAGTCAATGGCAGTGGGGAGCCTCTGCAGCAGGTGGTCTCAAAGTGTTCAGGGGGTGGGTTTTGGGGGGCCTTGGCCATGGGGTAGACTGACATGCAAGAACAACAAGAGATGGTGACTGTGTGCCTATCTTTGACACAGGTCTCTGTTGGGGGGGCTGGAGAGGAGAATGGGGCACTCCCGAGCCACCCTTCCCCACCTCCTAACTGTGATGTGCAAAGGCATCTGCCCCCGGGACTGGCACTTCCATTGACCCAAAGTGCCCCACCCCTCGTGCCACCTTGATACCACACCACAGGGCTATGCTGTGGTGGAATCACCATGGATGCAGCCTCGCAAGGACTTTCCCCCCTGCTCTCCTGTAGCGTAACTTGTGCCACCAAGGTTACACAGCTGCTGGTTGCTGCAGTGCAGGCACTACTCAGGATTACTCTGCTTGTCATCTGCAAAGCTCTTAGCTTTTGTCTCTTTTTAAATCTTTACACCTCCAGTCTTCACCTCTTGTCTTATATCACTATTTGAAATTTCAAGAACAAAATAAACAAGAGAGGGGACAATGGGGAGCCTTGTCTAGGGCCTTTTTGAATCTCACATGGTTTGGTTAATTCTCCTTTAACAATTATTTGTGCCAACTGTGAAGTATAAACTGATTTTACCCACTTTATGAAATTGTCTCCAAAATTCATACCTTCTAAGACCTGAAACAGAAAAGACCAGTTCAGGTTGTCAAACACTTTCTCTGCATCTAAAAAGGTCAAGACAGCTTGTTTTTCATTATGTTTTCTAAGTATTCCAAAATATTTAAGATAGTTCTAACATTATTCCTCAGCTGTCTTATAGGTAAGAATCCACATTGGTCTTCATGAAAAAATTTGGTATAGTGGTAATATGGTAAAATTATTTTTAGTCTTTCAGCTAAAATTGTTGTAAACAACTTATAGTCATTATTCAATAATGATATTGGTCTGTAATTTATTGTTGTCAGATCTTGTCCATTTTTAGGTATTAAAGTTATATTAGTCTCTTTCCATAACTCTGGGATCTTTCCTCCCATAAAACAGATTTTGTTTTGTTTTGATAAAGTTGTAGAATTTCATCTTCAAAATACTTGTAATGCAAACCCGGTAATCCATCTGGGCCAGGGACTTTTCCTGGTTTAATGTCACTTGTTATAGAACTATTCATAGTTTGTTCTTCTGTAATCTTTGGTAAGTTTTTTCCCCTAAGATATTCCTCTATTTTTGTCAAAGAAACATCTTTATGTAAAATAGAATAAAAAGTATAAAATGTTTTTTTGAATAGCCACATTGTTTGTTATTACATTATCTCCTTGTAATTTCAATATCATTTTTTCTCTTTCTTTTCTCAGTTTATATTCCAACCATTTCCCTGGTTTATTTACAGATTCAAAATTTCTTTATTTTACATATTTCAATTTTCCTGCCATCTCTCTTATTGTACTGTTGTTTTAAAATTCTTATTTGATGATAGATATTTATATTCCTCTGGAAGTTTTTTATTCATTGTCTTTCCTTTTAATCTCATCAAAATGCTTTGTAGTTTCTCCTGCCTCTTCTTCTTCAATTCAGATTTATATTGTATAAAATAACATCTAATAAAGGCATTACTTGCATCCCAGACCATTCTTAACTCAATGCCTTTATTTAAATTAATTTCAAAAAATTATTTTAATCTTTTCTTACAGGCCTCAACAATTACTTCTTTTGTATCAATGCTTCATTTAATCTCCTACTGAAAGTACTAGATTTTCTTTTAAAACTGAAACTTACAGGGTTGTGGTCTGAAAACGTCTTAGGTAGAATTTCTACTTTAGAGACCATAATAGCTAAATCATTAGAAGCCCAAATCATATCAATCCTTGAAAAGGATCTATGTCTCTGAAAAATAAGCATATTCTCTTCCCATTTTTCTGTCTCTAAATATCAACCAACCCCAAATTGTCCATCAGATTTAAAACAAAAACAAAAACCTCTGGCAATTTACCTTGTCTACATTTAATATTTTTCCCCAAAAGTCTATTTGAGGCAAAATCCCTCCATTCTACTCCCTCATCAAACACCAACTTTCATATGGAAGATTTATTAATCAATCCATTAACTCTTTGTAAAATGTCCCTTTATTTTTATTTGGGCATAAATTCCCAATACCATTGTCTTAACCCCGAATGAATTAATTTCTACCCCCACAAATCTACCATTTTCATCTGTCAACACCAGTTCAGGTTTTAATTGGTGTTGAATATACAGCACAACTCAATTTTTCTTTTTAATACTTGCCGAAACTAATTCTTTCCCCCAAAGGTTTATAGGCCAAGTATTTGATATCTTTTTTTCTAATATGGATCTCTTGTAAATAAATAATGTCTTATTTTAACTTTTTCAAATTTTTTTTTTATATTCCAGGTTAAACATTTGTAATCCATAGTTAATTTCCAAATTTAGAAGAGTCCACACTTTTATAGTCTGGTTCCATATCCTCCTTTTCCCTTTCCTGTTGCGACTGTTGTGAATCTTGTGTTGGTTCTTCTGTCTGTATTTCTTCAAACTCTTTTTTAATTCTTTCCAGAAAATTTAAATCTCTGCTGTTTAGAAGTAAAAGAGACACCCTCCAATTTATCCCATCTAAATGAGCTTTTTTTCTGTTTTAATTTTTCAGTTAGGAAGGAATATTCCTTCCTGTTATGTAAAATTCTACTAGAAATTTATTTCAAGACCATTATGTCTGAATCATCTATCTTCAGTTAAAATGCTGTTGTAGTACTTGATCTCTTGTTTTCTTCATAACAAAATGTACTAGAGCATCTCTTGGAGCCTTTCTTGTCCCAGCAAATCTGGAATTTATTCTATAGACTTTATCAATTTCACTATCCATAGTTTCTCTTCCAAATTCAAAAAGTCTGCCAAAATTTTAACAATCCTTTCTCTAATATTTTCATCAGAAAACTCTGGGATGGATCTGAGTCTCAAATTGTATTCTTTCTCTTTCAACTAATGTAAGACCAAATTATCTAACTCTCTTTCCAACTCTTTATTTAGAACTTTGGTCTTACATTCTAAAGTTTCTACTTATTAATTTGTTTTACATCTCCAGATATTTGTTTTATGGAAGTTTACATATTGTTTTGCCACCTGTGCGACTTCTTTCATTTCTACAAATCTTTCATCCATTTTTACAAATCTTTTGTTCATCCTCTTTTCAAATGCTTCCATTTTATTAGCCATCTGGTCAAATAATCTCTGCAACATCTGAGTTGTAATTGGTTTTTCAGAAAGTTTTTCTGCAGATAGCTTGATGGACCATTTTCTAGTTTTCATTGTTGAATAAAATCCTGATGCAAATATTTTTGAAACCAGCAGAGGTCTCTCTTGCACAATACAGGAGAAAAACAGATCTATAGCTTTAACAGATTTGTATTCTGTCACCATAGCAATGGTACCTCACCTCACAGACAAAGTCCTTTTTTTGTTATTTGGAATCAGCCAGTTAGATACTCTATAATGTGGTGCACATGAAAACATTCCTACACAAATCTGGTCTAAGTTTTTCAGCTATCCTCTTTATCCAAAAGCACTTTTGCCAATGGTAGAAAAAGAATAAAATCCTTTTCCTATATTTAAAACTGTCTTATCTCCTTTACTAAGCTGTTTGCTGCCAGTTTTTAATTTATTATGGCCCCGTTCACACGGAGCAGAAGCCACGCTAAATAGACGGAAGAGAGGCGGAGTTACCTGGCGCGATCACACGGCAACATCTGGGGAGCGTAGAGCTCCCGTGGTTGAACTGTGGCGAACCGCCGATAAAACGGAGCAAAAAACTAGTACCTTGGAGGTACTAGTTTCCGGAAACTGCGGGGCAAGGGCGGGCATCTGATCGCGTTTCCGGTGGCATCCGGCGCCCGTCCATGTCCCCTTGCAAAGAAGGGTTTTTTTCCCCAAGTCTCCGTGGTTGCGCACACGCACCCAACGGAGCATGCGCATTCGTAGTGTACACAGGAAAAGGAAACCAGGTTGCCGCGCCGCGCGCTTCGTCGTTGCGCGCAGGCGTGTGTTGTGATCAACGCCTCTCCGTAACCACGGAAGCTCCACGGTTCCTCCACAGAACCTCCACAGGAGGTATGATCGCTTTACTGCGTGTTAGTTTGCCCTGGGGCAAACAGCCACGCTTCCCCCCCGCAGTTTCCTGTCCGTGTGACCGGGGCCTATGTCTCTTTTAATTTTTATAGTCTCCAAAAAAAAGAAGGGTTATCTCACAGCAAGCAAAGCTTTTATTGCTGTAGAAGAAAATCTCTCTTGTCCATAAGATTGATTGCTTCCTTTTGAATGTTGAGAAGTGAGGGCTTAGTGTCCAAAAGGTCCCTTCCATGCATAAGATCACAGTTCTAAATCTAGGCCTTCCAGCTGCTCAAACTCAGGGTAACCCTTTTTTTGTGAAATTTTCTCCTGAGGAGCTACTGTCAGAAAGACAGATGGGTAATCTCATGAACTCCCTTTAATCCAGAGGTTGCACCAGCCAGAAATCATCTTCTAGATGGCTTTTTTGGCTGCGGCATTCTTCCACTTCAGCAGAGGTGTCAGCCCTACATAAGTCTTCACCGGAAGCCGAGAATGGTGAGTTTTGAGATGGCAGCCTTTTCTTCTATTACCACATCTGATTTGGATTTTGTCTGAAAGAGAAAGCTGCTCTCTTTTCTAGATGTTCTGCTTATCCCCTCCCCCCTTTATGAGAGTAATTGGGAAATGGTAATAGACCAGTACCTGGACTTCAGATTTATTGTAGCAGAGAAAGTAAAATGTGGCTTGATGAGGTCCTTTGAAGATGTGGTCCATTTTGCTTTCCATGAGAAACATCTCTGTGACACTGCATTTCTTCTGGATTTCTTCTTGCATCCAGTTCAGAATGTGAATGTAGTTTCAGTCTCATGAATGTGATCTAAATAAAGACTTCCAACTGGCTGGAACTGTTCCACTTAGAGATGTTAATTCAGGGCTATAGATAGATCTTGACAAAGTGTTCTCCCTGTGGGCATCAGCAAAGGACTGCCGTCAGAAATTGGATCATTAGTATTAGTCTTGACTACTGAAGTCTTGACTGCTTGTCAATGGCCCCTGCCACACGGGCAGGAAACTGCAGAGGAGAAGTGTGGCTGTTTGCCCCGGGGCAAACTAACATGCAGTAAAGCGATCAGACCTACTGTGGAGGTTCTGTGGAGGTACTGTGGAGGTTCCATGGCAAGGGAGAGGTGCCGATCACAACACACGCCTGCGCGCAATGAAGAAGCGCGTGGCGCGGCGAACTGGTTTTCTTGTTTTGTGTACACTACGAATGCGCATGCTCCGTTGGGTGCGTGTGCGCATCCACGGAGACGTGGGGGGGAAAAAACCCTTTTCCGCAAGGGGACATGGGCGGGCGCCGGATACCACCGGAAACGCGATCAGACGCCCGCCCTTGCCCCGCAGTTTCTGGAAACTAGTACCTCCAAGGTACTAGTTTTTTGCTGCGCTTTTTCGGCAGGAAGCCTCAGTTGTGCAACGGAAGCGCTACGCTTCCCAGATGTGCTGGTGAGATCGCGACCGGAAACTCCGCTTGTCTTCCGTATCTCTTGCGTGGCTAATGTTGCGTGTGACCGCAGCCTTTGTATTGCTTCCAGTGTTCTTCAAAAGCACACTGTCATTAGACAAGTTTTTGTGGGTCCCAAGTGCCATCTTGTCCACAGAACAAAAGAAACCGTTCGTTCAGTTATGACTCTGCATTTCAGAGGGACAGTTCTGTTTTATTTACCCATGTTGAATCATGAAAACACACAACTGATGGGAAATTGGAAGACTGTTCCCCTGTAAAAGGAGTAGGTTGATTTACACTAATCTCCTTTCAATGGGGAACTCCAATGTCAAGTTGCTGCTTCTCTGTAAGTTCCTTGTGGTCTACATGTGCATTTGCTTTCCACCTCTCCAATGTTTTCTCAACATCCACATCTTTGACATAGAAAGTCCGCTCTGGTGGTCTTTTGTGACAAGTCTTTTCCTGTGTTGCATAATCTCTCAGGCTTCCTGTGATAGCAGTTGCTTTTGATTGGTTCGTCTGAAAAATATGCTATTATCAAGTATATAGCTTTTAAAGTGGTGGATGGGTAGTTTGTCAGCTGTATCCCTAACAATCCTTTGTAAAGTCATCTTCAAGGTAATTATATCAACTCTGCAGGAAGTCTATCCAGCCCTGGGGTTCAGCCATTCTTAAAACTTGTGATTGTATCCACCACCACCTCTTCTGTAGTGAAGGCTTTGTTCAGAAATTAGCTATATTCCAGTAGGATTCCCTTAGATAAATATTATTGTAAAACATAACAAGGTTTTTTTTTTGGGGGGGGGCTTGTCAGAGGAATAGAGAATTCTACAAAAGTACTAATGTGCTCCCGCTCCCGCCTGGCGGGAGCTGGTCCATGGGGTCGCGAAGAGTCGGTCTCAACTGTGCGACTGAGCAACAACACTAATGTGCTCACTAAAGCCAGTTGAGAGCCAGTTTGGTGTAGTGGTTAAGTGTGCGGACTCTAATCTGGGAGAACCGGGTTTGATTCCCCACTCCTCCACTTGCACTTGCTGATGTGACCTTGGGTCAGTCGCAAGCTCTGGCACAGCTGTCCTTGAAAAAGAGCAGCTTGTGTCAGAGCTCTCTCAGCCCCACCCACCTCACAGGGTATCTGTTGTGGGGAGGGGAAGGGAAAGGAGTTTGTAAGCCGCTCTGAGACTCCAAGTGAAGGGTGGGGTATAAATCCAGTCTCTTCTTCTTCTTCTTCTAAACTGCTATATGTTGCATTGTGGTTACTTTAATGATCCTGCAAACCCTATTAATCCCTCCTTCCCTGATACTGCTTTGAAGCTTCTCCATGCTGGCATATTATGTACTCAGCACTCTGCATTAAGATAGACTATTCAACAATGATTGTATTAACTGCTTTTCAGTCAGGGTTCATTGCAGATAATTGAGGTAGACTGCAATTCTGGTTTCTTGTCTTCTTTTCCTTTTTAAAAAACTCTCCTGATATGCACACTTGGTCTGACCATTTGATGTTGATCTTTCACTACAGAGTGCTTAATTTTCCACGGATTGTGTACGTTGATGTCTACAAATAGATTCTAGGTTTCTATCTCCTCTTTGGAGAGAATTTTTGGTGCTTTATCCAGGATTTTCTACTACATGTAGAGTTTGATACAATTCTAGGAAACTGCTACAGAGCAAATTCTTAAGAAGACAGCTTTGAATTTGGTTTTTTCAGTCCATAGACTATCTGGTTTATTAGTGTGATGTCTTTGGTAGAGGAAAAGCATTTTAATATTGAATTTCAAAAATTAAATTAAGGGGGAAGTCATGTCACTGAAAGGGAGGGCGGGTTTTGAACTCTAGCCTGGTTCTGAAGTCACAGGAAGGGTGGGGGTTTGTTTTGATCACTGGCCTGGAATTGATGTCACAGGAAGGGGAGGGGTTGGATGTTTTGACCTTTGACTGGCAGTGACATTGCAGGAAGTTATATGGACAGTGACATCATATTGCCTTTCCGTGGGCACCGCCCCTGAGTCTTGCACTGTCCATTGCCCATTTTAAGATTATAGATAACCAAAGAGAGATCACAGGATAAGTGAGTAGCAAATAGTCAATGGCAACCATGATACATTTATGAAGAGACTATTTTATAGATTTTCAAAAAAATAGATCAGTATTAATACTAATACATTTCTGTACATTCCTACAAGAATAAACATTAAAAATATTTCCTCAATGTTGACAAACACAGTTCAATAATCTAAAGTTCTTAACGAACAATAAATCTTCTTCATGTCTTTCTTGTACTAATATTGGATTGTAGATGAATAGCATAAAGGTCACGAATCTGCAGTTAGTCTTGCTCCAACACCTGTTTCATAAGGCTTCTTCAGAGCAGAATATGTGTAGACTCAGTGAATCCTTTCCTACTCAGCATTCTTTCAATCAGTAGCCTCCCAGCTAGGAGGACTGATATGCTTCACTGAAGCACTTGATATCCTAGCCAGGAGGCTACTGGTTGAAAGAGATTTCCTAGAGCATTGGTTCTGACTTGAATTTTGATCTCCACAACGGAAGGGAGAGATGCAGCTTTGAAAAAGAGGACAGAAATTTGTTCACATACCTGGGATACATGTTGCCACATAACTTCCAATTGTTGATCTCTTATACTAGTAGTGTTACATTGTAACCTTGATTTATAGCTCATGATTGTTGCATTTTGAGAGTTTGGGAACTTCATGTATTACAGTGTAACTCTGGCTTGGAGCTTTTGACTTTGTATTAAATACTTTTGGAGTTAGTTATAAAAAACCCTTGATAACTGAATTAAGAATATACATTAGTTTGGTCTTCAAAATATTCATTTAAAGGCATTGAAATTAGACTTATTAATTGCATTCACAGTGTTCATTTGTTTTTGATATATTGGCACACTGTATTTTCCCCTTGTTTTGTCTTACTAATTTTATCCAGAGTTGGAATTTTTATCTCTCAGATATTATGTTTTTTCTCCTGTGAAATGCCATTAAAGGAATTGTTTGTGTGTGTCTACTAAACCTCCAGGTGGTAGCTGGAGATCTTCTGCTGTTTCAACTGATCTCCAGGTGACAAAGATCAGTTTACCTGGTGAAAATGGCTGCTTTGAAGGGTAGCGACTTTGGAGGGTGGACTCTATGCCAAAATACCCTGTTGAAATCCCTCCCCTCCCCTCCCCAAACCCACCTTCTTCAGGCTCCACCCCCGAAATCACCAGGTATTTCCCAACCTGGAACTGGCAACCCTACTGAAGATCTGCTGGAATCACAACTGGTTTCCATACAACAGAGATCAGTTCCACTGCAGAAAATGGCTTCTTTTGAGGGTGGACTGTATGGTATTTATACCCCACTGAGGTTCCCCCCCTCCAAATCCTGCCCTTCCCAGGCTCCACCCCCAAATCTCCAGAAGTTTCCCTACCCAGAGTTGGCAACTCTATTATAGAGTTAATTACCTACATAAAATCTCAGCCTACATCATTCATCCTAGTATATCATACAGTTTAAGGGTAAGTATCTGAGCAGATTCTACACAGGATGTTATCTTGGCCCATATTTTCATTACAGAAAATAGAAACTTAGCTACAGATACAGCAGTCCTTTGATCAACCCCTGTCAATATGATTTTGAGAGTCTTCTGCTCAGAGAACAGTTTTTTTTGTCAATCAGCATAGATCCCAATAAATCCAAGCATGCCTTGTACATAGAATCTACAAGAGAGGTTATAGATTGAGTTTTGCTCCAGTTTTGCCTGGCTACAGAAATACGGCATCTCAATGGCTGATTTTGCACTAGAGCTGCCTCGATGTTGTGCCGCCGTTTGCCCCGATACTATTGGCCAATTTCACACCCAAAGCTGCGGGGCTTCACCCGATTTCCCCCTGCAGTTTTGTGATCCTGTTTTTTGAGGATCACGAAACTGCGGAGGAAATCGGGCGAAGCCGCAGGTCAAATGCAGCCCCGTGGCTTCGGGTGTGAAATTGACCAATAGTATTGGGGCAAACGGCGGCGCAACATTGAGGCAGCTCTAGTGCGAAATCAGCCAGTGTCTGCACCTGGGTAAATGCACCAGCCCTGAGATGACAGTGTTTGATTTGTATATGGGTTTGGCTGAGCGAGGGAGGAAAGAATGTTGAAGCACATGCTGTGTGCCAGAGACATTCCTTTACTTTGGTTCCTTGCTGCTAGATAGTTTCTAGGTCACCTAGATGGCAACAAATTCCAGCCAGGCACCTGCATTCTTTCATCCTGGAAAGCAAGTACATGGAGCCAGTGTTTCACAGCTGTTTCTGCAAATAACAGCATCTGCATTTTGACATGTAAGCTGTTTGCAGATCTTTGCAGATACCACAGGCAAGAAAAAAACAAAAGGACTCTTACTCGATTGCAGGTTGATATGGCTGGTCTGTAAAATGCACATAAAAATGTATAGGCTGTCAAACATGTTAGGGTTCCAAAATGCACAAGTGACCCCAAGGAAGCATTACTCAAACATCCTGGATGTCTGTTGATGGTCTAGTCTGGGGCATCCTCCCAAGTAAGAGGGCATAAGACTGCAGCCTATGCCCAGGGGCCAGGGCAATATGCCCCTTTGATAGGTCCCAGCTGGGCTTTATGTTTCTTTAGCTGCATTTGAGTCTTAGCAGTGTCACAAGTGAGCACTGAGATTGGATCCACAGGAGTGGCCAGCAAAAGAAAACAAAAGTCACAGGTTCAATGTTTGGTCTGGGCCAGGCTTTGACATATTTTCTTTGGCTGTAGAAGCTAGCTCAGAAAATTAGGAGTCAAACTCCGGTTTCAACCTTCAGGATTATGTATAACCACATTTTCTAATTATTACTACCACAAAAAATACTAGGTAGGTACCAAATGAAATTTCTAGATGCCATGGTGATCTGGCAGCTGGGTAGGGTTGCCAAGTCCATCTTCTGCCCCCAGCGGGGGACTTTGGGGGCATTCCTGGAGGGGGCGGGGCATCCCGGAGTTATGACGTCTGCTGCCCCGCCCGCCTGCATACTCGATCTCCAGAAAGGCCAGTTCCCTGCACTTAAAGGAGCCGGCGTTTCCCTTTTAAGTACATGGAGCTGCGTTTCCCCTTTAAGAGCAAAGAGCTGGCATTTCCCTTTTAAGTGCACGCTAACATTTCCCTGCAAGCCTGCGCTCAAGTGGGACTGTCCATGCACTTAAAGGCAGCCACCCCTCTCAAGAGAGAAGGGAGAGGGGTGGCTGTGGGTATTGGGGGTGGGTAGAACCCCCCCAAAACAGGGGACCCCTGGCAAACCGGGGGGTTTGGCAACCCTACAACTGGGATTTGTCAAACTCTGATCTGGGCACTGTTTTTTTGCAGAGGCACCTTCTCACATAAATTCCTCTCTGCTCTCTGAGTTCAGCCAAAAAGTCTCCTTCCTTCCTTCCTTCCTTCCTTCCTTCCTTCCTTCCTTCCTTCCTTCCTACCTACCTACCTACCTACCTACCTACCTACCTACCTACCTTCCATGATTAAACTTAGAAGTAGAGAATACTTTGCTTAGGGATGGCTTGCTGGGTTCATTTTTATTAGGGTTAACTGGTGTATTTAGTCCAGTTCCCACTAGTTAGCAAAGTAATTTAAATAAAGCTACAAACACAGCAGCGTCACTTTACCAGGTTACTCAACTTACAAAACTACACAGAGCCACATCGCAAGTTTATCAGTTTGAGAAGTACGCTTTTGTATAGGAAACAGTAGAGACAGGATAGAGTCCTAACTTCCTAGCTAAGGATCGAAGCAGATGGCAAGAGGGCCATCTGCCTCATGGTTCCAAGAGAGGACAGCATATCGTCCCTCTTGGTGTGTGCAGGGAGAAGGGAGAGCTTTGTCTGAGAGAGTGAACGGAAGGAAGGAAGTTGTCTCTGAGAACACAGTCTACATTTCAAAGGGGACAGTGGCAGAAGAGGAAACACAGGAAGAAAAGGCCAGTGTGCCCATCTAGGTATCTACTTTCTCTTGACATGAAGTTTGGAGGCTGAGACAGGGACATCACATCTAGAACGTCAAACGATTTTTATATAACTTTTGCTCTTCAGGTATGATGTTCTTTCTCTTTATACTTGAATTGTTTGTTTGATTTTTGTGCTGCCTTCAATGGACACAATTTAAATTGCAAAGCACAAATTGAATCATCTGGGCTGGGAGAAGGAGTATGGGAGAGAGTTGCTAGCTAGGTGAGTGGATATATAATATATATAGTATTTTCCTAAACTGCTGAGGAGCATTAACCAGGCCTAGGAGCAGGCCTCTTTTTTAGCTTTTAGTCTCTTATTTCTGGGTTAGTCTTTTTTTTCAGAATAAGTCTCTTTTCTCTCCTTTTTTGTGCCTTCAAGTGCTCAAAAAATTAAAATTGTGGAACAGGATTGTGGGATGTGCTATTCTTCAAATGCAATAAAGGTATGTGATTTGTCTTATTAATTGTACAGTCAATATTTCTTTTTTATGAGTTTCTTATGATGAGAATTTGCTCATAATGCACACAAGTTTTGTGTGTGTGTGTGTTACGATGCTCTGAAGAAGCTAACGTATCATTTTCCTGCGTAGCCCTTTTTCAACCTCACCCCTTGAAAATGTTACATTTCATTAGTATATCAGGCATGTTGCATTTTATTACACTGTTAAGTTTTATTGTATTAGTATCTTATTTTGTTTAGTTTTTTTAGTATTAGTGTTTTACTTCAATGCTTTAATTTTTGTCATTTTCTAATTCTTTTTTCCTTCCTTTCAGGATTCATGTTGAAATGGTTGGCTGCTGATCTGTGAACTGAAGTGTTAATTATGAGAAAGTGCAAATTTAGAGCCAATTGGCTTCTTAAAAAAGACCGTAATGGACATTTGATGTCAGCATGGGCATCAAGACACAGTGCAAATTTTGTATGTGTACAATAGATTTTCAGAACAAAGATCTTCATGCTCTTCTTCAACACTCGGACTATGTTAAACATAAAAAATTAGCCTCTGATGTTCTAGAGGCTAAACAGATGGTTTTAGTTGCAGCTAATCCTGGTGATTCTTCTGAAACAATCCAGAGTGAATATCCCGGATCAAGCCATAGTTCTTCAGCACCTCTTATTAAACTCTATAGTTCGAAGAATGCGGCAACAGTATCTGAACTCATTTGGGTTATGAAGACGGTGTGTTGCAACTTTTCAGCATCTTCTTGCAGTGGCATAAAGGAAACATTTGATGCAATGTTTCCAGGGGGTGTTCCAACTGATTTTTCTTTAAGCCCTAAAAAGATGTGATATTTAATAGCTGATGCACTGGGACCATATTTTCAACAGAATATCTCAGATGATGTGGGAATCTCCTTTTATTCAATCTGTTTTGATGAAACAACCAATGTTGAAGACAAAAAGGAGCTCCAGATATCGGTGAGATATTGATCAAAGGGTAGAGGTGAAGTAGTTTCAACACATTTGCAGACATTCTTCATCGGGAAAGCTGATGCACAAACTCTTCATGAAAAAATTCACACTGCCATCCGTACGCCAAACCTGCCCATTCACAAGCTGCTGCTGATTGGTTCAGATGGTCCTAATGTGAATAAGAAAGTTCACAGACTTTTCAATGACAATTTGATTGAAATGAGGTCACGTGGATTAGTTGATATCGGGACCTGCCCCCTTCACATTGTTCAGAACTCATATCGGAAAGCCTTGCAGACTTTTGGTGAAGATGCATCTGAATGAGCTATTGCTGTTTACTACTACTTTGAGGGGTGGCCAGCGAGGGTAGAGGAATACAAAAAGTTACAAGATCTCAAATTACCTCAAAAGAAATTCCTCAAACATTCTCATTCAAGGTGGCTTACATTTCACTCTGCTGCTGAGAGACTGCTTGAACAATGGGAAGGAGTAAATCATTACTTTCTTAAATTCATTCCATCAACAAAGAATGAGGCTGTGTTACAGTCTAGTTCATACAGAAAGATCACCAATCTTTTACGTTGTTCAACTATCAGAGCAGAATTGTATTTCACTATATCTTCTGCAGAACCTTTCACTACCTTCATCGAAAGATTCCAACGAGATGAACCTTTAATTCACATCCTATACCCTCAGCTACAAGAACTGTTAGGGGAACTGGCTAGATGTGTTTGCAAGTCTGTTTCTGAATATAACTATGATGTGAATGAGTTATTTGATTTGAAAAACATGTTACCCATGAGAGATGATGTTGTTTCATGGGAAGTTAAAAGGGAACTTTCACATCTTCCAGAAAAAGATTTCTTGGTGTTTATGAAAAATGCTAAAGAGCATTATGTTACTGGATGCAAATACTTGATTGAAAAGGTAATGAAAGGTTGTGGTTTGCTGAAAGCTCTGAGATGTTTAAACCCTTCTCTTGTGAAAACCCCAAAAAGCTGTCAAGATGTAGTTGCGGTTGCCAGAGAACTCCCTATTGATACAAAAGAAGATGTTCTTATTGATGAATGGAAAATGTTGCAGATGGAGACAGACTGCCCAGTTTTTGAAGGAAGAATTGATAGTTTTTGGGATAAAATTTTAAAGAAAAGTTTAGCATCTGGGGGAAAAAATATCAAGAGTTGGCGAAAGTTATCAAGACTGCATTGTCTTTATCATATGGAAATGCAGACATTGAGAGGTGTTTTTCTGTGTCAAGATGGGCTTTGACTGAGGACAAGGCTTCCACTTGTGAACGAACATTGAATGCAATTTTGTTGATCAAAGGTACATTGAAAACCTATGGAAATAAACCTGAACTGGTTCCCATGACATCAAAACGTATTGCTATGGGACAAAGTGCACATAAGCAATACATAATGTATTTAGAGGAACAAAAAAGATTGAAAGAGGAGGAAGAAAAAAAGAATTTAGCTAAAGAGATGGAAGAAAAGGCTAAACAAGCAGAAGAGTCTAGGGGAAAAAATTGCTGAGATTGAAAGTAACATATCACAGACAAAAAAGGACCATGAGGCAACTTCTGAAACATCTGATCATCTATTCAAAGAAGCCAATGAACAATTGAAGAGAGCAATATAGAAAGGAAATATGCAAGAAGTTAGTGTTGCACAGGGTATGTTGGAAGGCTATTTTGCTATACGTGGAACTGAGCAGCAAAAACTTAAAGAACTGGAAACTCTTCCAAAAAAACTGTAGAGAAAAGAAAAAATAGTTTGATCACTGCTTTCTTTGGTAAAAAACCTAAAAATTCTTGATTTATTTTTTATTTGAATTAGCATTCAATTTAATAAAAAAAATCCTAATCATACTTTTTAGTGTTTTTTTTATTTTTATTCAATAATAAATGAAGAAGCCATACCCCATCCAGGACCAGAAACAAACTTAGCCTTAAACACCAAGTGATATACTGTGCATGAATATATATGTATGATACACTACATATTTTTGGAAGTTCTGGAGTTAAAAATAGCTTGATTAACAAACTGAAAAATTTAAATGGGAAGAAAGCCACTAGGTAGATATTATCATAAATGATAATAATCCATTTGATGCCAAGCTAAAGCACTTTTTCATTTTTTTAGTGTGACTGTTGATGCAATTTTACATTCCACTCAAGTTTTGAGAGAAAAATTATATTCTTTATCATTTTGTAGTTACACAAAATGTGTATACTTACACATTTGTTTCTGTTTTCAACTGGCTGTCTGAGTTCGGACTCTCCACCCCACAGGGAAGACGGGAGTTACTTCCCATCTCCAAGCAAGGAGACCACCATCAAGCCAGAGAAGAGCTGGGGAGATGGGGGAGTGGAAGACAAGGAGGGATACAGCAGACAAGAAGACCAGGAAGTATTCACCAAAGAGGACTGGACTGACAAAGCTTTGAGAAATGGAGACACTCCGAAGCCCAAAGGAAGCAAGATGAAGAGAAAGAGAGATTGAGCCCCACGGAGACGAAGATGCGACCTCAATGTCCTGTAGACAAGATCCACCTGGACAGAAAGGCAGAAATGTACCCGGAGTGAGTTCTCAATGATTGACGGGTGAGGGGAGGGGAAGCCTAGGAATTGATTATTTAAGAGGGAAGTCAAGAGAGAGCCGAGGAGGACGCGCCCACTTGACTCCGCATGCAGAGACCTGGAGGGTCAAATGGGAGAAAGTGGGAGACGGAACAGGGGGACGAAGGTCAGGAGTAACCTCCCCCCTTCCTTTGTCACCACTGAGGCTCATCCTGTGACTAAAATCCTCTGAGAATAATCGTCCTGGAGTGACTGTCCTCTCCACACTCAGCACAACAAAACCCAGGTACCGACACCGGCCTTTCTTTGGTTGGGGATTATTGAAAAATACATGTATTTTATTTATCAGAATTTTTAGTGCAAAAACATGTGAGCATCAAACATTTGAACCATATGGAGCACTTGGTGACTTGGTCTCTTTAGTCTCTTTTCAGTCTCTTTTCCTGCCATTTTAGTCTCTTTTCTCTCTCTTTTTGGGGTCGTCTATCAGTCCTAGCCTTGATTAACAAGTTGCTGAGTTAGAGGGTGTGGTCCCTGTTTGGTTCTGTTAATTTCTTTTGTCTGCTTTGTTGCTTATTGAGGATGTTCCACAAATGTGTGGTCCAAATGTCTTTTATGCCCAATAGAGACACTCAGGCAGAGTCCGGGTGAGGAGACAAGATGGACTTCACTTGTCAAAAGTGTAAACTTCATAATAGAAGATCAAATAACATCTATTAAGCATCTTATAAAAGTAATTCAAGGATACGGCCAAGTAGCAGGTCTTAAAATTAATTTCAGAAAGACAAATATATTAACTAAAAACTGTACACAGAAACAGATAAGCCAAATACAAGAAATTTCCTCCATGGAGACGCCGAACAAAGTCAAATACCTAGGTGTAGCATTAACCAATAGAACTAGTACGTTAATAGAAGATAACTATAATAAACTGTTGATGGAAATAAAAAAAGATCTTCAAAAATGGAAGGATCTTAAATTATCATTTATAGGCAAGATAGCAACAATAAAAATGCATGTACTTCCCAGATTTCTGTTTTTAGCTCAAAACTTACCAGTTTTAAAAACAGTACAATATTTTAAAAGAGGGTCATTAATGAAAATCTGGAAAGAAGTAAAAGAACGCTTCTGTGACAAAACTCCTAAATGGGTATCCCCACTTGAAGCCTTAATAAAAACTACATTGATCACAAAAGATAATAGGGAAAGCTATGCGACTCTATTAGACAAAAATAACAAATTAAAAACTAATGAAAAATTACTTGCACAAAACGTAAAATTAACGTGGTGGTAAAATTTACAATTAAGAACCAGATATAACAAGGATGACAGATTAGGTTTCTATAGGACACAAAATGAACTTGATAAGATTTGGCTGTCTACGAACGATGAAATGATTCAGAAACTTTATAACTTCCTGTTAGATTACTATATGCAAGATGAGGCTGTTAAAACAAAGATGATTTCCTGGAATCAAGATATAGGACATAGCATAGACATAAAACAATGGTCCAAAATATTCTCCATGGTCATGTGGCCGGCATGACTAAACACCAAGGCGCACGGAACGCTGTTACCTTCCCACCGAAGTGGTCCCTATTTATCTACTTGCAATTTCTTGCTTTCGAACTGCTAGGTTGGCAGGAGAACTTCCTGTTAGATGACTACATATAGTCTATTTGGGCCCAGAAACTCTAATGGAAAATCCCACGTTTTTATTGCAAATCTACTTGTACGGTAATGTATTTCAATGGCGCCCATGCAAGTCAATTGGCATTCCTGTCTCCCATTATTTCCAGTGGGCCTTCAAGTGTTTCCCATTGTTTCCAATGGACAATCCTGTCCTTCCTTTTAGCACGTCCCCGGATGTATACCTAGTTCACTTTCCCTCAAAACCATTCAGCCTTGATATGCTTTGGGGGTGGGTCACCTGGTTGAAGTGCTCAAGTTGAAGCCTTGCTATGCTTTGGGGGTGGGTCTCCTGGTTGAAGTGCTCAAGTTGAAGTGTGTTATTTGTTCATCTCTCAAGATTTGCAGGATCAAAATTTAATTTCCCTAGAATCAATCTAGAAGTGGCAGATTCCACTGAGAGTGCTGTTTTTCTGTCTCTTTCCCACGGAAGGGGAAAGATGGCTGTTGCTTTAGGTGTGAAAATGTGTAAGATCATGTTAAGAAAGACAGACCAGGTAAATAGGAAGGTTCCTATCTTCCTTTATTAACTGGAAGGAGTTTGTGTGTATGAAGTTAAATGTAAACTTCATGCCAAATGCAAATTTTTACCTTTCAATAAAAAGTTGTTTGTATCATTGAAAGCTCTGTTATTGTGTTTTTCTTTTAAGACAAAAGATGTTAATGTATGAGTAGTTTTTCTAAACTAAAACCTCAGTATTCAGGTTAAATTGCCGTGTTGGCACTTTGCGATAAATAAGTGGGTTTTGGGTTGCATTTTGGGCACTCAGCCTCTAAAAGGTTCGCCATCACTGCTCTAAGTCACCATCACTGGTATAGGACGTAACAGGACACCTGAGTGTCCAGTTGACATTGTCAGGGAGGTTGTGAAGGGGCACCTGGCTGCACTGGACAAATACAAATCACCTGGGCCAGATGGTGTGCACCCAAGAATGTTCAAAGAACTTTCTAAGGAACTTGCAGAACCTCTGTCCATCATCTTCAAGGCCTCCAGGAGGACTGGGGATGTGCCACAAGATTGGAGGAGAGCGAATGTTATCCCAATCTTTAAGAAAGGGAAGAAGGATGACCCGGGAAACTGCAGGCCGGTCAGTCTGACTTCTGTTGCCAGGAAGATATTAGAGCAGATTTTAAAGGGATCAATCTGTAAGCATCTGAAGGACCACTTAGTGATCCGGGGAAGTCAGCATGGTTTTGTCGCCAACAGATCTTGTTAGACCAATCTGGTTTCCTTCTTTGATCACATAATGAGCTTACAGGATTTGGAAGCATTTTTAGAAGTTTGATCGTGATTGCTTGCTCCAGCAGTTGTCTCTGGGCCCCATACTGGCTCCACGGTGACTGTACCTTTCAGGGAAGAAGGTGCGCCTCAATTCCTTGGCCGTCACCTTGGAAAAGGCTCTCCTCAGCTCCCCAAGCTGGGGGTCTCCTACAGAGACCCTAGGGAGGTCCGGGATGAACTCGGACCCCTCCCATCAACCGGATCTCGGCGCGTCTCCATCAGAGCAAGACGGGATGCATCCGAGCAGCGAAACGCTTAGACCAGAAGTCCATATTATTTCTATATTATTATGGTACCATGTTGTTGAAGTTTTTCTTTCTTGCAAGAATGAATTCACTTATATGGATGATTTACAGGCCAAGAAAGGGGATCCAGAATTTGTATCTGTGGCCCAATCTGCATCTAGCATTTGCTCTGCTGTTTTACCAAACCCACACTGGAACAGAAATTCCCCTCTACATTGCATGCCACTTTCACTTTGATTGACTGTTGGACTTTATGGCAGTGTCCAGACTGTATGCCACTTTCACTTCATTTGATCTCTCGGTTTTATGGTAGCCAACTACAAAAATTTATGGCCGTTTTATGGCCATTCAGAGATGACTCTGTAGTCAGTATGGCGTTGGCCCGGGGTATTTGAATGTGGTTTTGAGCCGCATCTTTTTCGGTTCCAGTGTGGGTTTGGTAAAACAGTGGAGCAAATGCTAGATGCAGATTGGGCCTGTGATACGTTTTCGGTATAAACTATTGAGCATTTCTTCTTTTTCTGTTTAATCTGTTCGGATCTGAGAAGAAAATTTCTGGATCCTCATCTGAACAAGAAGCAGTTTGCTATTCTAAGTACCATTTAATGAATCTGTTAGCAGATCTGGATTTTGGTATAACGTTAGATTTGTGTAAAATATAGTTGCTACAATTAACTGGTATTTGTTTTTAATGAATATTGAACAGCAATAACTTTTTTATTATACAGCTGTCTTTCTGGTCAAACAGCCTATTCGCTTTAAGATCTAGATGGGAAATGAAAGATTCTTTAATTGCTTGCAGTTTACTTACTTTTTGGATAGCTTTCCTAGCTTGCTTCAGAGACAGCCTCTTGGGTTGTGTTATAGCACTTCTGAGCCAGCACAAGTATTCACAAGTATTCAGCACAAGTCAGTAGAGGCTATCCTACTGACCTGTCATTCACTCCTGAAATTTACTTTGTTACACTCCTGCTCTGGATGCCGAGACAGAGAGAGACTCTTTTGTTTGCAACAAATCCAAACTCAGCAGAGTATGAATTATTGACCGTCAAGACTGTGAACAAGCTGAAGTGTCAGATAGCTGGAAATTTCAATCTGCATTAGGAAATACGGTTCATTCACTGAATAATGTATTTGTTAAGAACTGTTTGCTCAGCATCATAAGACGCTCTCTTCTTGTTGGCTGCAGTATATATTTGGTTCTGCGCCAGTCTTCTGAGAAGGTGGGGGAATAGATGGTCCTCTGTAGACCTATGGACTCCTGCAAAGCACCAGCTGTTGAGGAAAAGAAATTTCACAGTAAGTGTGTGAGCCTTAAGAAATTGCATTGCTCACATTTTTAATCATCTCATCAGTATGGAAGCTGTACAATTTCCAATCTGTAGGGTGCTATGAGCACAGTATCTGAGCTTTACCATGTTTTAATTGTTTTGCCAGTTTCCAGATTCTCTGAAAAATGAATATTTACTAATAGGTTTAGAAAGGACTTAAATAAAACTCTTTCTTATGGTCATTATATTTGGCAAATGGCTAATGTGGCGGTTCTGCAAGCCAGTGAACTATTATTTGGAAGAAAGGCTCATAGAAATCCCTTCTAAATGACATCTGCTTCAAACTTCTTCCTTTGTAGTGCTGATTTTTAAAAAAAAATAACAAAAGACTAAAGATCTACTGGCTTCAAATTGTGATGCAATAAATGTTCTGTTGGAAGTCAAATAGCAGACTTTCTGAGCATTCTAAACTTATTTTATAATGAGGCGGATAGGAATTATTCCTTGTGACAACAGATTTATTTGGTAGGGCCACTTAACTAGAGAAGCAGCCAGCTGTAGATCCATTAGACTGGTTGCTTGCATGATTGAGCTAAAAAATACCAGATAATTATAAGTCAAGAAAGAAAATAGCTAAATTGTAAGGAGTAAACATCTGAAGGACTTTAGCAAGACAATCGAGCATTTTAAACTACGAATTAAAGAGTTTGCAAGTGCATTATTTTTCAGTAAAGTGGATGCTTCTAGATTCGGTTTCTGAAATTCATAGAACAGCAGCCCCAACTGTGCATGTTCCTAGTTTCTTTTGGCGGTATAGATTTTTTTTTTACATATAATTCACCTTCAGTACTTATCAGAACACCATACATATATATTCCATGAACACATAGACGTCTGCATGGATAACATTATAGTGCAGAGAAATCCAACAGAGCTCCAGTGGCACCTTAGAGCAGGGTTGCTATATGTGGTGCCCACCACTGCTTCCACTGGTGCCATTGAACTTTTCAGAAAATTGGTGGGATCATTGTAAGGTATAGCTTGTTATCGGCTGTTCTCATTCATATAAAAGTGTTTTCCTCAGCTGCAAGAGTAGTCACAGTTACTGGAGGATCAGGAAGATTATTACGCAACTATGTTTGTGGTATCATTCCCCCTTCAGGTTTTCCATCTCCTTTTCCACTCTCCCTTCCTGCTTGGGCTTTCCTTATTTCCCTTTTATTCCATTTCAGCAATTCATTTGTAAAGTCGGAAGGGGAGGCGTTATATTTGGCTCCACCTCTTGTGGCAGCCGTTTTGGGGGGATTCTTTCAACCCCCTCTTAAAATTCCAAAGAGGCCAGCAGGCTCAGAAAGGTTAGAAACTAACAAACTGTATTCCAGCATAAATATTGTGAGTTAGAGCTCGCTTAATCAGATGCATGCAGTGTACTTTTAGAAGGCCAATGAATTTATATTAAAGGCTGCGAACAACAGAAGGGCGGGAGCGGAGATTTTACAAAAAGAGGCCAGTGTAAAATGAGATGCAAACAAAAGAACTCGAAGTGGGTGAAGACTACAGCCAGCTGTGTACAGGCAGTCAAAGTAACATTCTAATACTTGGGAATGACCCTCAGTGCAAGAGAAGTGAAAGAATGTCAGCAAGATCAGTACTGGCAGAGGACATGCTTAGTCCATTGTATCTCTCAGGGGAGATGTGATTTATGCATCTTATACTGTTCAGAGCTTATTGCAATCATTGGACCCACCGTGACACCCACAAAACCCCCCAAAAACACTGGGAATCAGGGATTGTGTTTTTGTAAACTGCCTTGATTTTTGTTTTAAAGAAGGGTAGAAAATAGTTTAATAGAGGAGCTGTAAGCAAATTAGTATTTTCAGAGCAAAATATAAGAATACAAAATATTAAATACTCACATATTTCCACCTTGCTAGGAACATTTCTGGGTCCTTTGGACTTTTATGTGCTGCTGCCATTTATAATTAAGCTGAATGTTTCAGTGCAGATAGGTGCATTAAGCAAGAGTAATATGACTCTGAAATGGCTTATTTATGATGCCTCAACACAGGTTGGCTAAAAATGGCATCATGCTAAGGGGGCATCCAGCTAGGGAGATGAAAGTTTATAAAAATTGTTTGTGTGTCAGTATTTCCCCTCTCCTTGTTCATCTCTGACCTTGTTATTCTCTGTTAAAACCTTGGGAGTCTTGATGGATCCTTGTCTCTGTCAGAGAAACAGGTGTCTATGACAGCATCTAGTAAGGAAGCTGGATCCCTATTTCCAAATGTCTGACCTGACCATGACGATCCATGCTTTAGTAGCCTTGGGGATAGATTACTGCAACACTTTACTTGGGATTGCCTTGAAGACATTCTGGAACTACAACTGGTGGCAGCTTGTCTGTGATCTGGGCCTAGCCAACAGTCTGAGGTCCCTTCACTGGCTGCTGATTACTTTATGGATCTAATTGAAGGTGTTTGTGCTCACATGTTCAGTCCTTCATGACATGTCTGGGGCATGCATACTTGAAGGATCACCTCTCCCTGCATATTTCCCAAGCTCTCCACACCATGGTCTACTGGCAGTTCCTCCATTGTCTAAGGCATGTTCTGCTTTGGCTTTTTCAATGGCTGCCCATGCCTCTGGAACAATATTGGGGACTCCCATCCTTTGTAATGAGTGTGTAAGACAGAGGCATTTTCCAGACTGCAGCTGCCTTTTGGGTTTTCATAGGCGTTGTAGTGAGTCCAATGATCACACTTTGGCCCCAGTCACATGGGAGGATTTGCTCCGCGGGTGGGATGGATCGGGGGCGCATCAAGCGGGTGCGATCATACCGCAACATCTGGGAAGCAGTGCGTACCTGTCCCCGATCTGTCCCTTCCAGCCAAAAGAGTACTACCTACCTGTTGATGCACAGCACGGGCCGGCATTCGATCGCCGATGTGCCCGTCTCCCTGCAGCATACGGAGGCCCTGTAGAACTGCGTCCACATGCGCAGCGGGCTCACCTCGTTAACCGATCTGTGGCTTCCCCTGGCATCTGATCATGCTGGGGAGCAACTGCACGGCAGCTCGGGGGATCTGTCTGATCCCGCTGCCGCGCTTCTCTTTTGATGCGGCTCAAAAAAGCTGCACTTCAACCGCAACTTTTCCCCCAGTGTGACCGGGGCCTATCAGTGCAATCAGTTTACACTTACTTTCCCCCCCTCATTTCCCTCATCATGGTTCTATCTGTTCACATTCACATTGAGGATTTATTTTCCAGGTTTTTTCCGGGGAGGGTGTATGTGTGTGTTGCACACGCACTGAAGCATTGTGGCATTTCAGCAGCCTCAAGAGGGCTGCACAATCCCCATTAAAGTATATTCCAGACAAATCACACTACAACTGAGGGTCGTTTCTGGTGTACATACCTCACCCCTTTTTGGTTGCCTCTTTTCGTGTGTTTGAGCGGTCCCTCTGATTGGCTCCCCCCTCCATTCTGAATTCCTTTACCTGACTTGCATCAGGTAATGTCATAGGTCCTGGCTCCGCTGAGGCTGACTATTCCTCAGATGAGGAAGAGGCATGGAGCAACCCAGCCTCCTCTGGAGTCAGCCCAGAAGAGGAACCTTTACCAGCACCTGAGGGAGAAGAGGCCCCAGCATCTGCGCAGGAGGGGCAGCAAGGCGAAGAGACTGAGGTGCAGTCAGAGGGAGAGTCTGGTCCAGAGCCTGGCCCAGCACCTCCAGTGGAAGACACCTCGAGGCCAGAATCCCCATCTAGCTCACCTGAATGTTCCAGACACAGGGCACACTAGTGTCTGAATGTGCAAGAGAGGAGGAGGAGTGCCAGACTTCAGCTGTTGCAAAGGCAACGTGAGGGGCTGTAAGTCTTTGCAGATTGCCTCCCAGGGAAGGAAGGATCAGGTTATAAGCAACCACACTCACATGCCTCAGTGTGGATGCAACTGTGCGATCTTGGACCTTGTCCTGGCTGCCAGCCTCTGCTACTTGCTACTTGCTCCTGGAAACTCTGACTGATTTCCCGGCATTCTGACCCTTGGCTCTGTTTCTCGGTTTGCTTTTGGACTGTGTATCCAGCTTTCGGTGAAGGTATCTGTGGTGACCGGCCAGACTCAGCACAGGTACACAGCTCCAGAGGTGTACCTAGTATGTTTGATACCTGGAGTGGATCATTTTTAATGCCCCCCTTCCTCTATATGACAAAATTGTCCAGGTCAGGGCTCAAGTGGGTTTACTCCTGATGTACTTAGTGGGGCTTACATTCGAGTAAGCATGTGTGGAGAGGGGCACTTTCAGGATGACCCTGCCTCCATTCTCCAGTGCCTGTGGCCTTTCTTGGGAGAGAGGCTCCATGAAAGCCCCCCCTCCTCACTTTGCTCTGCCGAGCCACCAACTTTGTGTGGAGTGGTGGCTGATCTCTCAAGAGAAGCCCTACTTTTATGCACACAAACACCCACTCCT
Source organism: Gekko japonicus (assembly GCF_001447785.1). Taxonomy (NCBI): domain Eukaryota; kingdom Metazoa; phylum Chordata; class Lepidosauria; order Squamata; family Gekkonidae; genus Gekko; species Gekko japonicus. The sequence goes on from NW_015173678.1 coordinate 744,855, forward strand.
CTGGATAGGTCTTTGGCCAAACAGTATTCTTTCATGTTTCCATGAAGGCCAAGGGCTTTGAGCTTTTGATATGAGATACTAAACTGCGGTGGCTTAGAGGTTAAGATGCTGAAGCTGCAGACCGGAAGGTCTGTAGCTCGGCAGTTTGAGACCCTAGTGCCACATGATGGAGTGAGCTCCTGTCTCTGGCCCCAGCTCCTGCCAACCTAACAGTTCAAAAGCAAGAAATTGCAGGTAGATCAATAGATACCACTTTGGTGGGAAGGTAACAACGTTCCATGCGCCTTGGCGTTTAGTCAAGCTGGCCACCTGACCATGGAAACGTCTTTGGACAACGTTGGCTCTTCGGATTGGAAATGGAGCTGTGCACTGCCCCCTAGAGTCGGATTCGACTAGCTCTCAAGCAAGGGAAACCTTTACCTTTTAGTCCCACTGAACACCTTGTAATCTGCTGCTGCCAATACTTGCATAAGCTTTTATTTATTTATTTTATTTATTTACTTTCAATTTATACCCCGCCTTGCGGGTACAAACTGGCTCAAGGCGGCTTACAGATCTCAAAATACAATAAGATCAACAAATACTATAAAATTCATAATAGAACAATTACATAAAGTGCTAGTACAAACAGTGCAAACAGATGGCGGCAGTTTCCTTTACGTGATCTAGTTAGACAAGACCATCCGACGTTGTAACAGGGCCGTGGCATATTCAACTTATGATGGTACATTCATCAGTGACAGCTCCTAATTGAAAGCCTGGTGGAAGAGCTCCGTTTTACAGGCCCTGCGGAACTGTGAAAGGTCCCACAGGGCCCTGATGTCCTCTGGGAGCTCATTCCACCAGTGTGGAGCCATCACTGAAAAAGCCCTGGCCCTTGTGATGGCCAGTTTGAAGTCTTTTGGGCCAGGGAGGTGATTTTGCATCCCTGACCTCAGTGCTCTCTGGAGCACATATGGGGAAAGGCGGTCCTTCAGGTAGGCAGGTCCTGACCATATAGGTCTTTAAAGGTCAAAACCAGCATCTTGAAATGAATCTGGTATGCTATTGGCAGCTAGTGCAATGCCTTCAGCACAGGCTGGATGTGATCTCGTATAGGGAGCCCCATCAACAGCCTGGCTGCCACATTTTGCACCAGCTGCAGCTTCTGGATTTGAGACAAGGACAGCCACATGTAGAGAGTGTTGCAGTGGTCTAATCTCGAGGTGACCATAGCATGGATCACTGTTGCCAGTTCATTGCATTCAAGAAAGGGAACCAACTGCCTAATCAGCCGCAGATGGTAAAAGGCTGACTTGGCAGTGGCTGCTACCTGGGTCTCCATTGTTAAAGAGGCATCCAAACTCAAACTCAAACTCCTGACCTTCAGCGCTGGCACCAAAGGTGCTCCATTCAAGGTCAGTAGTGGGATCCTACTCCTGAGCCACTCTGGCTCAGGCACAGGACCTCCATCTTCGTTGGATTCAATTTCAATCGGCTCAGTCTAAGCCAGCCCGCCACGCCCTGAAACGCCCGCTCCAGGTCATCTGGGGTAGAGTCGGACTGACTGCCCAACAACAGATATAGCTGGGTGTCATTGGCGTATTGATGACACCCTAGCCTATGCCTCCGGGCAATCTGGGCAAGAGAGTGCATGTAGATGTTAAATAACATCAGGGATAGTACCGCCCCTTGAGGGAACCCACACGCCAGCGGGTACCTCTTGGATGTCTGTTCCCCAACTGCCACCCTCTGTCCCCGACCTTGGAGAAAGGAGATGAGCCATTGTAGGGGAAGCCCCTGGATCCCAGTGTCAGTGAGGCAGTGGATCAACAACTGATGGTCGATCGTGTTGAATGCCGGCAACAGGTCCAACAACAACAGTGCCGCCGTGCCACCTCTATCCAGGTGCCTCTGGAGGTCATCTGTGAGGGCGACCAGTGCCGTCTCTGTCCCATGGCCTGGCTGAAAGCCGAACTGGAACGGGTCTAGCATGGAAGTGTCAACCATAAAGCTCTGCAACTGAATCGCCGCTGCTCTCTCAAGTAATTTACCCAAATAGGGCAAATTTGCCCAAATAGGGCAAATTGGAGACCGGCTGATAGTTGGCCAGTTCAGCCGGGTCCACGGATGGTTTTTTCAGGAGAGGGCAGACCATCGCTTCCTTGAGTACCCTCAGGAACAGTCCCTCTGCGAAGGACCTGTTGATAATATCCCTGAGGGCATCTCGTAACCCTTCATGGCCAGCTTTTATGAGCTGCACATGGTTGGGCATACTGTTGAGAGTAGTCTGTTGACTTCCTCATGGCTGAGTGGACTGAAAGAATCCAAAATGGAACTAGAAGACATGCATGGGGCCTCGAGTTTGCTCACTTTCTCAACTGTGGTGGGGAGATCGCGGCAGAGCAGCAAGACTTTATTTGCAAAGTAGCTCGCAAAAGCCTCACAGCTGATTTCCAATTCCCTAGCATTTGGTTTGCCCTGAGGCAGCTCTGTTAATGACCAAATAGTTCTAAACAATTGTGCTGGGCATGAGCTAGCAGACACAACCGTGGCCGTGTAGAACTCTCTCTTCGCAGCTTTGACTGCCATCTCATAGGATCTCATAAACGTCCTATAGGATGCCCTTGTTGCTTTGTCACAAGCATGCCGCCACCGTCTCTCTAGTCACCTGAGCTCTCATTTCATCAGCCACAGCTCCTTGGTGAACCAAGGAGCCCGCTTGGAGCGATAGCGCAGAGGGCATCGGGGAGCGATCTCGTCGATTGCAGTTGAGAGTCGGCCATGCCAGTCCTCAACTAACTCAGGGGGATATAGGATCCCGTAGAGCCATCTGAAGCCACTGAGAGTCCATTTGGCCCTGCGGGCAAGCTAAAATGTGCTTGCCGCCCAAACAGGGTCGGGGTGCCATGTTCACACAGGCCTTCAGGGCATGGTGGTCTGACCATGGAACGGTTGTAGCGGTGATCTGGTCCACTGTAACCCCCACCGCAAAGATAAAATCAAGTGTGTGACCGGTTCTGTGCGTGGGGGCTGTTACGTATTGGGAGAGGCCCAATGCCGCCATGGACGACACCAAGTCCACCACCATTGGAGAGGCCGCATCATCGGCATGGACATCGAAGTCACCCAGGACAAACAGTCTAGGGAACTGCAATGCCCACCCAGACACGGCCTCAACCAAGGGCGTAGACTTTCCAATTTTCCGGGGGGGGCTGGGGCTGGGCCAGAGGCATTGCTAAGTCATTAAAAGAACTGGGACCCAATGACATCATAGGGAGGATCTAGTGACATCACAGGCATGGTCATTATCTATGGAGGTGGACCCATGTGGGGTTTAGGGATGGGCTCCCCAGAAATTTAGGGAGGCCTGGGAACCGCCCTAGCAATGTCCCTGGGCTGGGCTAACCCCAGGAACAGTTGCCTTCTTAGAACACTGCTTAGAAACTTAGAAAGCCCCCACACACACCCCACACTGGAATAAGAACATAATATCAGGCCATACCACATTGCAATAAAGCCCCTACAACTTTATACAGAAATACTGAGCTTCCCTACCATTTGCCACAACTAGCCCACCACACAAGAAGAAGAAGAAAAGATAGGATTTATACCCCGCCCTTCACTACCCAAGGGAGTCTCAGAGCGGCTTACAAACTCCTTTCCCTTCCCCTTCCCACAACAGACACCTTGTGAGGTAGGTGGGGCTGAGAGAGCTCTGACAGAAACTGCTCTTTTTCAAGGACAGCTGTGCCAGAGCTTGTGACTGACCCAAGGTCACATCAGCAGGTGCAAGTGGAGGAGTGGGGAATCAAACCCGGTTCTCCCAGATTAGAGTCTGCACACTTAACCACTACACCAAACCACCACACAACCAGGATCAAGATTCCTAAGTGGACCAACAGACAGGCATACACTTGTTTGAGAAACTGAGTATTACATTACAACACCTGGAACATTACAGATCAGTAGAGGCAGCACTGCACAGTGGCCATCAAGATCAAGGGGAGGAGGTATGCAGGGCTGAGAGAGCTCTGACAGAAACTGCTTTTTTTCAAGAACAGCTCTGACAGAACTATGGTTTGCCCAAGGTCATCCAGCAGGTGCAAGTGGAGGAGGGGGGAATCAAACCCGGTTCTCCCAGATTAGAGTCCGTGCATTTAACCACTACACCAAACTGGCTCTCAATAGCAGAGCCCACATGCAGTACATCTAACTCAGAGGTCCTCGACGTGTTCTGGCACCCATCAAGTGTTTTTAGCAAGTGGACCAAGTAGGATTTTTGCCCAGAAGGGCTTCTGATTGACTACTGGAAATCTGATTGGCTATCAATCATTTTATGGCGGGCGTAGACTTTCCAATTTCCCGAGGGGGGGGGCTGGGCCAGAGGCATTGCTGTGCTAGGTCCTTAAAAGAACCGAGGCCCAGTGACATAATAGGGAGGAGCCAGTGACATCGCAGGCCATTGTCACTATTTATGGAGGTGGAACAATGTGGGATTTAGGAAGGGGCTCTCCAGAAATTTAGGGTGGCCTGGGAACCCCCCTAGACAAGCCCAACGGCTCAGAAACAAAGCACAGAATGGGCAAAATCCTCTACATAAAACCCTGGAGAACCACTGCCAGCCTGAGTAGACAATGGTGACACTGATGGACTGATGGTAGAGAGACCATGCTTTGTATGCCAAAGGATAAAGGTTTAAACCGAAGAGGTCTAACAGAACAGTGTTGGAAAGGATCTTTCTCTGTCTGAGTCTCTAGAGATCACTTGCATCAGAGCAGACCATGCTGAAGTAGATGGACCAATGGCATGAAGACCAGTGTGAACTGAGGAGACCCATGTTCAGATCTAAATTTTGCATGACGCTTTCTCGGTGATACTGGGACAGTTAGATTTGAGTACAGTAGCAGATTAGAGACCAACAAGAATTTCAGGGAATAAGCTTCCAAGAGTCAAAGCTCCCTTCATCCGGCTGGGTGATATTGCCATTGTTGTGAGGTCAATATAAGGGAAGGGAGACTGGAGGAAGGGTGGGATAAAGAGGGGATTGACAGACAACATGTGAGTAGCAGAGTCATCCCGCAGAGGTGGCCAGGGGGAACCTGGCAACCCTAACTAGGGCTATTTTAGCAAAGGAGGGAGGGAGGGAAGGAGGAAGGGGAGTGCCATTTCACAAGGGTTTAAAGAAAACTAGGCAGCTCCTGTATTTTGAGTAGAGTTCCTGAGCTGAGAAGGTCATCTAATCCAACCCCCTGCACAATACAGGAAATACACAAATACCTCCCCCTCCAAACACTCAGTGACCGCTGTTCCATCCAACACATCCACCCCATAAATCTATACAGGGGCATTACAATATCAGCTGTTTCATTCTCAATCCCTTTCCTAATCATCCCTACCTTAAGAGTTTGAATTTTTTCAATGCTGCAGCACACTGAGTTAAAACATAAGAGAAGCCATGTTGGGTCAGGCCAGTGGCCCATCTAGTCCAACACTCTGTCACACAGTGGCCCAAAGCCAGGTGCCATCAGAAGGTCCACCAGCAGGACCAGAACTCCAGAAGCCCTCCCAGTGTTGCCCAGAGCCAGTTTGGTGTAGTGGTTAAGTGTGCGGACTCTAATCTGGGAGAACCGAGTTTGATTCCCCACTCCTCCACTTGCACCTGGCTGGACGACCTTGGGCAAGCCATAACTCTGGCACAGCTGTTCTTGAAAAAGAGCAGTTTCTGTCAAGAGTTCTCTCAGACCCACCTACCTCACAGGGTGTCTGTTGTGGGGAGGGGAAGGGAAAGGAGTTTGTAAGCCGCTCTGAAACACCTTTGGGTAGTGAAGGGTGGGGTATAGATCCAATCTCTTCTTCTCTTCTGCCCCCCAAGCACCAAGAATACAGAGCATCACCCTTGAGGAAATGACTACTTTGGAGAGCAGACTTCCTTGCATTAGACTCCCCCCCACCCCAATCTCTGTGCCTGACTGGGCTTGGAAATGTGGAGGAGGAGGAAATGGGCTGGGTGTGGGGGGGAGGAGACTATCACTATGGGATCCTTCTCTCCTAAGGAATGTCCATCCCCTCTTCTAGCTCTCCCTCTTGGAGTTTTCCCCACCACTAGAGCTATCCATCAGTCCAGTCGGACCAGCACACAGATTCTGTTCCTAGGGGCTGTCGTTCCAGTGCCAGAATACTCCTGCTACTCCCAGGGGCTGTCATTCCAGAGATCGTAATGGAAAATTCATTCCGCATTTTCTTTGCAACTCTTCTTGTGCTGTAATGTATAAAGGAGTCCATGCAAGTCTA
>NW_015173678.1:756758-858479 GCF_001447785.1 Gekko japonicus
GGGAGAAGGGGAGAGAGAGACACGTCGCTGGAGGCGGATGGGGCTGGGGGGGAGCCCGGCTGCCAGCGCCGAAGGCGAGCCAGGAAAGAAGGGGGGGCAAAGCAAACAGGACAGGTCAGGGAGGGGAAAGGAAGTGAGCGGAGCCGGTTCTGGCCTGGGTGCCCGCTTTCGCCATGCAGTTGCACAGGGATTCAGTAGCGGGAAGGAGGGAGGGAAGGAGGGAGGGAGGGAGTTTGGTTTGGCGGAGGAGGTTTTGCGCAGGGGAGGCCGATCTCAGTCTGCGGGACTCGGAATAGGCACAGGGAAGGGATCGCGGTCCCTCAGGTCTACGGACGGCGGAATGAAAAGGCTTCTCTTCAAGCCCCGGGGGAGGCTGAGACCCCCCCGGAAAATTTCGGAGGTAGCCCCCGCCCCTCCGCCCCCCTGAACTCTACGCCTATGGCCTCAACCAGGGATGACAGGCTATCGGCCGGTGCGTTGGGTGATCAGGACACTAACCAAATAGCCAAACTCTCTCCAGCTTCCCACACAAAGCCAGCACACTCTATGCTTGTGAGCCTCAATAGCGGGAGTGCCCTGAAGAAATAAGCCTCCCATATGAACAGAGCCACTTTCCCCCTGCCCCAAAGTCCGTGACTGGTGGAGGATGAAGAACCCAAGTGGAGCCAGTTGGGAGAGCACTACATTCTCTCCTTCTCGTACCCAGGTCTCTGTCATGCACACCAGGTCCACATTTTGCTCCAAGAGAAAGTCCTGCAAGATGGATCGGGCTGCAGAGAAAATAAATGGGTGATGATTGGCTGCTGGTGTCGAGCCTCTCAATGGAACTGTTTGATTCAGTGCAGGTGACCTCCGGCACTGAAACATTTCAGTGCTGACATGCAAATATTAAAATATAAAGTTCCCCTCCCAAACCCACTCTTTCTGGGTGGGTTTTGGGCAGCATCCATTTTCTCCAGTGGAACTGCTATCTGTTGTCTAGAGATCAATTGTAATTCTGAGTTTTCCAGGGTCTACCTGGAGGATGGCAAACTTTTTTTCCCCCAAGGAGAGGGCAGAAGGAGAAGAAGAATTTGACCAATCAGGGATTTTCTCTCAGATGAAGGAATTCTATTTATTTATTTATTTATTTATTTCTATTTATATCCTGCCCTTCCCACAAGTGGACTCAGTACAGGTCACAGCAATACATTACAATCAATAAAAAGTTAGAGAAATAAACATCAGACAGTAAAAACAGTTAAAAGGTAGGCATTGCAACAATTACACATTCAGCAATTCTAATAGCTGGGGAAAATTGGGCTGTGGCCAAACCAGAGATACCTTGTTAATAGCAGCATAACATTAAGAGACTGCAACAGGGAGGCCAGTCAATGGATGCACACCACCTCAACCAAAGGCCTGGTGGAACAGCTCTATTTTGCAGGCCCTGTGAAACTGTAATAGGTCTCGCAGGGCCCTGATCTCTATCAGGAGCATTTTCCACCAGGCCAACAGGGCACAAAAAGCCCAAGCCCTGTTTGAGGCTAAGTGGACATCCTTCAGGCTCACAAAGCCCCAGTGAAATAGTGTGTTCTGTCTTCAAAGCCTCCATTCATTGTCATTCAGAATCAGTCCAAAGCATTCTGTCTTCAAAGCCTCCATTCATTGTCATTCAGAATCAGTCCAAAGCAACTAGAGTTACCAGATGGATTCAACAAAAATACTGAACGTGATTGATAAAAAGCTATCAACCACTGGAGCACAAGCATATGTGTGCAATCAGGGAGGTTTATTGACAACATTCTATGTTACATCTTCTTTTTTCTTCATTAATCAATTACAGATCACAACTTACTATTTATATGTAGATAATAAAACACTGTCAATGCCAATAAATCATTACAAATAAACAGATACAAATAGAAATGTTTATAATTTTTACCATACCTGGATTTTTCACTAGACTGGAACTTAGTTCAGTAAGGTAAATTGGATGCAAATAAACAAGTTTTTCATCCAAGATTCAGCTAGACAAGCAGACTATAAATATACTTAGCATTGATCCAGATTTTCAACAATTTGCTAAATTGCTGCTCTAGTGTATGGAAAGTTACTGAATGGCTGGTGATTTAAAAGCAATGGAAATTATGGAATAATCTGTTACTTATTAACTGGTTTGATTACTCCTGAAGTTTTAGAAAATAATTTATCTGAGATTAGCTACAGATTGCTGTGCAGTTTTGATTTGTTTTTTAACAATAGATGAGACAAATTCTTTACCAAGAACATCTGAAGTATATAATGTCCATCATCATATTTCTCTTATTTTGCATAATGTATTATGGGTTTGCTAGCCATGGGAAGAAACAAGAAACTATGCAGGGCAGTTAAAGGAATTTCTTAATCTCTGGAAGTGGTGTTTGATCAACTCTCTGACTTTATATTTGTCCACATATTTCTATTCATGCATCTTTGCGGTCATAAGGGCTAGAAGATTTTTAAAATAAGAAAGTTAAGGATATTGCATGGAGGAGGGGTACATTTTTTTGCCACTCTAAGTCTGGAATGACGCCCCAAGAATGGAATGACAGCCCTCGGGAACAGAATGAGTGCTTTAGAACTGGAATAACAGCTCCCAGAGTAGAATGATGGTATCTGAGTTGGCCTTCTTTCCAGTCCTAAAGGACAAATTCTATTTCCAGGGGCCATAATTCCATACTTACTCAAAGCTATCCAAAGGAGATCTATGCAGAAGTAAGTCCCATTTTATTGAATGAACCTCACTCCCAGGAAAAAGAGTTTCAACCCCATTATTACAGCCTCATTCTTCTTTCAGGGACCATGTTTGATTAATTCCTTTGTTTTCCCTGATGTGTTCCTTGTTTTATTTGCATTTTTACAGTACTTCAGTGTATTTCAATGGAGTCCATTCAAATCAGTTGGCATCCCCATTATATTCAATAAGCTGTCTGGCAGCTTACATTGTTTCCAGTGGCCATTGTTGTCGTTTGTTTTAGTACATCCATTTATTCTTTGCATCCTCCTGCACTGAATCCTCCTGGATGGAATTGAGACCTAGGTGACCAGTAGGTGGTTCTTTTTAGTGCGGGTTTTCCCACGGAAGAGACAGATCGGGGACGGACAGGCAACGATTCCCAGATGTTGCCGTGGGATCGCGCTTGTTTGATCCACCCCCGTTCTGTTTCGCTCCCGGACCAAAACCCCTCGTATGAACGGGGCCTTAGTTGGAGAAAGAGCCCTGAAGTTGAAAAGCATCAATTCAGGGGAGTGGCCACAACCAACTTCCAAGTCAGCAGACAGTACACAGTGCTCACTGTCTGCCTACTCAAAATTTGAATTTTTTTACCCTTTCCAACACACACACAAAAAATTATTTTGAAAGATGGCGCCTAAAGGTGGTAAGAAGGGGAAGCAGAAAGGAGAAAGCATTTCACATTCAACAGAGTTTTCTCCAGCTACAGACGCACCATCCACTTCATCTGCAATGCTAGGGAGGGGCGAGCTAGTGGCTACAAATTTTTTAATGCAGACGCTAACCAAACAATGTCAGGAACTGAGAAACAATATTACAGAAAGGCTGAAACCAGTGTTTCAGTGCATGGACAAGTTAGAAGAGCTTCATAAACAGACAAACCAAAAGGCAGAGAAAGCTCTCAAGAAAGTTACTGAGCTTGAGAGTCAATTACCTGCAAGAACCTCTGATGTTTGGGCACGGGAATGTATTTTGTCTTTGGATTATTGTAGTCGTGAGTTGTGCCTAAAGTTCAGGGAGTTTAAATCAAATGCCGAAGCTGGAACAGAGCTGAATATATTTATGGCGCATTGGTTAGCAGGCACTTTAAACCTTGAAGCTGGTGTTACACCCCTTCTACAGAGAGTTTATTGCATCGGTAAGATACGTGATGAATCTACTTCCTCATTATATACTAGAGATATACTGGTAGAATTTAAGGACTTTCAGACATGGCAGAGGATCCTTGCAGAAGCTAGAGAGTGAGGCACACTTGACTTCTAGGGCTAGTTTTCTGGATCTCCTCCCCAATTTTTTAAAGATTAGACAAGATCTTAAAGACACCACTGCTAAACTGTGGGATTTAGAAATAAGATACCATTGGCTCCGTACAGGCAAGTTGTGTGTCCAACATGGTTTAATTTCTTAACCTGCCTACAAATCTGCCTTCAGTGAACTAATGCTGACCGCCTTAAATTCTTCTCCTTCTGAATCATGAGAAAATAGAGCTGGCAAAAGGAAAAGAGCACTCTCCTCTTACGCCAGTCAAAACTGGTGAGTCTGTATTCCTGAGTCTGTACTACTGAAGACCATGAAGATTTAGAAGAGAGTTTGGACTCCGTTTAAAAATAGGATTTGGGATATATATTCAATTTTTAAAGATTTTTATAGGGAAAGAGATAGGGAGATAGGAAACAGGAAAGGGGTATAAAGTGGGGGAAAGAAAACAGTGCTTACAATTACTTCTACAGACACTATTGCATTACATTAATAATTCTACTTATACAATCAAGTAATTCTTTGTAAACTCCGATCACTTAAGCCCATACATTTCTTGATATCTGCAAAAAGCCAAATTATTGCCTTTACATCATAAAAGCATTCTATAACTTCTTTAAAAATTTATACAATCTTATTACCTTATTACCTTTATATTTTAATAAAACATTCCAGTTAATTAATCAATGTTTAAATTGTATTAATTTCATATCTACGGATTCTCATATTCAAATCTCTTATAACCTCTTAATCATTTACTACAAAACTAATCCTTACTCATACAATTATGGATTTTTAATGTTCTACTGCTTATAAATAGCCATTCTATAGCCAAAGCATTCTAACAATAATATACTAACCCTAAAAAGGAAATATACCTAATTCACATTCCTTTAAGATTGCATTTTACTAAATTCAATTTCCCATTTCTTATAAAAAAATTCCTACAAGTACTGATAATGTTTATCTTTAGGATTTTCTAAAGTAACACCTTCAAATGCCTTGTAACAAATATTTCTTTGACATTTAATTTAATTTCAATTTTAATTTAACCTTCTTGGTTATCTTCTTAGTTATCATTAACCATTCTTTACATACTAAATTCCATACAACTGTTATTAATATTTGTTCTTGAATCATATTACAAGGTTTTGATCTTTTCTATAATTACTGATAGAAACTACCTTGTGACACTTATTTCTCTTAACATTTAATTTTAGTCATAATTTCTCATAAGTTTTATATTCTTAAATCTCATTAAGTTTGGTGTAGTGGTTAAGTTCATGGACTCTAATCTGGGAGAACCGGGTTTGATTCCCCACTCCTACACTTGCACCTGGCTGGATGGCCTTGGGCAAGCCATAGTTCTGTCAGAGCTCTCTCAGCTCCACCTACCTCACAGGGTGTCTGTTGTGATATTTTAAATATCACTTGCCCTGCTGTAGCGATTCCACCTTAAGTAGTTCTTCCTCCCCTCCTTTTTTTCTCCTTCTGTAGTTGAGGATTGTTCCTGTAGTATTGCAGTATGTGAATAGAACTCTGTTTACTTGCTGAATCCAAAAATAATGTATTAGTCATGCTTAAAATTATCTTCCATTCCTCCATCTTGGTATCTTGTGATTCTTTCACTTTAGTCAAACATGCAGCTATTTTTCCCATTTTTACTTTCAACAGTTTAATTCCTGATATTTCCACCTTTCCAATTCCAATTCCTTCCTTGTATCTTGTGCTTCATTTAGTAGTTGTTTCAGTAAACTTTCTACTTGGTAAAATTTACAAGAAAGTTCCTGGACGTGGTCCTCTAAAAGGCAGAAATTGTGCTGTATTGGAAGTATAGCTGTGTTCAAAATGTCCTTTAATGTTTCTATTATCACTTGAAAGGTAGACATTGTTCCCACGGAGCAACTTAGCCAGATATCTGAGACCACAAAGTTTGTTTAGACTAAGCCAGAGAATCCAAATTAGCTCTAATATTAATTAAATCTTCTTCCAGCAATAATCCATCTCCGAACCCAATTTAATTTCAATATAGTCCAAATAAATTCATTATAGAGTCACAGTCAGCTTTTAATCGTATTAATAATATCCAATCCACTTTTCAATTTGCAACCAGTTATATCAATAAGGGACAGCACAGTTGAAAATCTTCTAAGAATTGTAGTCCCTTTTAAATGTTAATTCCTTTAGTTTGAGAGCTGCTTCCAAATGGGGGGGAGACAGTTTCCCCTCTCCCCATTATCTTTCTAATCCTTTTTAAGGTAAAGGTAAAGGTTCCCTTGCTCGAAAGCCAGTAGAATCCGACTCTAGGGTTGCGGTGCTCATCTCCGTTTCAAAGCCGAAGAGCCAGCGCTGTCCGAAGACATTTCCTTGGTCATGTGGCCGGCATGACTAAACACCAAGGCGCATGGAACGCTGTTACCTTCCCACCGAAGCGGTACCTATTTATCTACTTGCAATTTCTTGCTTTCGAACTGCTAGGTTGGCAGGAGCTGGAACTAGAGACGGGAGCTCACTCCGTCTTGCGGCACCCGGGTCTTGAACAGCTGAACTACTGACCTTCTACAGCCTGCAGTTCAGTGGTTAAATCCTTCAGCATTATTTCAGCAGGCATTTCATGAAAAAAGAGTACTTACTTGCAGAATATCTTCTTATAGTTTATGTATAGGGTCACTTGACATAGAAGAATGCTTAGTTTCAGTTCTTAAAAGTCTGGTAGTCACAACTTGGTGTCAAAATAGCGACTGCATTGACAGGGGCTTCAGGGCAAACAGAAAACTCCAGATCAAAGATGTTGCCAGGATCTGGCTCTTCGTCACACCCCTTGCTTCAGGTATCCCTCTCCTGGGGTACCCCTAGGAGTCCGGGAAACCCAGACTCCCCCAAGCCGCATAATTTGGGTGGCCGCTGGAGCAGAGCTCTGCAGATCCCCTCGATCTTGTTGCACCAAAACCAGAAGCTCCTTAAACTGTATAATTTTTATGCTATAAGAGTGGTGGGACTGTGGCAAGCATCTGGGTATGTTCCCCCAAGGTTTAATCAGTCCTTGGATGGAGGGATCCCCCCCCCCGACCCTTGAGACCTCCTAGGACTGAGTTTAATTAGTTGCAGAATAATTTAGTTCAAATATTAATTTGATTATATATTGTAAATCTACTATAATGAGCTAATATAGTTTGAGAATCTTATATGTAATAATTCGGAGAAAATAAAGATATGAAGATAAAGTGTGCAAGTGAAGTTTTGTTTTTCGTAATATTAATGATTTTGGTGTTGTTGTTAAATTATAAAATTCTTTCTTCAATAAAACAAAATGCAATTTTAAAAAAACCCTGAGGTCCCTGGCTGTGAATTCCAGGTGGGATTGACTCTCAACACCTCTCAATTACACACTGGATGGAAGAAATAGATATGGGGAAGAGATCATCACATCAGAAAGAACAGCTTGTCTTCTGTACCTTCTGAATTTCGGACTTTACTTCTGTTTTCTTCCTTGCTGTCTCGTATGTTTTGATTTAAAAAAACAACTTTTGGAGTCTATTAGTAATATAATTCCAGAGAACTAGCCCATATTAGTCTACTGTAGCAAAACAAAACAGAAGTCCTCTGGCACCTTAAAGATTAATGCCATTAATTCCAGTGTGATCTTTTGTGAGTTAGAGCTCACTTCGACAGATTGTTGTTGTTGTTCAGTCGCACAGTCGAGTCCAACTCTTTGCGACCCCATGGACCAGCTCCCGCCAGGCCCTCCGGTCTTCCACCGTCCTCTGAGGTTTACTCAATTTCACGTTCGTTGCATCTATGACACTGTCTAACCATCTCATCCTTTGCCGTCCCGTCTTCTTTGACCTTCGAACTTTCCCAGCATCAGGGTCTTCTCCAGTGAGTGCTCCCTTCTCATTTGGTGGCCAAAGTATTTGAGCTTCAGTTTCACTATCTGGCCTTCCAGGGAACAGTCAGGGTTGATTTCTTTTAGGATTGACTGATTTGTTCTTCTTGCAGTCCAAGGGACTCTCAAGAGTCTTCTCCAGCACCATAGTTCAAAAGAATCTATTCTTCTGCACTCGGCCTTCCTTATAGTCCAACTCTCGCAGCCATACATGACTACTTCGACAGATACAATAGGAAAAAAAATCATTTACCTCATTTAAAGGAAGTTGCAGAAGGGGAGGGAAAAGAGGAAGGAAAGTTGAAGAAAGAGGGGCCTGGGTCCGTAAATCAGGTGCGACTCTTTAGATAAACAGATTATGAAAGAGTTTGGAGGTTCTAGCCACTCATGTAGTGAAAGTAAATGGGCTAAGCAGCAATTAATCTGCCAGTCACACTGGTTGTCATATAGAGGTGTCAAATTTTTCTTGCATTTTGAGGAACAAAAGGAACTAAATGTCTTCAAGCAAGCCAAATGGGGTGAGGAGGAATTGGGGTATAGGGGATATCTTAGGGGGAAAAGGTTGACCTTGCAATATGGGTTCAGAAGAAAGTCCAGGAGGATCACACTGTGGTCTGAAAAAGAAATAGCAGTTTACAGCCACTTACCAGCTGGATTTAAATACTGTCTGAAATCACCATCCCCTGCTCAAGCATTAGACAAAAATGAGGGAGCAACTGATAAAAAAACCAGGATAAAAGTCACAGTGTGAAAGGGACCCTAGAAAAGCAAACTCATGTTGTCCTGAATTATTCACAGGACTGAAATCCATACTAGCGCTCTCCCAAATGCTTGTTTCTCCACCCTTAATTGTAATTCTGTTGCTTGAATATTGAGAACATATCACCCATCAACTTGAAAAAAATCATAGTTTTTGTCATTTTTGTGCATCATGCAACCCTGTCTGGTCCATAAATCTTTACAACCCGGCACACTGACTTGGATATCAAATTCAGTGTAACACTGTGCATATTTTTTTAAAATGATCTCTATTTCTAGTTCTTGAGAATAGGAAAAACATTATCATTTTGAATGTTGCAGGAAGATAATTAGTTCAGTAGTCCTAGCTCTGTCACCCCTTCAGGGATTTGTGATAACCTTCTAGTTTTTAATGTGTTGTTAATGGATTTGACGTTTTGTTCATTATGATGGAGGATTTCATGTGAACATTGCTGGCTTTACTTAAACTAATTTTCCTTTGGCCTGAGGTCTATTTTTTCTGTTCAAGGAGAAAGCTGATCTAAATTATTATGGCCCCGGTCACACGGGCCGGATATCGTGGGGGGGAGGCGTGGCCGTTTGCCCTGGAGCGAACTACCGCACGGCAGCTGGATCAAACGTCCCGCCGACATCCCGTGGTTGGGGGGAGGTACCAATCATACCTCACTCCTGCGGCATGGCAAAGAAGTGGCGCCGCGGGGGTTGTGTTGTTTTTTTTAACCCAAGTGTTTGCATGCGCCGTTGGGTGCTTGTGCGCACCCGTGGAGACTTGACAAAAAAAAAACTTTCTGCGACGGGACATGGGAGGGCGCCGGATGCCACGAGCTAACACCAGAAACATGATCTGACGCCCGCCCTTGCCCCATGCTTTCCGGAAACTAGTACCTCGGAGGTACTAGTTTTTTACAGCGCATCTTCAGAGTGAAGCCTCGGGTGAGCCACAGGAGCTCTACGCTTCCCAGATGTGGCGGTGAGATCGCACCCGGAAAATCTGCCTATCTTCTGTCTCTCTAGCATGTCTAATGCTCCGTGTGACCAGGGCCTTTGTCTCCAGACCTAGCCTGAGAGAGGCTGAGAGACACAAAAAACTCCAAAGTAGGAATATGTACATTGCAGAATTTTTAAAATAGGTGCTCCCGTTCTACTGCTAAACAGCAAAACAGACAGAAATGGAGTCTCATATCCACACCAGCCTGACCTAAACAAAGAACCCAGTCTCTGTCAGCCCTACCTTGCTTTCAACCTAGGATGGCCCTCTATAGATGGACTCCACCTCCCTCTGGACAAAAGCACTAAGCTGCTTAGCCAAACAGCTCTCTGAGACAACAGCAGCCTATTGGGAGCTTTTCCCCCCGTAAGGTCCAGGTAGAGAAAGAATCAGACTGTAGCTCAAGAATATTCTATAGCAAAATGAAATTACAGTTGTCACTTTAAGTTTTCCAGCTCTTCTAGCTCTCTGTGAAGGAATGCATTTTTTGGTTGGAGGTTTGAAATTAGCAAACCTTCCACTCTGAGTTTTAAAAGGGTTTTTTTTCCCTCTGGGTGGAGAGGAGCCAGGAAGGGGGAAGTCAGTCCAATTGCTTTCCAGCTTACCTTTATACAGGAAATAGAAATTTGGAGGGATAGAATGCTAGAGAGTGTCCAGGAAGGAGATTCCTGGAGATCTTCAGGAAGGCTCTTTGACCTGGCCTGACTGGGTCAGGGGGTGGGAAAATGAGAGGTGATAAAAACTCCTTGCAGCCAGAAGGAGCTCTCTTTTCCTTGGGTGCTAAGTTCAGGAGCGGACACAGACCTCTCCACTGGGAAGGCAGCTATTGAGCATGTGCTTGCCTAAAGAGCTGGAGCAAGCTTTAAGGTTATGAATACTTTGTAGAGATTTGTAACTTCCTAAGCTTCAGGGACTTGTCCTATTTTAACATCTGATAGGGCATGTATATAGAGAGGGACAGGATTTGTGTTTTACCCAGGGGTCATTTCCTGCAGGAGCGCACAGGAGTGGAGCTCTGGCAGTAAAGAGCCCAGGGGGTGGGCACATGCTACAAGCCCCACCCCCTGCTCCAGTAGCCCTCAGTCAGAGCAAGAAGCAGCCAGGTAAGCTGTAGAGCCCCCACCCCACCCCCATCCAAAACAGTCCAGTGGCACCTTTAAGACCAAGTTTTATTCAGGTACAAGCAGCAGCTGGAGAGCCCCACGCACCTGATCTCCAAGCAGCATTGCCACTCAGAGATCAGGCACGCGGGGCCCTTTCCCACTGGTTGGCAGCACTTAAAGGGTTCCCTTTAGGTGCAGGCAGCCAGAGCTAGATCTCCAAGAGGCATTGCCTCTCAGAGATTGAGTGTGTGGCCCCCTTTCACCACAGCTGTCTGTGCTTAAAGGGTTCCCTTTAAGTGCAGGCAGCAGGAGGGCTCTGTGCGCCTGATCTCCAAGTGGTGATTTGAACCCCCCCTTCGGACAGCGCTGGCTCTTCGGCTTTGAAACGGAGATGAGCACCGCAACCCTAGAGTCGGATTCGACTGGCTTTCGAGCAAGGGAACCTTTACCTTTACCTAAAAGCAGGTAACCCCCACCAAACTGGGGGGTCTGGCAACCCTAGGAGTGCCAGGAGGAAGGCAGGCAGTTGGGAAATGGGGATTCATTCAGAGGTGCACAAGGCTGTAAACTGTCCCTGTGGTGACCTGGCACTGGGCAGTGGGAGACACAGAGGGAAGACCTCAGAATTTGGAAGGGAACCTGGGAGTCCTGACCCTTCCAGTGAGCCATTCTATACAAAGGTCAGGTGGTGGTGGGCTACCCAAGAGTAGAAGAAAAGCCCCTCCAGGGGTTGAGAAACACCTAGGAGTGCCAGGCAGACTAGGGCCTGCAGACCAGAGCAAGCACATTCTGCCACACTCTCTTACGGACATAAATTTTATTTTAACACTGAAAGAATAAAAGTATTCTGACATGGTGGAAGAATTAAATGAGCAATGATATCTGTTCCAAAGGGAATAGTAATGTGAAAGGCAAGATTATAAGTATAAATTTTTAGTATATGTGCTGCCGAAGCGAGCACTATAAGTATAAATAGCAAATGTATTTTATGGAAACATGGAATGAATGCAGAGAAGCTGGTTTAACATCAGAAATTACTAAAATGCATAAGCCTAGGAATTGACAATTGAAATGTATCATATATGAATCTCAGAATATATGCCACTGTATACTTTGGTTTTATAATTCTTTGTATTTTTGCATAATTTATTCTTGTCACAAATCTTTTTTTAAAAAACTTTTGCTGCAGAGTAAGGATTAAACTGGAAATGAAAAAAATCACCATGAATTACAGTAAGATTTTATGTATACATTAAAATATGTGGCAGAGTAATCTGACATTTGAGGAGGGAAATATAGTCTCTTTCAATACTTTATTCTGTTAGCTAAACACAGCTTGGCTTCTCTTAGCTGCGGTGAGTGGCTGCTCTCATTTAGTTGATCTATGTTACTGGGAAAACTGTTAAATCCCACTCTGGTGGATTCTGGGTTGCCTAGCAGGCCTTGTGGTGTGTGGGTAAATGGATATATGAGGCAAGTCCTAGCACAACGTGGGTCAGCTTCTCAGCCACGCTAGGCCTTACCTGTGATTGTGTTTTAATATAGCCAATAATTCTCTGCTCCTGACTCAAGGCAGTTTACAATTTAAAATAGTGGCTGACATGATATGGAAGGAAAAGCATTTTATTTATTTGTTTGCTTAAAATGCTTATTAGCCACCCTTCTCCCTTGTGGAACTAAAAGTGGCTTACAATATAAACAAAACATTATTTAAAAAACCCGGAAACACAGGTGTCAGGACCCCAGCAACAAATGAAGTACACACTTGCAGGAAGGTTTTACTTTATTGAAGCTGAAGATGCATGGACAGGAACACTGTTAGGAATGAGGGGTTAACTAGGTGCAAAACAGTTATAGTACATTCATATGAGCACTATCCAATTATTATAATTCCCGCGCGCGCCATTAGGCCTGGGAACTAACTGCTATCCAAAGCACAACAGGTACGAGCTTCCCACGTCTCAGCCTGCCTAAAGCCAAAGCAATGATCTAAGTGACTCCTCCAGCGGCCTTGAGAGATACGCAGAGCAGGTTGCAAGAGAACGGCAATTAGCCATAGTGAGAGGTATGTGCATCTGCCCGGAAACAGCCATGTGCATAAGAAAAGGAAAACATAAGAAAAGGAAAACAAGTTTTTGGAAGCTTGCTGACAACAGGGAGCTGACATATAGGGTGGAGGAGGGGAGTGCCCACTGCCTGGTATTTTAACTTTTGTTTCTTACTACCTGACAATACTCTGTTATCTATGCATTTTATGTGCCTGACCTTGAGTGCCTAGCTGTAACACATTCCCTGAGAACTATCCCATTGCCGGGGCCCGTTACTTCTGGCAGGCTCCTCCTAATGCCTTGATTGGCTACGCGCCATCAGGGTACCCCTTTGAACACAGTATATCTCCCATCCGTTAGTCTTTTCTGTTAGTCTTAACACAGATCCTGGAATGTAGATGTTCTGCCAATACTGTACCAATAAACTATACTTCTGAAGAAGAGAATTGTTGGATCTGATTGCTGCAGGAGTCTGACAATAACTATTATAAATCCATAAAAGTCACAGTTTAAAAACTCCAATTAGGACTGCCCATAATAAAAGCTAAATCAATAAAAATGCAGTCCTAAATAAATCTGTCTTCAGCTGCATACTGAAGATCAGCAATGAGGGAGCCAGGCACACCTCTCTGAGGAGGTTGTTCCATAATTGTGGGGCTGCCATGGAAAAGGCCTTCTCTCATGTGCCCACCAAACAAGATTCTTTAATTTGATATGTTGTCGAAGGCTTTCATGGCCTGAGTTCCTTAGCTGTAGATTTTCCGGGCTGTATGGCCGTGGTCTTGGCATTGTAGGACCTGACATTTCGCCAGCAGCTGTGACTGGCATCCTCAGAGGTGTAACACAGAAAGATGGGGTACTCTCTGCGTCAAGGTGAGAAGAAAAAAAATGGTAGGCAAGTAAATTATATCTACTCAGGAAGGTGGGGTAGGGCTGAGTCATTATCTCGTAGGAGTTCCCCAGGCTGTGAACATGCTAATGGAGGAGCCTTCCTGAGGAGGTTCTTTTGCATATGGATTGGCTGTTGAAATTCTAATCTTATTTGTAGTGCTATTGTAAGATGTGGAACATTTTGTGTTTTTCAGGACAGGAAACCATGCCCTATTTATTTTTAAACTCTCTTCTTTCCTGTTGAAATTGTGTTTATGTTTATGAATTTCAATGGCTTTCCTGTGTAATCTGACATGGTAATTGGATGTGTTGTCCATCCTTTCAGTGTCTTGGAATAAGATACTGTGTCCTGTTTGAGTTAGGCTATGTTCAGCCACTGCTGATTTTTCAGGTTGACCCAGTCTGCAGTGTCTTTCATGTTCTTTTATTTTTGTCTGAATGCTATGCTGTGTGGTCCCGACGTAAACAGGCTCTTTTTGTAGCAGGAACTCCTTTGCATATTAGGCGACACACCCCTAATGTAGCCAATCCTCCAAGAGCTTACAGAGCTCTTCTTACAGGGGCTACTGTAAGCTCTTGGAGGATTGGCTACACTAGGGGTGTGTCGCCTAATATGCAAAGGAGTTCCTGCTACAAAAAGAGCCCTCCCACAACTGCAGGGTAAGAAGTATACTCCTGCAGAAGTGAGGGGGTCTCTTCTGTATTTTGCCTATCATAGCATCTGTTGTATTTTTCTGGTGGGTCTGAATACTGTTTGTAGCTTGTGTTTTTTCATAAGTTTTCCCATCTGATCAGTGATTCCTTTGATATATGGCAAGAACACTTCCTGTGTTTTCCTCAGTTGTTTGCTTTACCTTTGGTTTAATTGCTCTTCTGATTTCACTCTTGGAGTAGCCATTTGCTTGAAGTGAGTGGTTTAATTGTTTGGACAGTCAGGAGGGCATTTCCCTGTGATTGTAATCCTGGGCAGGAACATATGGGAGAAGAGAGTCCTTCAGATATCCCAGTCCCAACCAATAGAGGGCTTTAAAGGACAAAAACAGCACCTTGGATTGGCCTTGGGGGGTGGATTGGTAGCCAGTGTAATAGTTTTAGTATTGGGGACTTATGCTCTTGATAGCTGGCATCAACCAGCAGTTTGGCCACAATATTCTGCAGTAGTTGCAGCTTTCAAACACTCTTCAAGGGTAGCCCCAAGTACAGCATATTGCAATTAATCAAATCTAGATGTAACTAAGGCATGGATCACTGTGGCTAGATAGGAATGGACACAGTTAGGGTTAGTTGATGCACCAGATGGAGCTGGGCAAACACACTCAGAGTCGTTGCAGCCACCTGCTTATTAAAAGTGACCGCTGTGTCAAGTAGCGCTCGTAAGCTGTTAACCTGGCTTTTTAAGGGGAATATAACTCTGTCCAATACAAGGAAGATCTGAAATCCCTGGTCTGCCTTTTTACTAACCCAGAGAACCTCTGTCTTGTCAGGATTAAGTTTCAGCTTGTGGAGGAAAGAGAAAAATAAGGTTCACATACCAACTGTTGAGTTTACTTTGGATGAAGAAAAGTAGTATAAAGGTATTTTAAAATAATTAGATATTATATGAAACAATACAATGGAATAGAGAGATGGTGTTCTGGGTACCAAGGAGCAAAATGATGGTTAGTCAAAGCTGAGCTATTCTCACATGCTGTTGGACAGAATTTGTGCAGGGGGTACTGTTTGTGCTGTTGTGTGCATAGGATTTAATAAGGAGTTAACATGTTTCTTAAAACAAAATAGATGAGAAAAGCCAGCTCTCCTCTCTGTAATGTCTGAAAGGCCACAGAACAGTTGGTAATATTCAAAAACATTTGTGTATGGCAACCATTTTTGTGTCTTGCTGTCTGACTTCAAGATACTTTTGGGGGGGGGGGGGAGTGACTGAGCTGATAGGGACATTTGCCAGTCATCAGTCATAGAGAGACAAGATGGTATAAGTCATTAGAGTGTTGGGATAAGATCTAGGAGAGCAAGGCTTGCATGCCCCCTCTTGCCAAGAAAGTTTGCTGGGTGACCTTGGGCCAGTCACACACTCTGGGTTACAGTGAGGATAAAAAGGCAACGGGGAGAATATTGTAAACCACATTGGGTCCCCACTGGGGAGATTGGTTATAAGTGAAATAAATAAATATAGACCCTGGTCACACGGGGGAAATTGACGCAGCCAAAGTGTGGCTTTTTAGAGCCACACCAAAAGAGACACGCAGCGGTGGGATCAGACAGATCCCCTGAGCCGCCGCGCAGTTGCTCCCTGGCACGGTCAGATAACGGGGGGGAAGCCACGGAAGGGAGAGCGAGGCAGCCGGCTGCGCATGTGTGCGCATGCGCAGTTCGGCCGGGAGCCTCGAATGCTCCTGAAGATGAGCACGCCTGCGATCCCACGGCCGTGCTTGCTGCGGCGTTTCAGGTAGGTGCTACTTTTTCCTGGTTTTTTTTTTTTAATGCACATTTTTGGCCTGAAGGGACAGATCGGGGACAGGTGTGTGCCACTTCCCAGATGTTGTGGTGTGATCACGCCCATTTGCTGCACTCCCAATCGGTCCCTCTTCCGGGCCAAAACCTCCCATGTGACCGGGGCCAAAAATACACAAATCTTGCCACTAAAGAAGCCTGTTCTCATAGATCTGTTTCCACCATGTAGTTTATACCAACCCCATTTCAGGTTCACTGGATTTGGAAAAGGATTTTGATTTGATTCTATAAAGACAGTATATAGAAACAAATCAGGAGCTCCTGTTCTGATTTCTCTGGTTTTAGACCTGCTAGGTGTTGGCATACAGACAGGCAATGCTACAAACTGGGTAGGTAGAGGAATAGAAACAAATGGCACATGCTCTCCTGGCAATAAGTACTACCCCTGATAGCAGATAGTGGCAAATATTTTTCTTGCATACACTGGCATGCAGGTAGGCAGCTCTACATACAGGAACAATAGAAGCAAATATCACAATTCCTCCTCCCTTCGATACTGTATTGCCAAGCCAGTTCCATTACTTGCAGCTTGTAAAGGCAGAATGGCTTTTTACTTTGATTGCAAGCCATCTTCTCTCTCAGTTCATGCTGGAGTAGTTCTAGTACTAGCAAGTCCCTATGTTTTGCTAGTGGTGTTTTGGCTCTGCAGCTTGTCAGGACTTGTTTAGCACACCATCCACTCAGTGTTCACTTTAGTGTACTGTAAGGAACAGAGGTTTGGATTTATAAGTTTGGTGGGACCTGGCCTTGCATATTGCTGGAGGCAATCTGCTTGCAGCATCATTATATTCAACTGCGAGATTTTGTTATGGTGGAGAATCGTCCTTGTAAACCTCCCTAATCCTTTTACTAGTGGAAGGGTTAATTAGGGAGTTGAATTCTTATCAGCTGGCCGCCTAACGGCAGGAGAAGGGCTCTCCCATTAGGCTTTGCAGAGTGGGGCCGGCTACACTCAGTGTTGAAATGATCCTGATTCTCTTCAGCCTGATAATGGACTTTTCTTAAGAACTGGCCTCACAGAAGTGTGTTATTGTTTTCATTGGTCTTGTC
Organism: Gekko japonicus; assembly: GCF_001447785.1. Lineage (NCBI taxonomy): Eukaryota > Metazoa > Chordata > Lepidosauria > Squamata > Gekkonidae > Gekko > Gekko japonicus. The sequence continues at coordinate 774,007 of NW_015173678.1, forward strand.
ACCTGGCTTTTTACTGTTTGTTTTGCCGTTACTTATGATCGGATGTTTCCTGCTTTGCACACATCCCTTCAATTTCAACTGATTTTATTCAATTACATTCAGTGGTCTTTTTTAAATCTTGTGTCCAGAATTTATTTTGCTGAGTGACTGCATTTATCTACATGAATGAACCCCTAGGGTCTTTGGGACCAGACAAGTACACTCCAATGGCATGTTTCCAGTGGTTTCATAGGAGAATTTCCCATTGGATTGTGTGATCTTAGTCCTTTGGGCAGGGAGGAATTATGGGGTTGGATCATATGACTCCCTCCTGCCATGCTGGGTCCCACAACCTTTGTCTGCTATGTCTTTCTCTGTCAGAGGAGAACTTGGTGAAAAGAAGTCCAGTTTCATGGAAGGGACTTGCTTACAGTGAAAATAAATAAACCTATGAAAGCAAAGGATCCATAAATTAATTGGTAATGTGGCTTTGTGTAATGGCTTTCTGCTCCTTGTATCTCTTTTTACAATGGGCGGGGGTCATGCTCAGCAAATGGAATTTCTTGGAGGCTGTCAAAGCCTTTACTTCAAAGACTTATGCCTGCTTTAAAGAGATTTCTTTAGCAAATTCCCTAGTTGTCAGCCCCCTATGAGGATTTTGTGGTTCCAAATTGAAAAGCAAAAGATTAACGAAGCAGGTGAGGATTAACAGTATAGTTTAGAGTTTCCATTTCTTCTTGAGCAATGAACAGCCCAATCCATGCTATCGACTCCTGACATATGAGATGCTTCTAATCTTTTTTAAAGCACAAACAATTACCTGCTGCCACTGGATTTTAGCTAGCAGTGGGATAACGATCTATAAGGATTGAGATCACGGGGTAAAGTAAGTTGGCTGCAGTTGAACTCTCCAAGAAACATGTGAAGGGCTGTGCTGATTAAAAAGCTTCTGACAGTATATTCCAATTTTTTAAATTTAAAACAGCAACAACTCTGTACCCAGTCACAAACACACTACTTTGGAGGTGAGGCAAATTACTTGTTTGTATTTCACAAGTTGTACTAATTTCCCATTGATATTAGTGTCATTGGTTTGCATATCTGATCTGACCTTATTGTATGTCTATTATCTGGGCAAAGTATGTGCAGCTCTGGTCTCCTGGAACATGCCTAGATTTGCATATGCACAGTCCCACAGACAGCCACAATCTCAGATGCACACAGCGGCTAAAGTGGTGGAGAACTTGCATCTGAACTTGAAACTGATGGTAGGGACTTGTCTGATGGAATGCTCCTTTTTTAAAAAAAGTCCCTGCACATAGATAATTAGCACTCTGACTTCTAGTTTTCTGAGTGCAGGGATTTTCCCTTTTTGTATAGAAGAGCATTCCCATCATGTGTCTGGTCCAGTCCAGACTCAGTTTTAACACTTCATTGACTGTGAAAGTTAAGTAAAAAATACGGCCAACTATAGCTGGGAATGAAAGGTGACAGCAGTATGGGGGAAAGCCACAGGAAAGCAGTATGTGAATGTGTAAGCACAATTCTCTTTTTGCACAATAGAGACAGACTATATGAAAACTGTAGCAGTACAAATCGTTTATCCAACCGTTGTCTGTGCTGAACTGCAGTTTATGGATAACTTGTGAACTGACCCTGTAGACGGTGAGCAAGTCTGCTGAAGAATCAGTCAAGTTTGCAAAGAAAGACAGCTTGATGTTATTCTTTATTAAGACACACAACTAAATTTTAACCTTCTTGCAAACTGTTAGCTCTGTTTTTTTTTCCCCACCTTGTTCTTGACTGGAAATGTTATTACTCTTCTGTTCCACTCTACTCATAGATTAAAGTTGCTTCTACGTGGAGATGATTCCCCACTTCTTCTTCAGTGGGGGCAGGGGTCATTTCGTAGAAAAAGAGCTAGGGGAACTCATTAGCATAACTCATTAGCATATGCCACACCCCCTGACATCAGGGGCCCGGCGGTGGATCTGCAAGGCCAGCAGGAGTGCGAGGAAGCCCCGCCAAGGTCCTCCCTGGCCCCAGGCAGGCAGGGGTGGGGAGAGGCGGGGAGGAAGCAACTTACCCTCCCTCTTCTCCTGCCTCCTCCTGGCTGAATGAGGACTGAAAGCGGGGCGGCCGGAAGCAGGGGGCGGGGCTTCGTCATGTGCCACGCCCCCTGCACCTCACCCGGGGGAACTGCGTTCCCCTGCGTTCCCCCCCGAAATGACCTCTGAGTGGGGGAAGTCATCCAAACTGGTTAGGTCATGCCTCCTCATGCTCCAGGCAGGGTCATACAAATTTGTCTAGACTGTATTGGCTCAGAGTGAGGATGATCCTCCAGTGTCAATAGCTCTGCCCCTCCAGCAGGACACTTGAGCCTAGCTCCACTTTCTTGGAGTCTTTTACCTTATTGGTATGGAAGACAGAAAAAGAAAGGCTCCATCACCGATCTTAAAAAAAAGAAGAAAATGGCCCCGGTCACACGGGAGGTTTTGGGCCAGAAGAGGGACGGATCGGGGGCGCAGCAAACGGGCGCGATCTCACCGCAACATCTGGGAATCGGTGCGCACCCGTCCCCGATCCGTCCCTACAGCCCAGTGCTGCGGAGCAAAAAAAACCAAGTAAAGAGAAGGACTTACCTGAAATGCCGCAGCAAGCGCAGCAGTGGGATCACCGGCGCATCCTTCGTCAGGAGCATTCGAGGCTCCTGGCCGAACTGCGCATGCGCATGCATGCGTAGCCGGCTGCCTCAGTCTCCTGTCAGTGGCTTCCTCCCCAGCAACTGATCATGCTGGGGAGCAACTGCACAGCGGCTCAGGGGATCTGTGTGATCCCACCGCCGTGTGTCTCTTTTGATGCGGCTCTAAAAAGCCGCACATGGCAGGGGCCAAGAGGTCATTAAAACAAGCCTCTCCTACCTGAGGTTCCAGACATTGGAGACTGGCCAATGGCAGATTGATCTACAGTGGCACAAGCCACCATCAGTGCTGACAGACCAAAAGCTTCAGGTCATTCTATAGCCAGTCCCCGACTGCACTGGAAAAGCCCAGCAGCGATCTACTGGGTCCGAGCCTAGATCCACTTTCTTGGAGTCTCTTATCTTGTTGGTATGGGAGATGGAAAGGCTTTTAGGAAGGGCTCCATTGGTGATTTTAGAAAGAATGGGACCTCTGGAGCCATCTGGATTGAGACAGGTTGGTGCTGCTGTTGCTACTTGATCTAACAGCAGTATTCAACACAGTCTATCATGATCTGTTGACCCACCACCTTACCGATACGGGGTACTGCTTTACAGTGGCTGTCCTTTTTTCTCCATGGTCCATGGTCAGGGTGCTCAGAAGGTGATGCTCAGGGGAAAGAGGGGCTCCACATTACTCCTTGGTATGTGGCATCCCACAAGGGGCGATCCTCTCCCTGATGTTATTTAACATCTATATGTGCCACCTCGCCCAGTTAATCCAGGGGGTTGGGCTGGGTTGTCATCAGTATTCTGGCTGTATCTGCTGGTGGCTGGCTGGCCTGACTCCACCCCAGAGAATATGGCCAGGGCTTTGGGGGTCGTGGCTGGTTTGTTGCAACAGAGTGGGCTGAAACTGAATCTGGAGGTCCTGCACCTGAGTCGTGGGAGGATTGGATCAGGAATCCAACTCCCAGCCCTTGGTGGGGCACCACTGGTGCCGACCCCAATGGTGAGAAGCTTAGGGTGATTCTGGATGCCTCCCTTTCTATGGAGGCCCAGGTCACCAATGCTGCCAGATCAGCCTTCTACTATCTTCGGCTGGTCAGGCAGCTGATTCCTTACCTCTCTCTCCATGACCTCACAACAGTGACCGGTGATGGGGCCTTACCCCATATCGGTAATGTGGTGGGTCAACAGATCATGATGGACTGTGTTGAATACTGCTGTTAGATCAAGTAGCAACAGCAGCACCAACCCGTCTCAATCCAGATGTCTCCAGAGGTCATCCACAAGGGTGACCAGCAATGCTCCCTCTAAGCTGTGGAGTCTTGTGAGCAAAAATTCTACTTTGTGAGCTACTGGCATTAAAGTTATGAGCAAGTGATTTGGCTATTGCATAAATTAGTTTGCTCTGGAGCCATCCTTCCTGATCTAAGACAAAAATGTGTGACCTGGAGGCTAAAAAATTGTGAGCTAGCTCACACTACTCAGCTTAGAGGGAATATTGGGGACCAGTGCAGTCTCCATCCCATGGCCTGGGCAGAAGCTGAACTGGAATGGATCCAGGATGGAGAAGTCACTCAGGAATCTCTGAAGCTGCTCAGCTACCACCCTCTCAACTACCTTACCCAGGAATGGTAAGTTCGATACTGGTCAGTAGTTGGCTAGGACCATAGAGTCCAGAGATGTTTTTTTTTTCAGGAGTGGTCTCACCACAGCCTCTTTCAGATACCCTGGGAATGTCCCTGATGTTAGGGACAGGTCGATAGTTTCCCCCAGGGAAGTCCAGATCTCATTTCCACAGGCTTTAATGAGCCAAGATGGACATGGATCCAGGAGGCAAGTGGTGGGCTTTACAGCAGCCAGGGTCCTGCTGACCTCCTCCTGGGAGAGTCAGCTGAATCAGTCCAACACTGGACCGGAAGTCCAATACACTTACAGTTTCACGTGTGGCTGGCAGATCGCAGTGGAACGACAAGACTTTTCCCACAAAATAGCTCACAAAATGCCTCACAGCCAATAGCGAATTCCTTATAATTTTGTTTCCCTAGTGGTTGGGAGGTTAATGATCTGATTGTTCTAAATAATTGGGCTGGGTGAGAGCTAGTGGATGCATTGCAGGGAGCATAGAATTCCAGATTCCAGCAGAGATAGTTCCCTCCTAACAAACTGGACAGGAGCCAACAAAACAAAAAGCAGCCACCTGACTATATGGTGGGGGGAGTCAACTCCAGCAGTTTCCCCCCATCTGGATGGTTAGTATAATTTATTTGATTTATAACCAGCACAAATCTCTATATCAAAACGATAGATGCCACCAGACATGGAATGTTAAGGATTAAGTTATCTATAACATTTATGTTTAAAATCCACAATTCTAAAAGCACTCAAACAAGATCTAAAATGATTGACAGCATAATTAAATAGAATATATCCTCATAAATTCACTTACTTCTGGAATTCATCTTTGCGAATTTTATGAGCTACAGCTAAAAATTTAGCATAATTCAATATAAACTGTGGATTAGGATCAAATAATATTTTCTGGGTTACTTCCACATCCTAAAACCCATAAAACCTTTCTATTATAGGGTGGATGAGCTTTACTCTGCTGTCTTCATAACACCCACAGTGTAGTATTACATGTTCGATCGATTCTGTGTTCCCTGTACTGCAGGGGCAGAGCCACTCTGCCAATGGTACCTTTTTATACCGGCCTTTTGTTACTGCTGAGGGGAAGATATTGCATCTGGCCATGGAGAAAGCCCAGCGATGTGATGGAATCTCTAGAAGTGTTACTATATACTTCATTTTCTACTATATATTTCATTTTCTGTGGGGCCAGATAAGACGGGGGCCTTTGCAATATCATTCTGCCTTTCTGTATTATATATTCTCTGTTTTTAACTATAGCCCTAGCCTTTTCTAATGGCATTATTTGCAGAGACTCAAATGAGAACCCAAGTAAAGATATCCTCTGATAAATTGCCTTGAGCCAGGTTGAGCAATGAATGTCCCTAAGGATTAGGGTGGTAATATTTGAGGGATTATGGCAAAGCCCCAGCCAGGCATAGATGGAGGCCAGAGTTATCCCAGCCTATAATCTAATTAGACCAGTTTCTAGGTGTAACCTGTCATTGGAAGCACTAGTTGGTAATTGAAAAATAGATTGTAAAAAGCTTGAGAAAGGCGAGCCCCACATGATGCCATATAAAAGCTGGGGTATTGTTTTAGAAGAGTATAATTTAAGACTATTCCACCATCGTCATCGCCCCACTATTCCACCATTGTCATGGTTCCTTAAAGGATGTACCAACGAGGCCCTGAGGAAGAACCTGGACAACGTAAAGAAGATCCAATAAGCCGTCGCCATTGGCCATAAATATCATGGGTGTACCACCTGGAACTGTGTTGATTTTATCCTGGACGTATGAGATTAGTAATTGACTGAGCACCATTGTTTTAAGTGTTGGATGTTTTTATTATGTTTTATGTGTTTTTAATTATGGCACGGCTAATTACCCTGCCCTTGTTAGCAGCCCTGAGCCCACTGGGGAGGGCAGGATATAAATGTGAAAAATAAATAAATAAATAAGACGATCTGGAATAAAGTGCCCCCCTTTTGTCAGGACAAATTTAACAATAATATGCGCAGGTTTACGTTCCTTATTTGCAGTATATTCGTGGTGGGCTTTCTTCGCCCCAGTACTCTGGACCATGTCCCCAAGATATTTATAGCCTGATACTTGTTTCAATCTATGGCCCTTTATAGTCCATGTTCCTGTTTTAGCCCTCTTTCCAAAGGACATAACCCTGATCTTTTGGTAGTTAAACTCCAACAGATTTAGGTCACAGTAAAGACCAAGCTGTTTTAGTGCCCTTTTGAGGCCAAATGTTGTCCTAGATATTAAAACCATATTGTCATCATAGAGTAGGGCTACTATGTGATGATTTGCTGAGGTGGGGGGGTGAGTATCAACAGTTTTGAGATTGCTAATCAGATCATTTATACAGAGGGCGAAAAGATATGGAGCCAGGGCAGAACCCTGTTTAAGTCCTTTCTCAGCAGGGATAGCATTTGTTAAATGCCCCTGTTTATTACATCTAACCCTGATAGTTGTATCAGTGTATAGGGCTTGTAGCAGGAGTATAAGTCTCCTGTCAGTTGTTGCACTTCTCAGCATCTCCCAGAGCCTCGCCCTGGGAATAGAATCAAATGCTGATTTTAGATCTGCAAAAGTTGCATACGATGATACACTGCTGTTAGATGCATATTCGGCTATTAAGTGTGTTAAGATCATAATGTGCCCAGCGCGATGATAGAAGTATTCTGTCATATATCCTTACTGCAGCTAGAATACTTGTTGCTAAATGTTGGAAAACTGAGAACTTACCTTCTAGAGAACAGTTGGTTATTAAAATGTATGAATTAGTAGAAATGGATAAACTCAACATGATATTGTCAGGGAAAGATGAAAAAGCTTTTCAAAAAAGATCGTATAGAGTTAAAACATGGTTCGCTAAAAATGTTTAATGTAAACTCCAAAGTATGATATATATATCTTGGTGTTTTTTTTCTTTTCTTTTTTTTTGTACTGTAAAAATTCTAAATAAATAAATTTTAAAAAAGATCATAATGTGCCCCATAGTGCACACATGGTTACAGAACGCCCTTCCCTAAACCCCGCCTGTTTGTCTACAAGAATCTTTTCAGAATCCAGCCAGCTTCTGAGTCTCTTGAGAAGATGGCCTGCATATAATTTCCCTAGGATGCTAATTGGTCTATAGTTCATAGGATCATTCCTCTTCCCCACTTTAAAAAATGGAACAATCACTGCATTTCTCCACGTCTCAGGAATATCTCCGGTTGAATCAACATGTGTGAAGAGAGCAGCCAAAAGAGGTGCCCACCAGGATACGTTCTCAACCAAAACTACTGGTGGAATGAAATCTAAACCTGGAGTTTTGCCCTACTTGAGCTTTCCTATTAGGGACTCAATCTCCAGGACTGACACTGGTGGCCAAGTCGGCAACTCCTCATGATTCTGCATTGGTGATGACGAATGATTTCCACCTTATTGCTTACGTAAAAATTCCTCCCATTTCTCTGCTGTGATGTGTGAGTCAATGGGGGAGTGACTGTTGTATGAGTGATTTGATATCAGTTTTCAAAACGGCCTAAGAATCTTCTCTTTACATGAAGATATTATTTCATTCTGTAGCTTCTTCGTCTCTTCTTGTTTCTTCTTTGCTATAATACTCTTATATGAGTCCTTGAGAGATAGTAAGTGATTTGCAGCATTCATGGCATTAAGACCCATTGATTTCTTATAGATGTGATATGCTTTATTGAGTTCCCTTTTCACATTTATGCCATCTTTATCAAACCATCATTTCGTGATGTTCTTGAGAATCTGTTTTTGAGTAGAGGTGTCCTGGGGCAGAAGTGGCTTCAATAGTTGTAAAAGATTATTTAGAAAGAATAGGGGGTATTGTTCCTTGGGGTTACTCATAACCGCTAATCTCCAGCAGCTAAACTTGTCATCCACCAGTGGCTCTTTTACTTTCCAAGCAAGTTGATCTGACCATTTGGCACAGCATCTCAAATGGGGTACTGGCTCTATGCATGGTCCCAGGTCAGTATTGCAGTAGATTTGGGGTCCCAGAGAGGCTAAGTCGAGTAGAAGAGGTAGATGGTCACTTTCAGCTCTGGAAGAACCTGGAGGTTCTGGACCTTGGCTAGTAAGTTGGGACTCACTATAAAATAATCAAGTGTACTGCATCTGGAGCCTACCAAGTAGGTGAATTCTCCAGGATAGTTCCCAGGTGTAGAACCATTTCATATGGAGAATTTGAACCTTACCATTTAGATCAGGCAATTGCCGGCAGTGTTAACTCTGTTGTCCTTTGAAAGGTGAGGGATAAGGGAGCGATTCTCATTTTCTTCTATCTTGAAGAAGGTAGTCTCATGCCTATCAGACATGGCCCTATCATTTGTGCCAATCCTTGCATTGAAATCTCCTCCCATCAGGACCATATTGGTCAAGTTATCATTTATAAAACCTTCAATATAAACATTCAGTTCATTCCAGGATTTCCTAATATCTTGTTTTCTCTGTTGGGAGGCAGGTACATGTTAATTAGTAGGAGTCAGTGTTCCCTCTAAGCTGAGTCAGTGTGAGCTAGCTCACAGTTTTTTAGCCTCCAGCTCACCCATTTTTGTCTCAGCTCAGGAAGGATGGCTCCAGAGCAAACTAATTTATGCAGTAGTCAAATCACTTACTCACAACTTTAATGCCAGTAGCTCACAAAGTAGAACTTTTACTCAAAAAACTCCACAGCTTAGAGGGAGCATTGGTAGGAGTCTCATTTTACCTAGGTATAAGCAGGCTGCCATAGTGCATTCCTTTAGAGGGTTTAGTTGCACACATTTTGCTCTAAGGGATGTGGAAATTAAAATCCCCAGGCCCTCTTTTAGCCTACCTGGACCTTTTCTGTGGATTGCTGCATTTGTGAAAGAGTGGTATCCTTCTATTAAAAGTTCACTGGCAGTCCAGGTTTTTTGTAAGAGGAGAATATCGTATCTCCTTTGCAAGAGGGGGCACTTTAGGCCTGTTATGTGAGACCAACCAGCCATGTTCCAAGAGATAATTTCAAGGTAGTTTCCCTTTTCAGACTTGTGTTGGGTTGCCTGTCATGCTTTTGTAACCTCCACTCCCACGGGGTCTTCAGATATCTTGCACAAATCTTGCGTCTGACTGGACAAACAAGTTGGTATAAGTAATTCCTTTCTTGATCTTTATAGTGGTTTCCAAAGGGTAATGGCCCAAGGGCCTGGATGCCAAGGGTTCTGCGGATTTTGCAGAAGAGTACTTATCTGAACCTCAAGATGGTCCAGTATAGAGTCCTGGTCTTCAGTTGGCAATGTCATAAAAGAGGAAAGGAGATTAGTCTCACCTTCTTCTTCTGGCAACAAGGGATCTATGTTTCCCATGAAAAATTTGCCCCCACTATTTCGTGCTGTTAAGTTATTAGTGTCAGGGCAGCCAGTTGGGCTCTCTTTCCTTTGTGCCCTCATTGGTGAAGGTAGATTGGAGGGCATAGCCAGGTCCAGGAGGGGTTGAGAATTTACAGTTTCACAGAAGCTCTAATATCCAAAGGCTTTAAGTTTGGTGCTCCGCTCGATCTGTCACACCCTTCCTGAATCGTAGATTTGTGGTCCATAAGTAGTTCCTGTCTTATGGAATTTTTAAAGTGACTTTGTAGCTTAATGCCCAGTGTGTGCAGTCTAGTAGTTAAAGCGAACAAATAGGAAGGTATTCTTTTCGAGTGAAAGTGCAAAAGGTAACGTTGAAACCTTATAAATTTTCCCAGCCGTTCCATCGTTGATATTAGCCAGGTGGTCAATTGGTCTCCTTTTCTTGCTCCAGGCTATAAATCTTCCCTCCCTTGGGAATACATTTACTACTACTGAATACAGATTGTAGATTAGGGAGGAGGATTCTTTCATGTTGGCCTTCAAATGTCCAGTAATTGGGTATCTATGGAGGTCTTGTTATCGGAAGGGCATTTTAGTTTCTTTAAAGGGGCAACATCAGCCTGTTCTTCAAGCAGGGTTACCATCCTCTCCTGTTGTGCAAATATTTTTTCTGAAGGATTCTGCTACCAGAAATGTTTGCTCTGCTAACATCTCAGTCACCTCCCAGCAATTGCTGGTTTGCTTATCTTTAGGTGATTGTGCATGGTGTGAGGCTTGCCCCTTTACACTGATTGCTTGCTCTGAATTAGCAGGTCCTTCCACATTAGTTTCTAGAGGCTCAAACCTGCTTTGGAGTGGAATTGAAGTATAAAAATCTTCTATTTTAGATTGTTTAGTGGGGGGGGGGGACACCCACTTCATCAAACAGGAACGTTCTTCTCTTCACCACAATTTCATTAGTGCCAGCAATTGGAAGATATAAAGTAAATAAGGAGAAATTCCTTGATATTCATCCGCAAGTTTGAAGTCTCCTTTCTCCTCTCCAATACTTTTCTTCAAGGGCTGGCCTTGTAATAATATAAGATGATTATACAAATAGACCTAGGTAAGTGAATCATGCATGTAAGGTTTCCATGAGAGCTTCTCTGGCTTGCTGAATACTTGTAAAATACTTCTCTCTTTCAAGTTATCAGACAAACTATTTAGTCATTCCAAACAATCCTTTCCAAATTGGATTAATGCCCAGTCTTACAGCTGTTAGGTTTGCCTGTGAAGTAGCTTCTGTGAAGTAGCTTGTTTAACAGTTCAAAAAGCCAGAAGAAGATTAAAATCCTCAAAGCATTACCTTTAGCATCCTTATTGTGCAACATTCAAAACCGGACCCATTTGGATGGAGTCTATGATCAATAAGTGGGTACTCTCCATCATCTGGAAGGGACACAGGATAGAATTTCCCTTTCCCCCCCCCCCACACACATTGCTTCTGTGCTTTACCACTTCCCAAGACAGAACAGAGACACCTTTCTTCTGTCATGACCTATTCAACATTTAGTGCACATAGGGGCAGTGGAACTGGTGCCTTTAGAACAGCATTTCCATGTGAATTATTCCATTCTGTTTGTAGTTCCAAAAAGATCTGGTGACTGGAGAGCAATTCTAAATTAAAAAGACATCTTTAGACCTTCAAGATGCTTACCTACATATTCCAATTCACCCATCCTCCAGACAGTTCTTCCCTTTGTGATGTTCAGGGCCAGCATTTCCTATACAAGGACTTACCCTTTGGGCTGGCATCATCTTAAAGGGTGTTTATCAAGGTCCTAGAAGTTCTAATAGCCTACCTATGACCTGGAGAATATCCTCCACAGAGCCAAGGAGGTAGACAAGGTAACAAAGACACCAAGTCCACTATGCAATATCTTCAGACACATGGCTGCCTGATCAATGTAAAAGAAAAGAAGTCATCTCAGACCCTCCAGAGACATAGTCCACTTAGGGGCCAGAATTCAGATGGGGATGGCCAGAGTGGTTCTACCTGCAAAGAAGAAGGTATAATTGTTGGAAATTGTGAAAGAAATCCAGCAGAGGTTGATGGATCTCATGCACTGGTCAGCAGCACTGGGGCTCATGATCTAGTCCAGGGCCAAAGTTGCTTAACGTAAGAGCCACATAGAATAAATGTCAGATGTTTGGGAGCCGAAAGACATGAACAAATATTGCACACATGTTTTTATTGAAAAATAGGCAATTTTTCTTTTTATTAACATTAAATGAGACTGCCAAAAATAAAACAAAAGGGGTAAAAACAGACATTGATAATGATATTTATTTATCCAATGATATTTGTAGACGGGGGGGGGGGAGGTTGAGAATGCATTTAAAGTTAAAGTTGCTTTCTTTCTCTGCTCCCCCCCCCCCCCCCCAAACCCTACCCAGGGAGGGGAACACTTCCCCCGCCACCCTGCCAGGAGCCACACAATATGTGTGAAAGAGCCACATTTGGCTCCCGAGCCACAGTTTGGCCACGCCTGGTTTAGTCCATAGATTTGGTGCCTTGGGCCCACTTCCACAGCAAGACTTTTTACAATGGACTCTTCTTCCTTATCAGGACAAAAAAGGGCACAAATAGATCAAGGTATTGCCCCCCCCCCAAGAAGTCACTAAGCAGGTGATCTTTGTGGCCAAGTCTGACAAGGGGAGTCAGTATACCTCCAGCCTCCTTACCTGATGGTAATTATGTACACCAGCAGAAGGGGCCAGGAAGCACACTGCAAGAATCAGATGGAATGCAAGAATCAGATGGAATCAATGGCAGATGGAATCTGTTGGGAGAAATGATCAGTATGAACTGGCTGGACCATGTACAAGTATGTCAATACAACAGCCCAAGCACACATCAATCAACAAGGAGGCACCAGGCCAATGGTGCTCATAAGAACATAAGAGAAGCCAATGTTGGATCAGGCCAGCAGCCCATCCAGTCCAACACACAGTGGCCAAAAACACCAGGTGTCATCAGGAGGTCCAGCAGTGGGGCCAGGACACCAGAAGTCCTCCCACTGTTGCCCTCTCCAAGCACCAAGAGTACAGAGCATCACTGGCCCCAGCTTGAGAATTCCTAGCTATACCTTGTGGCTAATAGCCACTGATGGACCTCTGCTCCATATGTTTCTCCAATTCCCTCTTTAAGCCATCCATTATTGTAGCCACCACTACCTCCTGTGGCAGTGAATTCCATGTCTTAATCACTCTTTGGGTGAAGAAGTACTTCCTTTTATCTGTTCTAACCCGACTGTTCAGCAATTTCATGGAGTGCCCACGAGTTCTTGCATTGTGAGAAAGGGAGAAAAGGACTTCTTTGTCTACCCGCTCTATCCCATGCATAATCTTGTAAACCTCTATCATGTCACCCCTCAGTTGTCATTTCTCCAAGCTAAAGAGCCCTAAGCGCTTTAACCTTTCTTCATAAGGAAAGTGTTCCAACCCTTTTATCATTCTAGTTGCCCTTTTCTGCACTTTTCCCAATGCTATAATATCCTTTCTGAGGTGTGGTGACCAGAATTGTACACAGTATTCCAAATGAGGTCGCACCATTGATTTATACAGGGGCATTATGATAGTGGCTGATTTGTTTTCAATTCCCTTCCTAATAATCCCCAGCATAGGTTTGGCCTTTTTTATTGCAGTCTCACACTGTCTCGACATTTTCAGTGAGTTATCTACTACGACTTCAAGATCTCTCTCTTGGTCAGTCTCTGCCAGTTCAGACCCCATCAATATGTATTTATAGTTATGATTTTTGTCCCTAATGTGCCTCACTTTGCACTTGGCCACATTGAACCCCATTTGCCACATTATCTCCCACTTGCCCGTCCTCAACAGGCCCTTTGGAGTGCCTCACAATCCTCCCTGGTTCACACCACTCTGAACAACTTCATGTCATCTGCAAATTTAGCCACTTCACTGCTTACTCCTAACTCCAAATCATTAATGAACAAGTTAAAAAGCATCGGACCCAGTACTGATCCCTGTAGTACCCCACTGCTTACCACCCTCCACTGTGAAAATTGCCCATTTATACTCATTCTCTGTTTCCTATTAATTAGCCAGTTTTTGATCCACAAAAGGACTTGTCCTTGACATGACTATTGAGCTTATTTAGGAGCTTTTGATGAGGAACTTTATCAAAAGCTTCCTGGAAGTCAAGGTAAACAACAACTATTGGGTCCCCCTTGTCCACAAGTTTGTTTACCCCCTCAAAGAACACTTAACAGGTTAGTGAGACAAGATCTTCCCTTACAGAACCCATGCTGAGTCTTCCTCAATAGTTTTTGATCATCAATGTTCCTGCTAATTCTCTCCTTATTAAAGGTTTCCATCAACATATCTGGTGTTGATGTCAGACTGACTAATTTGTAATTTTCTGGATCTCCTCTGGAACCCTTTTTAAATATGGAGGTGACATTAGCTACCTTCCAGTCCTCAGGAATGGAGGCAAATTTTAAGGAAAGATTACATATTTTTGTCAGGAGACCCACAAGTTCACATTTGAGTTCTTTCAGAACTCTTGGATGTATATCATCCAGGCCTGGTGATTTATCAGTTTTTAAGTTGTCTATCAGTTGTAGGACCTTCTCTCTCGTCACCCCAACCTGACTCCTGTTGATTGGGAAGAGGAAATTTTTAACAGGTTTGAAAGTGGAACACCTATAAAGTCTTACAACCCTCCTAGCCAACTTTTTGAGCACGAAGGATTTAGGTTCAGGAGAATGGAGTCTAAGCCAAAAGATCTTCTGGCAAAATCACACTTCATTTCAGGATCCCTATCTTGGATCTTTTTACAACACTGAACAACAATGAAGTCACCAGGTTTCTAAGCAGTTTCTGCAGTCCCAGGGCAAAGGGAAGGATGCACGCACTTGCCATTTACTCAGTGGTCTGCTGTACACCTTCCCAGTGACTATGCTGATCACCAGAGGCCCGAACAAGGTGTCAGAAGAGGCAGTGGAGATGATTTTCATAACACCAGTCTGGCACAGAAGTTTTTTGGGCCTCAGAACTAGTGAAGATGTCAGTATCTCCACCGTGGAGACTGCCAAGCAGATGGGTTCTCCTTGTACAAGAATAAGTTTGTTACCGAAACCCTATTTAACTTCAGCTGATGGTTTAGAGATTGAATGGGTGAATTTAGAAGGATAGGGCCTTCCAAGTTAAGTAGTTGACATCATGATGCAGTCCAGAAAACCTGCTTTCAGTGGTCTCTATAATCATACATGGCTGACGTTCAAAAGTGGGCCAGTTCTAAAAAGCTGGATTCACTGAAACCTATTTACAAAAATATCATTCCCTTTCTACACAAAGGTTGGAACCAAGTTCTAAGATTGGATACTCTTTTTTAAATAATTTCTTTATTGAATTTTAAAGACATAACAAACACAGATAAATAAACAAACAAATACCCAACCAAAGATTACATTTTTCAACATCATTGCAACAATCAAACTTAACTTTAAAATATTTCTTCATATCTTATGTGTTTTTCCACTATAAATCAACGCATATTTCTCATAATCTATCAATCTACTTTTCAACCCAAAATATAAAGGTTCTTAGAGTACTTAGAGTAGAATAAAGGTACTTATTCTAAAGTAATTACCTATCACATTATCTTCTTTTATTTAATTCAACGGATATCAACAACAGCTGAGTTCTTCAATAGTCTTCTCAGCAAAAATTTCTCAAATATTTAACCAGGCCCCAACAGGTCCGTGACCTTATTTCCCAATCTTAACCATATATTTTATATATTATATTCTAACAACAAATCAGTACTCACAACTTTAGTCCTATTCTATTTCTTTACATTATAATGGTAAAAATAACCCCTGTAAACAACATTAGAAATAAAAATTTAAAAATAACTCAGGTGTATATAGCCATTTACTAGGGAGTATCCAAGCATATAATTAGCCCCAAAAACCAGATATTCAAAATTAATGATCTAGAGTCAGATATAAATTAATTTTTACCACTCACTTTCTTTTTTTCAGGTAAAAGTTATTAGTCCTGAGAAATAAAAGTTGAATAGTTTCGTTATAATAATAATTTTTCTTAGGAATTCATTATAATGGACAGTAAAAGAATAACCTCTAGCAATGCTAAACACATTTGTATAGTTACTTAGAGAAAGGTTAGTGTCCCTCCCATGCTTAGTAAACAACATATGAAAGATGAGGATCTTCCAAGAGGATGAGAGGTTACAATTATACAACCAGGGTAGGTTGTTTGACTTTTCGAAGTATTCAATGTGATCTAACAACAGTGATAGACCAATTACTATGCAACATAAAAATAAGCTATACCTTGTCTTCTTTCTTTTAGTGGTATAAAGACTGATCTTGTGGCACTTAGGTTGTACAATATGTACTGTTTGATCATAACATAGTGAGAATGTATTACTTCTTTCAAGTTTTTGCATATAATCAATTAACCATTCAAATTCGTTAGAATAAATCATTAAATATATAAAATTAATTAATAATTGCATTATAGAAGCCCACCCCCTTCCCCTCCCCCTTCTTGAATTGTACACTACCTTCTCAAATTGATTATACCATATCCCCTCCCCCTCCCTCCCCATATAAAGAAACCAACTAAATATCAATGTCACAATAATTAAAATCATTAACAAACTTCCCAAAAACATTAAGTGTAGCAAACAATAGAATGTGTAAGAACCAAAGGGGACCCGGGGTGAACCCGCGCCAGGCTCAAAAAGCCCGTTCTTACCTGTGAGGAGAGCCAAGTAAAATCCCTCCCTTCCACCCCAGGCATGAAGAGAATATATATTAGTGTTATTAGAGAGTACGCATTGAAGTGTGACTGAGTCTAAAGGCAACTAAAGTAACAATATAGCAATGAAGCTTTCTTTAAGAATTGGTTAGTTCTCCTGATGGGCTCTGGACGCTTGTCTCACAGGAATCTTGCTCCACTGAAGAGGAGGAGACAAGAACTCTAGTTTCCATTTGTTGTTCTTTTTCAGGTCTTGGCCACAGGGAAGGTTTAGGGCTTTTAAGAGGTTTAACCCTGAGTCCTCATCATTGGCTTGGAGGAGGGTTCCGTGGTGCCAAACGTGTAGAGCTCCAGATTTCGCCCATCTGTACCTGATGTCTGCCTCAGTTAGTTTAGTGGTGACAGGTTTGAGAATGTGTCTGATTTGAAGAGCTTCTACCGAGACGTCCGGGAGCATGAGTATTTTTTTCATTCATAAATGGGAGTCCTCCATTGACTCCTGCCTCCTGTAGTATGCGTTGTTTTGTTCAGGAGTCGAGGAACTCCACCAGGATGTCTCTGGGACCTGGGCAATGTCTTGAATTTTGGGAGCCCAGCCTATACGCGTTCAGTAATGTGGGGGCTACTCCCGCCTCCAGGCATAGGGCTGTCACCAGCCATGAGCTCATAAAGGCTATAAGGTCTGTATTCCCCTCTATTTTTTCTTGAAAACCGCGAAATTTAAGGCGTCTCTCACGAAGAGAGTTTTCTAGCACTATCAGTCTTTCTTTCACCCAAGATTCATGTGAGTGTAAGCCTTGTATATTCTCTTGGTTTGCTAGGCTATTCTTTTTTCTTTCTTTTTTTGACCCCCCAAAGGGGATTTTTTTTAAATTTGCTTTTCTATAAAACTACAACAGAAATTGGGAAGGGAAAAACCTACATCTAAAGGAGAAAGTAAAAAGAATCTAACTAAAAACCCAAGTGTGGAGGTTTTACAATGCTTAAAACATAGTTATTACATTTGTTCATATACTTTCAAACATGACAAGTGCCTGCCAATCATCACTTCTGTTGACAAAACCAGCTTATCAGACTAGGCAGAAAGTAATTCCAAAACTAAAACACACATGAACTCAGCCCTTAAGAAAAATTGGCATCTCCTTTTACGCTTTGCTCCCCCCCATAGGCAAAATCTTTAAAACCAATGTTCCTTCAGTAAGAACACTTCAACAATTTATCTTCTTCCATCTTAGCTGTATCATCTTTTTCTTCTTCTTCCTCCAATTAGCTTTTAGCTTTTATAAGTCCGGATCTGTCCATTCATTATATAAACCCAGTTCCTTTTTCCAGGGACATCATTGCTTCCTTAGACTTCTTAAATCAAAAGAGACCTTCCTTTTGTTGCATTAGGAACACAATCATTGGAGAATCCAACTTTTCTCTTAGCAAACCGATCTTATGAAGTTAGGGTAGCAAGCCCTTTACTCCAAAAAAACCCCCCGTTTTTCAATCCGTTTGCCAGTCCAACCACAACTGAACTAAACTTTAGAGTCTCCAACCATTCATAAGTCTCTACACCAAGTACTGTCCCTTTAAAAATATAGCCGCTTTTAGTACAGATCCAGGTCACTGCTCCATTTTAGCCACCAGAGGGCCGACGATTCACTTTAAAGACAGAGTCTATGATTAGGTCACATGACCTAGCTTTCCACTGTTCTCCTTCCTGAAGAAAGCATTGGTCCCGCCTCCCTCCTCGCCTCTCATCGTCATCTTTTGGGGATGTTTACATTCGCTGAGAAAGAATGCCAAAGTCTCTAAGGTCAGTTTAAATGCTCAGCTTTCTTTCAGAAAAACTCTCCACTACAGTCCATCACCACAATTTAATCAGTCCCTCCAATCATGCTTTCGCATTAGCTTAAAACATCGGGAGACAGGGCATCCCCTCCCCCTCTCCGCTTATTTAGTAGGGGGACTTCACTTCTAGGTTTTGGTGTCTTGTTTCAATGAAAAACTAACTCATCAGTCCTTAAAGAGCCAGTTTGGTGTAGTGGTTAAGTGTGCGGACTCTAATCTGGGAGAACTGGGTTTGATTCCCCACTCCTCCACTTGCACCTGCTGATGTGACCTTGGGTTAGTCACAAGCTCTGGCACAGCTGTCCTTGAGAAAGAGCAGTTTGTGTCAGAGTTCTCTCAGCCCCACCCACCTCACAGGGTGTCTGTTGTGGGGAGGGGGAGGGAAAGGAGTTTGTAAGCCGCTCTGAGACACCTTTGGGTAGTGAAGGGCGGGGTATAAATCCAATCTCTTCTTCTCTTCTCTTCTTCTTCTTCTTAAATCGATCCACCAGGTCCTAAGATGGCCCCTGGGATCACGCCAGGCAGAGAAAATCGCTAAACCTCCAAACGCTTGATCCGGTAGTCGTTTCTAATCCAATTCTGGGAATTCTGGGAATCAGGGCAGGACCTTCAGGGGAGAGAATAGCCCCCCCTGTACCCGCTGACGGCCGGAGGTAGGGCTCTCCAAAGCCCCCTGGCTAAGAGCCCATTTGCCTATGGGCTTCATGGGGGAGCATGCACAGTCACGCTCCCTCCTAATCCCCGATTCATGGCACACGTCTCTCGGAGGAGCCAAGAGACGCAGCCATCATTGAAGCGCCGAAGACCAGAACTCGCTAGGCTATTCTCCAGCGCGATCTCCGCTGTCTGTGACACTTGTTTTATTTCTTTCTGCATGCCTCCCAATTGATCTGCCAGTGGCTTAAGTATATTGTTTATAGTTTCCAGTAGTTTTGACTTCAGAGATTTAAGAGAGTCATGCAGGTCCCGTTTCACTAGCCTACCGTCTTCTGCTGTTCCGGTTGCCATGGTAGAGTCAGTTGACAGTTCCGTTTGTTCAGTTAGTTCAGTTTGTCAGGGGGGTGTAATAAAAAAATAATATTGTAGAGGCGGGTTTTGGTGTAGTGCCTCGGTTAGTGAACCCCCCCCCCCGTTTTTACCCATAACCTGGTCGGGATTTCGGGGCTGTACTCTTGGTTTTGCCGGAGTTAGGGAGGTCGGGAGTGAGAGAGAGCCTACTCTGAGTCCGACATCATCGTCGGCACTCGTGCCCCCCAGGAGCCATCAGTATCTCCATGGGACAGTTTAAGATGGAAAAAATAGCATAGAGGCAGCCTCTGCTTCTGCCTGCATGCTCTGGTTGTGAGGATAAAAGGGCTCATGTAAGTCTGAGAGTAAGCACCATCAAATAAAAATGGGACTTACTTCTGAGTAGACTTCATTATGCCTACTTCCCTTGTAGGGTTACCTCGGTGGGGTATAATGTCATAGCGTCCACCTTCCAAAGCAGCCATTTTTTCCAGGGGAACCCTCCATGATCTGGAAATCAGTTGAAATTCCAATCTCCAGGCCCCACCAGGCAACCCTATCCTTCTGTCAATGGGGCTGTCCTCACATAGCTACCATAAACTGCCTCCATGTGATTGGGAGCCCTGAAGCAGTACACAATGCTGGTCAGCCTACACATGCCCTATGTGTCTCACATGTCTCTCAGATTGTTCCTCCCTCAGGGAGGCAGGGCTTGTCCCACAGTCTACCAACTTCATCAATCCCACTTTCCCTGATGTTTGAAGATGAAATCTCTAATGAGATTTCAAATATTTCCCTTTTTTCCAACAAAAAAATATGATTTTATCTCATGTGGTATTAGATGTGTATATACCAAGGCACTAGGTAAAGGTAAAGGTTTCCCTTGCTCGAAAGCCAGTCGAATCCGACTCTAGGGTTGCGGTGCTCATCTCCGTTTCCAAGCCGAAGAGCCAGCGCTGTCCAAAGACGTTTCCGTGGTCATGTGGCCGGCATGATTAAACACAAAGGCACACGGAACGCTGTTACCTTCCCACTGAAGTGGTACCTATTTATCTACTTGCAATTTCTTGCTTTCGAACTGCTAGGTTGGCAGGCACTACAGGTTTATAATTCTGGAAAACACTGACCAAGAATTTTTCATTAATTAATTCTTTCTTCCTTTGTCCTCCCTACCCCAAGGGCATATTCTTTTTTCCCTTTTTTCTTTTTTGCAAAAGAACATAGGTATTCTTCTTTGTTTTGCCTCTACAAGTGGAAAGATTAAATTGAAAAGGCCTATAAATAGTCTTCCTAGAAAGCTGAGCAGTTTTGAAATGATCCCCAGGTTTTCTATGAAGTTAGAGACTACTTCCTAATTGATCAGGAGATTATGAAATCACAACATGAAGCTACAATCTTCAGTATTTATATAAACACTCTGGTTGTATTTCAGAGCTCTGGGACTTGAACAGAACGTCAATCTTTCATAGTCCATCTGGATACCTTGGTCTTCATGTAATGTTTCTGGATGAGTATCAAGATCGACTCTTTGTGGGAGGAAAGAACCTGATATATTCCCTCAGCTTAGACCAAATCAGTGAGAATTACAAAGAGGTATAGTAACTACTTATATACTGTATAATAACTGCAAGAAAAAATTTAAGGGTTTTTAAAAAATTTTATAGAGAACGAAACATCACTCAAATGTTTAGAAATGGGATTATGAAGAAGATCCACCGGAAACATAATTAGAACAAGTTTATTATGAAATGTCCCATTTAAATGTAGATTTGAGAAGAGAAATTTCTGATAATTTTTACTTGTCTATCATGAAGTATCTATTTAGTTAGCTAGCTATAATTTTATCCCATCCTTTTTTCAAACCATTTGTCCTCACAACAGCCCTGTGAAGTAGGTTAGGGTGTGGTGACTTCCAGATAGCCATAATGTCCCAGTTTTATTTCTCTTTTTCTTCCTCCTTTCCACACATCTTTGTTAGCAATCTCTTGCTGTCTCACTTTTTCTACATTTTTTTTCTTGCTGTTTCTGAAACCTATTTTACTTCTATCTTTTTTCCTAAAATGTCTTGCATGACAGGCTGCACTTTTAAAAACTTAGAAGTGTTGTACAAACAGATAAAGGACTCTGAAGGGTTAATTCTTCACAGAGCCAGAGAGCCTTGAGTGACAGACTGCTCCAAGTGATCTCATCAGTTAACATCAATTGAGCAGAGAAAGACTTCTAAACTGGATGCTGAGGAGAATTCATTCTGAATTCAGCCCTGTCTGAGAGCAATTTAACACCATTGTAGAACTGGGGGGAGATTGGCAACAGGAGTGGTTAGTTAGAAGAAGACTCCCATTCAGGCCAGAAAAGGGGACAGATCTTCTAGAGAGAGAAGAAAATTCCCTACCCAGTTAAAACAGAGAGATAGCTCTGAATAATGGATCTAGAAGTAGGATCTAGAAATAGAGCTGCTCAGCTAATGCTAACCAGTCAGATTCTTTGGAGCAGCCTGTCACTCAAGGCTGTCTGGCTCTGTGAAGAGTCCCAAAGAGCGCCCGCTTGCTCACTGCGCCGTACCGGAAGCCAGGAAAATGTCATATATTTTCTTTATATGAGGTGGCTTTTGTAAATTTTATATTGACTTTCCATACTTTAGACCATTGCTCTATTTGTATATTATGACCTATATTTTGTGCCCATTTAATCATTGAGTCCTTTACTACTTCATCTTGCATTTTCATTTCTAGTAACAAAATATGAAATAGCTTTACAAATTTCCCATCAGCACAGAACAGAATTTATCTAATTCTACAAGTGTATCATAAAACCCAGTGACATTATCTTTTGCATATCTAAAATCCAGTTGTGCCCTTTGCCACCAGTTCAAATGAATGTCTCTTTTCGTAAGGTTGTCTTTTTGTACTGGCTTGTTTTGGTCATCTAGCAGATCTTCATACCTCCAAAATTGTTCTTTTGTAAATGTCATGGGATTTATGAAGGCCCCAACAGGGCTTCTATCCATCCCTTGAGCAACTGGCTGTCTCCCACTTCCTTCTCCAGTTCTGCTACTGCTGTGTCGCAGCTTGCTTTGCCAGACTCTCTCAATTGCACAGGAAAGATAGATAGGCAAGATTCTGTTCCCTGCATTGGTTGAGGCTCCTCCTCCTCCTTCCATGGGGAGGGAAGGAATGGGCTAGAGCTTGCTTTCTGTCCAAGCCTTTTTTCCTCTTCCATTAGCTAAGGCTCCTCTCCTTCCCCCTTTGCTCAGCTGTCTCAATTGCACGGGAAAAATACAAATCCCCTTTTAAGACCAAAAAAGTTTTATCCAAGGTACAAGCTTTTGTGTGCCTTGCTAAAGTGTGTGTGTGTGTGTATTTTGTTGGGCTTGTTATGCTGTCTGTGTGTGCATTTTGTTGGGCTCGTTATGCTGTGGCTTTCCTGGGTGCAACTGGGTTTGTCTCACCTTTATCACTTTATTCATGCCCTCATGATCCAGTCTTTCTCAGTAGGAAAGCAATGTGAACTATTTAGATGAGGAATAAAGCCAATGTGATGGGTTAGGCCAGGGGTGGCCGAATTTGCTTAACGTAACAGCCACATAGAATAATTGTCAGATGTTTGAGAGCTGCAAGACATGAACAAATATTACACACATGTTTTTATTGAAAAATATGCATATTTGCTTTTTATTAACATTAAATTAGACTGTGTGAAAGAGCCACATGCAGCTCCCAAGCTGCAGTTTGGCCACCTCTGGGTTAGGCTGAGTGTGTGTTCAGACCCAGTTCACCCACACATGTCCTTTGTAGACTGAGGATTTTGAACCTAGACTTTCCAGATAGCAGGCTGATACTGACCACTATACATGACTGTCTCTCTATTCTTGCACTGTCTCGTAAAAGTTGCAGTTATTTTTCTGGGAAGACTATAGATTTGTAAACAAACACATAGCCCTCAGTCTGTGTCATGATGCCTGCATGTGTTCGTGACCAGCACATGAAGCAATTTATGTACAAAAGCTCACAATGCCCAACCTTTTCCTATTTTCCCCTGAGTCCTAGGCTCAGAGCACTGACCATGAGATTTCTGTAATGAATATCAATACATCAAAAGTAGGTTTGCAGTTTATAGATACACACCTGAACAGCATACTCAAGATAGCTACGGCACAGGCATTTTGATGTAGTAACTCAGAGCAAGAGATGTCAGTTATCAGAGACTGTTAAAGAAACAAGATATTGCAAGAGTGCTAATTTTTAACCATGTTTTTAATTTAAATAAAAAAAATCTTTAGTTGTGTTCCCTTGTGTCCTTTATAAAGTTTATATCTCCACTACCTGGGATTACATTTTATGACACACATGGCCCGGCCCGACAAGGTCTGATTTATGTCAGATCCAGTCCTCATAACAAATGAGTTTGATACCCCTGTTATAGATATCCTACTGATAATGTCCTACTGATAATTTTTCACCTAAAATGTTTTAGTTTGGGTTGGATTTGACCAATTTCACTGTTCTTCTCTTTGTTCTGAAGAGTTAGATAAAATAGTGTTTGTCAGTAAGTAATATTTCAGCTCTGACTTGTTGGAGAGTCCAGAAACTCTCCAATCAGACTACATCATACAGCCTTCCCTCCCCAATGATAGTAGTAGGCAGCTTTAAAGCATGCTTTATGCTGGAATAGGCAGCTGGAATGATGGGAGCCCTAAGCGCTTTAACCATTCCTCATAGGGAAAGTGTTCCAACCCTTTTATCATTCGAGTTGCCCTTTTCTGCACTTTTTCCAAAGCTATAATATCCTTTTTAAGGTGTGGTGACCAGAACTGCACACAGTATTCCAAATGAGGTCTCACCATTGATTTATATAGGGGCATTATGATATTGGCTGATCTGTTTTCAATACCCTTCCTAATAATCCCCAGCATAGCATTGGCCTTCTTTATTGCAGTCTCACACTGTCTCGACATTTTCAGTGAGTTATCTACTACAACTCCAAGATCTCTCTCTTGTTCAGTCTCTGCCAGTTCAGACCCCATCAATGTGTATTTATATTTAGGATTTTTGGTTCCAATGTGCATCACCTTGCACTTGGCCACATTGAACCCCATTTGCCATGTTGACACCCTCTTGCCCATCCTTGACAGATCCCTTTGGAGTGCCTCACAATCCTCCCTGGTTTTCACCACTCTGAACAACTTTGTATCATCCACAAATTTAGCCAATTCACTGCTTACTCCCAACTCCAAATCATTAATGAACAAGTTAAAAAGCATTTGACCAAGTACTGATCCCTGTGGTACCCCACTGCTTACCACCTTCCACTGAGAAAATTGCCCATTTATACTCACTCTCTGTTCTCTATTAATTAGCCAGTTTTTGATCCATAAAAGGACTTGTCCTTCTATCCCATGATTTTTGAGCTTACTTAGGAGCCTTTGATGAGGAACTTTATCAAAAGCTTTCTGGAAGTCAAGGTAAATAATATCTATTGGATCCCCCTTGTCCACATGTTTGTTCACCCCCTCAAAGAACACTAACAGGTTAGTGAGACAAGATCTTCCCTTACAGAAACCGTGCTGAGTCTGCCTCAATAGGTTTTGTTCATCTATGTGCCTACTAATTCTTTCCTTAATAATGGTTTCCACCAATTTACCCGGAATCGACGTCAGACTGACTGGCCTGTAATTTCCCGGATCTCCTCTGGAACCCTTTTTAAAGATGGGAGTGACATTAGCTACCTTCCAATCCTCAGGAATGGAGGCAGATTTTAAGGAAAGATTACATATCTTTGTCAGGAGATCTACAAGTTCACATTTGAGTTCTTTCAGAACTCTCGGATGTATGCCATCTGGGCCTGGTGATTTTTCAGTTTTTAAGTTGTCTATCAGTTTTAGGACCTCCTCTCTCATCACCTCAATCTGACTCAGGTCTTTCAACACCCCTCCCGAAATCAGCAGTTCTGGAGTGGTCAAGCACTTCTCATCTTCCACAGTGAAGACAGAGGCAAAAAATGCATTTAGCTTCTCAGCCATTTCCCTATCATCCTTCAGTACTCCTTTTACCCCTTGGTCATCCAAGGGCCCCACTGCCTCCCAGGCTGGTTTCCTGCTTCTAATGTATTTGAAGAATCTTTCACCAATTAGTCCCATCATTCCAGCTGCCTATTCCAGCATAAAGCATGCTTTAAAGCTGCCTACTACTATCATTGGGGAGGAAAGGCTGTATGATGTAGTCTGATTTCATCAGATCTCAGAAGCGAAGCAGGGTCAGTATTTGGAAGGGAGTCCACCAAGGAAGACTGCAGAGGAAGGCAATGGCAAACCACCTCTACTTCTCACTTGCCTTGAAAGCCCCTTACCAGGGTCACCATAAGTTGACTGTGACTTGGTGGCAACTTTACACACATTCCAATGTTCCCTCTAAGCTGTGGAGCCTGGTGAGCAAAAATTCTACTTTGTGAGCTACTGGGCATTAAAGTTGTGAGCAAGAGATGTGGCTACTGCATAAATTAGTTTGCTCTGGAGCCATCCTTCCTGAGCTAAGACAAAAATGTGTGAGCCAGAGGCTAAAAAACTGTGAGCTAGCTCACACTAACTCAGCTTAGAGGGAACACTTATTACTACTATTACTACTACTAATACTACTACTATCATTAGATTTCCTCTTCATTATTTAATTTCTTTTAAGTTCTTAAACAAGTGAAATAAATGCATTGATGTTACGAAGATGTGTCAGACAGGGACTCATGAAAGTGACAATTATTGAATAATTCTGTTATAATGAAAGATCCCACATAAAGTCCAGTGAAGTGAGAGTTACTATAATCACATTTTGGCTCAAATGCTCTTGAGAAGTGATTGATCTGTAGTGATTCTTAGCATGCCGAAAGGTTATCATCCTGGCAAGCAGCCAACACCAGGTTATGTCGATAGCTATTGCAAGGAACTCTCAAGCAGTATATAGCAAAGCTAAAGGCATCGTTTACAGTCTGTTAGCTTTTCGCTTTGTATACAATGCAAACACTGCTTACACTGTCTGTATAGAAAATATTCAGCAATTAAACACTTGAAATCAAGAAGTGGGGTTACATGTTTAAAGGACTTCAAATTCACTAACATGCTGTGTGCATGCAAAAGAATCTTGGCCTAGGTGCATTTGTCAGGCTGAGAAAGATTTATCTTTGGTAAGCTTGTGAGCCTGACATCCTGCCAGTGTGGAGTTAGCAAGATTTTCAACCAAATACAGCAGGTCAGACCCCCACCCCCATGCTTCTGTGAATATCAGATTGAGAAGAACAATGGTCTACATCTTGGCTGGCAGCTGGGTCTAACTTTTTATTTATTCATTATTTCATTAAATTATTTAGGGCATTTGTTGTCATAGGTGCCCCCCAACAGGAAACTCAAAATCAATTACAAAAATATCAATTTAAACAATTTAAATAAACAAAATGCATTGTGGACCCCTTATATCTAACAACCACAGCAACTTCCTGGGCTGAGCTGGCATCCATAACTACTAAGGCTCAAGGCTATGGGCCTCAAGCCAACAGTCCTTTGCCATTCATCCATGTCCAGGGTTTAGGTACCACTGTTCCCTGTCCCTTGTATCTTTTTGGAGAATGATTTATTAGACTAATCCATGGAGGCAAAATCCATCATGGATTATATACCATTGATAGTCAAATGGAACTGTCATGTTCTGAGGCTCTGATGATCAGAGGCCTGTGACAAAGGAGGAATTGGCCACACCCAGTTTGTGAGCTTCCCGAAGAAGGCAACTGTGTTAGTTGAAACAGCATTCCGGATTAGACTGAGATTAGCAAAACACTCATTCATAATAGTACACATTCATAAATTATGTTGCTGTGTCATACAAAGATGTGATATCTTAGGTGTGAGGCACAGTTTTGACAAGTGATCCAGAGTTGAGAACCAGAGTATGAACCTGCCCAAGCTCTGTTTACTGGTAGGGCTAAGAAGCTTCCTTGTCTGTTTTACTAGTCCATATTCTTAGGGTTCCCAAATCCCCCCGGGGGGCGGATTTCCCCCCGCTTTCAAGGCCCGACTTCTGCCCCACGCGGAATCGGGCCCGGGGGAAACCCCACCCCCGTGCGCGCGTCACCCAGAAGTGACATCGCACACTGGGGGCGGGGCCACACGATTTGAGGGGAAAACTCTTTGTTTTCCCCTCAAATGGCGTGGCCCCGCCCCCAGCGTGCAACATCACTTCCGGGTGATGCGCGGGCGCGCGAGTTAGATGCCGGCTGGGAGCCCCCCGCTCCCGGCCAAAATTCATTTGGCAACCCTACATATTCTTCAATACTTCAGATCAGTAAATATGAATAGGCTAATAATTGTTGGGAAAAATATGTGGGTGTTCACAACTTCTTAGAACCTGAATAGCAGGTAATTGCTCAGCAAAAAGTGTGGCTATTTCACAGTGTTTGGCCTTAAAAGGAATGAATGAAGACAGGAGGTAGGATAAAAGTAAAAAAATTAAACTTGATTTATTGAGAAATATTCCATATTCATCAGATCACTTATATCTAGACATTACTATGACAAACAATCCCTAGAGTTGATCATGTGTGTGTGAGTATGCATGGCAAATGTGTTGAAGCCTGCCTGCACCTCTCATAAAGGATGGTTAGCTATGTATGCTTTTCCTTGGAGAGAAACCTTCAGAGAGAAAAAAGACAGGAAGGAAGACAGCTGCAGGAAAAAGGAAATCTATCCAGTTACTGTTGGACAGTGAGAGGCATGAGAAAACAGAGAGAAAACACATCACTCTGATTCTGCTGCCTAGATAAGCAGATCACTCTGAGGGTGCGGTCAGAGGGCATGCTGGGAGCAGTTTAAATTGCTCCGGCCCTGATGTGGGCTTTTTTTAAATCTGGAGAATTGCGATTACACTCACCTCCTTGCTCTGGATCGCTGCGCAGTCACATCGCTCCCCGTCGTCCACACACGGGAGCATGCGTTGGTATTGTTTTTCTCTCTCTTGCAGTTTGGGCATGCGCACAGGCAGCCATCTGTAGAACTAAAATTTTCGTGCATGCGCAGAACAGCAATTTCCACTTCAACATGACTGCTGTAACACTTCCCTTTAAACTTTAAAGGAACACTTCCCTTTAAACGTTTACCCCAAAAATGGCCTCCGTGAGCTCCCGAACTCGTCTAAATGCTAAAACTAGGCACCGTTTAAACATTGTTTTTAATAATGCGGTGGCGGACCTCTGCCTATGTGCACACCGCAAACGCTTTAAAAAACGGTGGGCGAAAAGCGGAAGCCTCGGGCAGCTTTCGAGTGGGGAGGGGGTTTAAACTGGAAGGGGCTCGACACCGCGGGAGCAATCAG
The DNA here is from genome assembly GCF_001447785.1 of Gekko japonicus. Taxonomy (NCBI): domain Eukaryota; kingdom Metazoa; phylum Chordata; class Lepidosauria; order Squamata; family Gekkonidae; genus Gekko; species Gekko japonicus. Next base: position 802,631 of record NW_015173678.1, read on the forward strand.
ACGTCAGAAAAGTGCGGCTGGAACCGGAGAATCAGGAAAACACTACTTTGGGACCTGGTATCAAAATACTCTGGATTAAAGCGGTTTTGAGCTGGAAAGCGACGGCTGGGGGCGGGAGGCAGATGTTGACTGTGTGAACACGCAGATAAAATCCATTTCTGAGGCAGGCCGAAAGCAGACTAAACGGCCCATCTGAACGCACCCTCAGTGTCCAAGAAAGCATGCAAGGTTGCCCTTTTTATAATAAGCCTATTCTCATACCAAGGGTCCTGCCTGCTTGGAGGCTGTGGTTCAGTGGTAGATCATTTGCTTGGCATGCAGAAATCCTACATTCAATCCCTGGGCATTTCCAGTTAAAAGGAACAGATAGTATCTGACATGAAAGACCTTGGCCTGAGACCCTGGAGCGCTCCTATAAATAAGAGGAGGCAATACTCACCTTGACAGACCAAGGGTGTGACTCCAAAGACAACAGCTTCATGTGTGTGCCTGAGGATCAAACTAGACATGATGGCATCCTCATGGCCACCACGAGGATGCTACCACCATTTCAGAGTCATTTTAAAATGTTGCAAGGGCTGGATCCTGCTTAGGCCCACAGTACAGCACTTGCCTCCTCCCCCCCTGCCATTCCAAGTGCTGAAACAGCTGTGGGAGGTTTTGGCTTTGATAAGGGGCATGGGGGGGGAATAAAAGCTCTTCAGCCCACCATGCTACTCATAAAGGAATACAAAAAACGAAACAAAACCCAAGGAGGTACACAGTCAGGGAATACAAACAAAGCACAACTACTGTGTACAAAGACAATGAAGTAAAGAAATGTACAAAAATATTTACTAAAGGCTCGATACAGTTATAAATAGTACAAGATAAGAACCTCAAACTATTCAGAATACTTATTACAAAACCACTACAAATTGTCAAGAATGTAACATTCCAAATAAATTACATCATGTGCAACATGGCTCAATAGTGTCAAACTCTGCTTAGTTTGCCATAGTTGCAGGGGGGAGGGAAATTCCTACAGGGGGTGAATGGCTGAGTGTGTGAACTGCACTATCAATAAGCGTCATAACTCTTCCTTAAGATACCTCCCTCCTCAAGGAATGACCTTGAAACCAGAGTTGTGCCAGCTTGCTATTGTAGATAATGGGATCGTATATTCCCAAGAGGTGGGGGGTTAGTGAAGGCAAGTGTTAGGTGGGATGACTGCGAAGTGTGATTGGTCATTCTGGGGGGGGGGGTGGCCCTTTTGAGCTCTCTATATCTCTGAATGTTCCCACCAGAACCTCAGTTCTGACATGGTACTGTTCTAGCCTGGATCATGATGATATCTCAATAAACAAATCACTGCCAAAAAGAGTGTTGTTGGGAGTCTCTTGTCCAGGAGTCTGACAAATAGTAGTACTCAAACACCCACTCGTGAACAGAGTCCTTGAAGTGTGATAATAAATCACAATAAACAGGATCAAAGTCCAAAATCCATGCTATTCAACACAATGCATTCCAGCCGGATAAGCTCAGCAATTGAAGATTAATCAAAGAAACAGTTCCAGCAACTCCCCAATGTTGTAGCTAGCTTTGGGAAAAAGCGTTTCACCATCAGCTTTCTCAAGAGTGGAACCAAACAATCTGCGATGTTTTAAAGCTATAATGGAGAAACCAAACCTATATAAGGCACCACCTAAAGAAGAATTACCTCAGACTGTGTAATCTTACCCCATATACTCAGGGGGGGGAACTTCTCAATGAATTCAAAGATGGGCATTCAGCTCCAGTTGTCTCACAAGTTACAACATGGTGACTACACAGAAAAACATTTAACATTTAAATAGACAAATCTCAATGATAAGTACTGGTTTTCAGGTGTGCCTGATATGCTTTCCTCCTTAAAGTGCTACATAACAAAAAAAAAACCCAGCTGTGATCCAAACTTTGGTTCAAACCAAAGGATGACAAGGTTTTTAATTTAAAAGTCCATTTCGCCTCTTGGTGAAATAAAATTTTACTTATATTCACCTTATTGTATGTGTGACCCACAAATTCAGACAATACAAAAAAATGAAAGTGAATCAGGTTCATGGTTGTCGTTAACAAAGTGTTCCACGTTATTTCGAATTCATGATCGGTGTTCAAAAATTCTAGATTTAATTGGTCTTATTGTACTCCCAATATATAATCAATTACATTCACAGATGATTCAGTCTCTGTTGTGCTTACTGAACAATATGATGGGGATATCTTCTACCCTCAGATTGCTCACCTATAATGATGCTGTAATGAAGTTCTCATACTCCACTATTTATAATAACTATATTGAGCCTTTAGTAAATATTTTTGTACATTTCTTTACTTCATTGTTTTTGTACACTATAGTTGTGCTTTGTTTGTACACCATACTGCTCATGGCAGAAACTGCAAGGATGCTGTCACATTTAGGCTGTTCCTGAGGCCTCTTTAAACCCATTATTGCAACTCATATCCTCTGCTGCCAACAGGAACAGCTCCCTGCCCTCCTTTATCCTCTGCTGCCAACAGGAAGAGCTCCCTCCATGCATGTCCCTACATGTCTCTCCCTGCCCTCTTTTCCAGTACTTAGAGATAGCAATCATGTCCCCCCCTCAATCTCTTTTTCTCCAGACTGAACATTCCCAAGTCACTCAGCCTTTTCTCAAAGGGCTTGGTCACCAGGCCCCTGATAATCTTTGTCACTCTCTTCTGCACCTGCACCATTCTGTCGACATCCTTTTTTAAGCGAGGCCAGAACTGCCCAAAGGTGTGGCCTGAACAATGCGGTGTACTGCAGGATTATGAAATCTTGTGATTTGGATGTTGTGTCTCTGTTGCTACACCCCCAAATCCGCATTAGCCTTTTTTGCAGCTGCATCACACTGACTGCTCATATTTAGCTTAAAGTCCACCCATATCCCAGGATCTTGTTCACACACACAGATACTCAGAAGTGTTTTCCGCATCCAGTATGTGAGCTTCTCACTTTTTTTACCTAGCTGGAGAATTCTGTACCTATGTTTGTTGAATTGCATCTTATTCACATCTGCCCACTTTTACAGCATGTTCAGATCTTGCTAAATTCTATATTCTCTGGTGTGTTCGCTACTCCTCCCAATTTGGGGTCATATCCAAATTAAATGCGTAGTCTCTCCACACCCTAGATCATTTATAAAAACAATGAAAAGTACCAGACCCAGAACCAAGCCCTGTACACCCCACCAGATACTTCCCTCCAATTAGATAAAATGCCATCGACAACTAGTCTTTGAGTGCGGTTCTCCAACCAGTTCCCTATCCACCTAACTAACCTAGAGTCCAGTCTACAATCCTCCAGTTTATCCATCAAAACATCATGGGGAACCCTGTCAAAAGTTTTAATGAAATCCAGGTAAACAATGTTGACAGCATTCTTACAACCCAGCAAGCTTGTCACTCAGTCAAAGAAGGAAATAAGATTGGTCTGACAGGGCCTCTTAGGGACAAACCAAGCTGACTTCCCTGGAACACCAAGTTGTCCTTCAGATGCTCACAGACTGACCCCTTCAAAATTTGCTCCAGTATCTTCCCTGGAAAGGAAATCAGACTGACTGGTCTGTAGTTTCCTGGGTCACCCTTCCTCTTTTCTTTCTTTCTTTCTTTCTTTCTTTCTTTTTTTTAAGATTGGGATAACATTCACACTCCTCCAATCTTGTGGCACATCTCCTGTCCTCAAAGAAGTCTTGAAGATGCAAGCTCTCCAGAAAGGTCTTTGAACACTCTTGAGTGCATACCATCTGGCACGGGGAATTTGTACTCATCTAGCGCAGCCAGGTGCCTCTCAACAACTGCTCTGTCTATGTCAACCAGCAGCCTGGACTCATCTCTAGATGAGCCTCTTCTCTTCTTCAGGGAATAAACTGTTTTCTCTCTGTCCTCTGCCACAGTTTCTCCATTTTCACTGAACAGTGGGCCTATTGCCCTTTTTCTGTGTGTTTGCTCCTCACGTATCTGAAGAAGTGTTTCCTGTTGTAGCAAGCCTCCCTGGCCAACCGCAACTCACTCTCAGTCTCGACCTCTCTGATGGCCAACCTATAGTGCCTAGCAACTGTCAGATATTCTTCTGTAAAGGTATGTTCTTCCCTCTGTTTCTTGAACATTTCCCTTGTCTTCCTTAGCTCAGCACAGAGTTCTCTGTTCATCTACCTTGGCTTCTTGGATCCCCTACCATTTTTTCCCCTCATTGGAAGAGTGATGCTTTGAGCTTGCAAGAACTCTTGTTTTAGGAAGGCCCACTCTTCACTTGCTCCTTTCCCTTCCAGCATTCTTGCCCATGGAATGACTTTCATCATGCCTCTGAGTTCATTAAAGTGTACCCTACTAAAATCTAACATACATGTCTGACTTCAAAGTTCCTCTCCCCGCCCCCAGCAACAAAAGGAATGCTAGGAGGATATGCTCACTTCCCCCTAAGGCCCCACCACCTTCACCCTATTTACCAACTCTGACTCAAGAATGTCTCTTTATTTTCTTGAGAGTTGATGCACAAGCATTGGAATCAGTTTGGGCAGGGTTCTTCTGCATGTCTCTCCCCCCCCCCCCCCCGGTACATTTTTACAGTTCTGGAGTCAGTTTATTCCACATGTGAGGATTTTCAAGGGAGGATGCTGTAGTCATTGGTGTCATTATTGGTGTCATCAGAGCACACACACAACATTTTTAAAGGGCCTTAAAATATTAATATATAACTGTAGTGTTGTAATGATAGTTTAAGCAGCTTTCACTTTTCAAAAAAGTAATTCTCTAGCCCCCTCCCTCAGGGTGATATATGGGAAAAGGTGAATCTCCACAAGGGAAGGAACTAGAGGGAGAGCCAGTTTGGTGTAGTGGTTAAGTGCGCGGACTCTAATCTGGGAGAACCGGGTTTGATTCCCCACTCCTCCACTTGCACCTGCTCATGTGACCTTGGGTCAGTCACAAGCTCTGGCACAGCTGTCCTTGAAAAAGAGCAATTTGTGCCAGAGTTCTCTCAGCCCCACCTACCTCACAGGGTGGCTGTTGTGGGGAGGGGAAGGGAAAGGAGTTTGTAAGCCGCTCTGAGACTCCAAGTGAAGGGCGGGGTATAAATCCAATCTCTTCTTCTTCATCTTCTTCTTCTTCTTCTAGAGACTTACTTTTTAAAAATATGAAAGCTGGGGATTTAGAGAACCTGCTTAAACTATCATTACAGCACTACAGAGATATATCAATATTTGGGGGGCAGATTTTTTTTAAAAAAGTTAAATCACTGGTCTTCAGGGGGGAGAGGGAATGGTTTAACAATGATGACAGTCCATTCATTGAAAAGTGAACTGGGCGTGGGTGGGACAAAGAAAACCGACAGAAACATTACATATTACAAAAAGCCAACTTAACATCGGCTTTCAGAAAAAGATTGGGGTAAAAGTGGTCTCAAAAGAGCCTGGGGAGAAAACAAAAAATCCAAGGTGAAAACTAAAGCCAGAAAAATACATGTGAGAATAGGGATAAGTCAAAGCAGTATGGGGCCAGAACTGATTAAAAAAACAGGTAGAAAAGCTCATCATGCATTACTTTGCCTAATTTACAAGGCAATCCACCTGCCATAGAACTGTACTATGGGAGGGGGAATTAAAACTGAATACAAAACCCAGATTGCTATTCATATATGCAGTTATGTAGACTATTATCATTTCAGTAGATTATTAAACAACGTTTTATTTTATTACAGATCCATTGGCCTAGTACACCCCTACAAACAGAGGAATGCAGAATCAAAGGAAGATACGCTGTATGTATTAACAACAAAATTCTTTCATTATCTTGTTAAGACATTGTGTGATGAACTACATTTAAAACACTGTTTTCCAAATGAAACAAAATCAGAGAAGGGAGATGAATATAGTTAACTCTGCTCTAGAATGTTGAGCTTGAGTGACAGGCTGCTCCTTTTCTCTCATTGGCCAGTGCCAGCTGAGGGAAAGTTAGTTTATTTTTACTTCAGTGGCAGTTACTGTTCATTAAAGTAAAATCTCAGCTTAAGTACTGGATATCTGAAGAGTCTGACTAAAAATTCTGTCAGATAGGTTCACCTTTTGAATAAAGGGAGTGCATAGAAATATTGCTTCTATATTCACATGCCTTCTCCTGCTATGTCTTTTGATAACATGCTGTGTCTTGTTTCCTGTTGCAAGGTAATTGGTGAAGCCAAATGGCCTCAATAGCCATGCCATAAACCCACATTCTTTCACACTTTCATGCCAAAAGCCAGACCTCATGGCTACACTTTCTGGCCCACATGCGACAAGTCATGTACTCAATGAAGTAGCTGGAATTTGGGGTCAGATGACTGCAGGCAGGGTCTCCAAACTTCCAGCCAATCCCACAAACCTGATGTTAGCAACCATGGCAACCAACAATTGGGCACACCCATGCCCACTCTCAATTGGCTGATGGCCACAGCTAATTTGTGACTGGAATTGGAGTATAATTGATTGATCCCTATGGGAGTGAGCTCTCTTGCTCTTAGCTCTCCCTTCCTCCTCTTATCATTTTCTGTTTTATTGCACCTGAAATGCTGTCTTTTGGAAAACAAAGACCTGCTTTGTGACTTGGAGCACATGGGTGTGCAAAAATGGGATTTCCCTTCAAAATCCCTTGGACTATTCTGTACTGTGGATGTTCCTGATGTGGTAACTATGTATCTTCAATGTATAGTTAAGGCAAATTGCCCTAGCATTTGTTATTTTGTAATCTCCTAGTCTGTTTGCTGTGCTCTGTACTGAATAAAGATCCTTCTTATTGCTAATTTGTCTTTGATGTTGTAACTTGGATTCCAAGTCTAAGTCTTGTGCCTAACCCTGACCACATATGTTCAGTAAAGAAAAAGCTCAGCTAAAGGAGTAGATGTCTAAAGGGTCTGACTAAAACGTCTGTCAGACAGGGTCACCTTTTGAATAAAGGGAGAGACTCCTGGTATGAGATGTGTTAAACATAACCTGAGGAAGAATTCCATCTAAGAATTCATAGTCTAGTGTCAGCTAAAGATGAAGTACGTTTTCGCACAGATGCCAAGAACCGAGGTTTGCGATGTTGGCCAAGAGTGCCTGGGGAGAAGGCCGAAGTTCCCAAAGGGAAAGGATTATATTTTCAGGGAAGAAATAGAAGCCCTGTCCAGTTATACAAGGAATTGGCCCTGAGGCAGTCCCTGGCCTTTTGTGAAAGGAAACGGTTATAGACTACTCAAGGGAAAGAAGACACATTGCGATTTCATAAAAGGAGAAAGAATTTGATTCACTAAAAGAGTGACTTTCCAGAAAAGCTGAGCAGTTATTAGGAAACTATTTGCAGAAACATTGTAACTGAAACTTAAGTTTCACTGAGAAACTTAAGTATCACTGAGAAAACCCAAGAATTTGTAAAAATAAGTTGCTCCAACACCATCTTGTCTGTTAACTAAAACATATACTGTTGTACCAATGTTTACCTCAGCCTTTTCAGTTCCTGATTACCCTGTACCATCCCTGCCTATTAAATAAAAACTTTAATATTGTTCACTGTTACATAGTCTCCAGTTCCATTGCAAGGGATCTCAAAAGAGAGTGTAGTGCTCCTACCCAACTGTTATCACCAGACCTCAAACACTCCCACGCCAACCTGGCGGGAGGTTGGGCTGGAGCCCCTGACAAGCAGAGCACTCTGAACTAATATTAACAAAACCAGGAGTCAAGTTACTCTTGCTCCTGGATCACAATAGGCTGCCTCCAGGCACACAAACGCACGCTACAGGGAACTGTGGTCTGGATGTGCCTTCCTTCCTTCATGGAAAAGTGAGAAATGTGCATGGTGTTCTTTTGGAAGCAGTGCCCAGTGTTCTGCAGACAAAGGAAGAGGAAGTGAACAGAAGAAAGGAAGGGCTCCTAGGCAAGGATCCCTCTAAGCTGTGGAGTCTTGTGAGCAAAACTTCTACTTTGTGAGCTACTGGCATTAAAGTTGTGAGCAAGCAATGTGGCTACTGCATAAATCAGTTTGCTCTGAAGCCATCCTTCCTGAGCGAAGACAAAAATATGTGAGCTTAGAGGGAACACTGCTCCTAGGTTACTTGCAGACAAAGGAGAGGTGTTTGTAGAAAAAACATGGTTTCTTTATTTAAGACAAACACAGCACCCCTGCTGTCTCAAACATACAGAGTTCCCCTTATTCTAATAACCGGTTGCTAGTATTTGTTTGCAGGTACTTTTTAACTGCGGGTTTTCGGCGGAAAGCCATGGGTGCGCTACACTTGCCAGATGTGGCGGTGTGATCATGCACGGATAATCCGCCCGGCATCCGTGGCTCTCCCGCGGCAAATTCGCTATGTGAATGGGGCCTCAGAGCAGCTTACAAACTCCTTTCCCTTCCCCTCCCCACAAGACACCCTGTGAGGTAGGTGGGGCTGAGAGAACTCTGAAAGAAACTGCTCTTTTTCAAGAACAGCTGTGCCAGAATTATGGCTTACCCAAGGTCATCCAGCCAGCTGCAAGTGGAGGAGGGGGGAATGAAACCTGGTTCTCCCAGATTAGAGTCCACACGCTTAACCACCACACCAAAAGGGCAATGGCATCAGTTATCCTCAGTTCAAAGGTTTCAATTACTAGTGAAGAGCATAAGTACATGCTACATGAATAATTGTTCAAAGGGATCTGTGTCACTGTAATAACATGTTAAATTGGTTTTTTAATATATTTTTTTGCCTTTACATTGTTTTTTAAATTCCTTATCTCTCACCATAGGAAGAGTGTGCAAATTATATCCGTGTCCTGCATCATTACAACAGAACACACCTCATGGCCTGTGGGACAGGGGCCTTTGATCCCATCTGTGCTTTTATCAGAGTCGGCCATCAATCCGAGGTAGGTAGTATACCCTACAAGAGTTTTATGGAAGCAAGTACCCAGATTTCCTATATGAAGGCAGCATCCCAACAAACATCATATTAGCCACAGAGATAACAGAAAAGTGGGTAGGAAGAGTTCTCACATCAGTTATCTTAAAAACATGATATTCTCATCCAGGAAGATTTGGGAGGCAGACAACAGACTCTAGCTTTATATGCTGTGAGCCTTGGGGGCAAGAGGGGAGCCTTTTTCATTCATAGTACTCTGACCATTCAGGTTATTCTCCTTTTTATTGTGTGTGAATCTAACTTAGGCCCCGGTCACACGGGAGGTTTTGGCCCGGAAGAGGGACGGATCGGGGGCGCAGCAAATGGGCGCGAGCACACCGCAACATCCGGAAATTGGCGTGCACCCGTCCCCGATCCGTCCCTTCAGGCCGGTAATGCGGATGAAAAAAGAACCTGCTAAAGAGCAGGACTTACCTGCAACGCTGCAGCAAGCGCTGCCGTCGGATCGGCGGAGCGCCCATCTTCAGGAGCAATCTAGGCTCCCGGCCGAATTGCGCATGCGCACACATGCGCAGTTCGGCTGCCTCGCTCTCCCTTCAGTGGCTTCCCCCCGGCATCTGATCGTGCCGGGGAGCAACTGCGGGGCGGCTCAGGGGATCTATGTGATCCCGACGCCGCGTGTCTCTTTTGGTGCGGCTCTAAAAAGCCGCACTTCGGCCGTGCTTTCTCCCCCCGTGTGGCAGGGGCCTTAGGTTAATATTCTAAGGATACAGATCATGTCCTGTTAAATGAGTGAATAAATATTTGGCACTTTAAACATGCCAAAAATTGTACCTGTTATAGGCATGGTCCATCTTCTCTGTGCACAGTGCTGCATATAAGGCATGGGATCGGTCCCCCACCAATAATGCTTTGCTTGATTGGAGAGCCTTTCTTGATACAAAGATGAAATAAAGGTAATGGACAGTAAGAGCACACCTGACTCAGAGCCAGCTGTGGGGAGATGGTTGCTATAGAATGCCTGCAGGGACTAAGACACACCCATTCATGCAGAGCTGAGTGCATGGAAGGAGATGCATTTCCGTATTATTGACACGGCAGTATTAAAACTGTAAAGTGTGATAGATAGTTTGGTCTAGAAAATTTAGGCTCTTTGTCAAGTGTACTTGGTCAAATTCATTTAGAAGCTTCTGGTCTATTTAATCACTTCGAATTAAGGTGTGTGATCAAGTGAGATATTAAAGAGGTATGCTTTTTGCTACTGAATCTTATTAGGAGAAGATCCCTCTTACATTGCACAGTTGCTTGAAGCAAGTATTGGTGAGTTATCAAATGTTTCCCTCATTCATCTGCCCCTCCATCAGTATATAACTTAGATTTTGCCATAAATAGTTGAGCAGTTTCCAGCATTGTGGAAGTACAAGAGGAGAACCTATGAGGACTTGTGGGAGAGAAGAAATCCCCCTGTCACTACTCTCTCACACTCATTTCCCCCCCTTTCCTGTTTCCAAGCCTCTTGCAGTGGCTATAGCTGTCTCCTCCAACCCACCCCCATCTGCTGGTCTACAGTCATAGAGGCACCATAGAGAACAGAACATGTTTTCTGCTCCAAGTGTCTCACCACCAAGAAAAGAAACAGCCAGTAATGGGGGGGGGGGGTGTCTTCCTTTGCTCCCTCGTTCCTGCACTATCTTGCCTTGTAGTCTTGCCTAGTCATCACCTGAAATGGTGGATAAGATCTTATTAGAATACATCACAAGATCTCATTTTTGCTTTAACTTTGGCATATTTTTAATTGCCCTTTCTAAAATCTTCTAATTTTTCTGCAGACCTAAGAGGTTCCATCAAGGAATGTACCCTAGCTACACTTGGCCCCATTGTATAGTCCTTTTGATCTTCACCATGAGGACCAGGTTGAACATTATATTTCAGAAAATTACACTGACAGTGGTCACCACTGTCATGGAAAGTTGTTGATTTTCCCATGATGAAACATATAGTATTTTTGATAATGCTGCCTCAACAGTGAACATTGTGTCATTACATCTAATTCTGAGCAGAGCCTTCGAGTGTGGGTCAAAAAATACACCCAATGTGATCAGACATTTTTCTGCAAACCTCAGGGAAGCTCTGTGTTTGCAGAAAAAAAATCTGATATCTGAAAAAAAATGCATTGGGATGGAGTAAAGTCTCCACAGATAATGCAAGTAATGTTTGTAAGGTTAAGAGATAAGCGATCCACTGATATCTCATGAGACTACATTCTGGGATCTTGGTGACCATTTTGTGGAGGATGCTAGGTGACCACAGTAGTGTTGCTGAACCTTTCAAGTCTTGGTTTCTTTCAATCAAAGATGAAAGGAGGAGACACTGAAAAAGCTGAGAGCCAGTTTGGTGTAGTGGTTAAGAGTGGTGCACTCTAATCTGGAGAACCGGATTCGATCCCCCACTCCTCCACTCAAAGCCAGCTGGGTGACCTTGGGTCAGTCACAGTTCTCTCAGGCAAAATAATAAACCTAGCTCACCACAAAAGGAGCTAGAGTTTCAGGCTGCCAGACAATCTTGGGATCTCCTGGCTACCCACTGCCATATGATAATTATTATTATTACTGAAAAAGTTAAAAGATGGGAACAGGGGAAGAAAGTAGGGAAAGGAGAGAGGAGAAATTGAGGGTGCAGAAAAGAACAAGGCAGTTAGGTAGGTGGAAGAGAAGAAAAAGAGTGAGACAGCCTGAGGAAGGGACGGCTGAGGACTGCGAGACAGATAATGGTAGGATCTTGGGTGGGTGAGAGAGAGAGAAGGAATCATGAAAAAGCTAGGGGTTTTGTGGTAGAACAGTTCTGCTTTGGCCTGCAGGCCCTGTCCCACCCTGCCCTCCTTGGTTTTCCCAACACAAGAGGGCTTTTCTCTATCTCTGTTCAACTGCTGCCACCAGCTGACCTTCGTAGGAATTGCCCACTCAGAGGGACAGGACTCCCAGCTTCCCTTCTGAGTTCTGAACCCTTGTCTCTGCATCTCCCACTACCTAGTGCCTGATTACTATGGGGATTGCTTACTGCCTTGTGCACCATGGGGGGAATAGCCACTTACCAGCTTACTGCCCTCCCCTTCCTCCTGGCGCTCCTTTTAAAATAGTGTGTCCAAGACAGTGGAGGTCTATGTGGCGCTCCTTTTAAAATAGCGTGTCCAAGACAGTGGAGGGAACCACTACCAGGATCAAACGTTATAAAGCATTTATTAAAAGAAGATATTCACAAGCATACTCTTAGCACAGCACCAAACTGAACAAGGGATTCAAAAGAAAAGGGTAAAATGCAATTCTTCTGTCCTTCCCTCTATGCATGACCTATCAATTGTTAAATATAAGGCAGGCTCCTTAGTGTAGACAGATTTTTACATGAGTGCCATTACCTTCAGCCAGTTTGGTGTAGTGGTTAGGAGTGCGGGCTCTAATCTGGGAGAACTGGGTTTGTTTCCCCACTCCTCCACATGCAGCTGCTTGCGTGACCTTGGGTCAGTCATAAGTTCTTTCAGAGTTGTTCTCTCAAGAGCAGTTCTCTCAGAGCTCTTTCGGCCCCACTTACCTCACACGGTGTCTGTTGTGGGGAGGGGAAGGGGATTGTAAGCCGCTCTGAGTCCCCTTTGAGTAGTGAAGTATGGGGTATAAATTCAATCTCCTCCTCCTCCTCCTCCTCCTCCTCCTCTTCTTCTTCTTCTTCATCTTCTTCTTCCCTCCTTCAGGTGTGCACGCCAGCAACCTGCCTACTCCCAACCTCAGTTAAGAATTGCTTAAGATGAAATTAGCACAAAAAAGACCCTTCTTCCTTGCTCTCAGGAGTTTTATCATTTTTCTTTCCCCATCCACTGACCAGGCTGGGTCAAATAAGCTGAGGCTGGAAAAGCAATTGAATTGACTTTGCCCCTCTTTCCATTTCTTAGCCCAGAGAGAAAAACATTTTAAAACTCAAAGTGAAAAATTCATTTTTTCACAGGGATGCCAAAGGAAGGGGAAGTGGTTTGATAAGGCAGTACAGGGGGAAATGAGATGGCCCTGCAAATCTTCACTAGTCCCCCACTTCTATTCCTGATATTTCTCCTGTGGTGATATGAAAAAAATTAATTTAGGATAGAATAGGGGAAAGAATGAAATGAAATGAAAGCCCCCGGAAGAAAAATAGTCTTTTTGGATCTCTCTCTCTCCCTCCCTCTCTCTCTCTCTCTATCTCTCCCAAATTCATCCATGCATGTTATTACCCATAGATAGTTTTGAAAGAAGCCTTTTACCCACTCAAGCTGCCCATTGCAGTTGTATTGCCAGAAATGACACAATTACTTAATCTCTCACTGTGCCAGTTCATTCATTACTTTATTGGAGAAATCTCAGTCTGGAGAAATTCTCAGGTATACATGCACCCATGTTTCTTATTGTGGGGGGGAAATAATGTGTGAGCCAAATTATACCATATTAAAATAAGCATGGTGCCTGCCTGATCCCGTGACCTTGGGTGGAGCCCTCTCACTCTCAGCAACCTCTCTCATCCTTACCTTCAACATTTTAAAGGTTCCTATGTCATTTCAGGTATGTCCAAAACTAGTACACAAAGTGTGCTCGTAAGCATGGATTTGTATTTCTGGGAGCAAGTGTGGTACAGTGGATTAGCGGTTACTTGCCTGGGTTATCAGCTTCCTCCTTAGTTACTGAGTCTTTGACTGCCCTTGAGAAACCACTGTCTCAGGTTTTATCCAATAACCTATTTGCCAATTGTTTTGGCCTTTATTCCAAAGGCTTTAGGACAGGGCTAGTATTAGTAAGAAATAGGTAAGATAGCAAGAAAAGAACTAGGTAAGATAACAAGATAGCCAAACTGAGGCCCTGGTCACCTGGGACAGATAATGCGGGAAGGCGTGACTGTTCACCCCAGAGCAAAATAAAGCACGGTAGCCTGATCACACGGTCCCCCAAGTCTTCCCACTTAGGCCGTTAGCTGGCAATCACACAGCGATGCTGGAGTGTGGCAAAGAAGTGGCACGGCAAATGTTTCACATTTGTGTACATGTGCAGTTCCACGGAGCAGCACTGCTTTCAATTATGTGTTTGTGTGCATGTGCTTACGAAAAACATCCAGTTTGCGACGGGATGTGGACGGGCGCCAGATGCCACGGGATACTAGCGCTCCCACGATCAGACCCCTGCCCCTGCCTTGCGTTTTCCGGATACTAGTGCACTTTCTGAGGTACTTTTTTACTGCGCATCTTCGGCGGGACGCCACGGGTTGGCCATGGGTGTGCTATGCTTCCCAGATGTTGCGGTGTCATTGCGCCCCGAAAATCTGCCTGATATTCGTGCCTTTAGCATAGCAAATCCTCCATGTGACTGGGGCCTGAGTCTGCATGGAAAGAAAGCTAGCTGTGAAGACTGACAAGACCTTGTAAATCTCTTCCAAATCATCATTCCAAGCTTGCAGCAGAAGGTGATTTTCTCATGACTCTTACTGGTTTACTGATTACCTGGGACATCTAGCTATTGTCATTCTTCCTTGGTGATAAACTGGAGGAGGATATCATGTGCAGAAAGGAGAGATAAATTCAATTTGACATCTGTTTGTTGCATGAACCTTAAACCCATAGTAGAGAGAACCATGACTTATGAGTATAAACAGCAATTGATTTCCCTTCAGACAAAGGAAGAAGGCTGAGGAAATATATGCAGTTCCAAGGACCTTCCTTTCCATTTGCAAATGCTGTCCAAACATGCTGTAATGTTTGTCAGAATGATTTGCATTTTATTATAAACAATCGATCAATGTGTCTTTACATATAAACTGTGACATAATTTCCATCAGGAAAAATGTATTATTGAATGATTTCCCAGGGAGGAATTAAATAGGATCTGCAGTTTCCTAGGAGATTGACCATCTCCACCTAATTGCTAGGAGCAGAATTCATGAGAGATGTTTACATTGGTGTAAAGATACTGTATACACATAAGATATTGTTCATCAAATTTTATACTGTAATTGTAGTAAGAGCTGCTACCATAAGAATGACATCAGTATCCTGTTACTGTGTGTGATCAAGTGACTTGTGTATCCTGAACACATGTCTTTGTGAATGTGGTCCATATATTTTGTTGCCCATACTTTTTCCTTTGTTTGACATTTATCCTCTGTTATTGGTCCTTCTGCCTGGTTGTATTTTGTGTGTTTATATGTTTTGGCAATAATGGTCTATGACAAAGTGGCAAGGGACTGATACGAGGGTAGTGTCAGTTAACACTGCCATTCTCGGGAATGTGGGGGGGGGATCCTCCTTGCCTCTGCCTGGTACACTAACGATGTCTACTGTCTGGGCTATTATCTGCTTTTGCTTTTCTGACCTTGGATGTTCCAGCTGCCCCTGACTCACTGGGAACAAACAGCTTCTACTTTGCCCACTCTCTTTTCCCCCCGCGCGCACACAGTGCTTATTGGCTTCTGCTTGTAATGGGGGGTGTTTTGAAACTAGTATAATTCAGGGCACCGTGCTGCATTGGGCCATTCCTGACAAAAGAAGTTCATGTGTCATAGTTATGAACTACCAATAAACAGAATTCTTCTTATGAAGCACTGTGTGGTGTGATCTGGCTATCGAACCCTGATAGATTGTCAGGAATCATCTTCCCCTCGATCCGTATCTCTCCTGACCGAGATGAACGAAGGCGAGGAAGAAAAGGTCCTGATGACAACCGAGGAGACTGTGCCGGTGACTACATTCCCCCCTCCAAGACGCAGGACTGGTGGGGGGAATGAGGCCACGTGTGACAATGACCCTCCATGGCCCGTGATGGGGGAAATTCAAAGCGGACATCCAGGAGATGTGTACGCTTCCTCCTGGTCCACACAGAGGGAGCCACCATGACTTGCCCCGAGGACCACGGCTCCGAGAGGAGGGAGATGCAGTGCGCTGCGAGCCGGGTGAAGATGAGGAGTTTGTGGGTCCCCGACTGGTACTACTGGAAAGGTCTTATGGCGATATGATGAAAAAAGTGGAGGAGTCGCTAATGAGCATCCCACAGATCGTAGCCAAGGTGATGCAATTTTAAGTCCACCACCAGCAAAGGTGGCAGCTGGCGCAGCCTGCTCCGGCGCTGCCAGTAGCACTGGGGGTTCCGGCAGCTCTGGGGCAGCAACCGGCTCTGCCTGCCCCCCTTACCCCCAGAGACCAAGCGCCGAAGCCTCAACCCCGGGATGTGCCAGAGGTACACAAGCCGGCTGAGCTACTGGATGCTACCTTTGATGAGACACCTGAGAAACTGCCGTTCTTCGTGGTGTGGACGGAGAAGTTCATCAACAACTGGGGCCACCTGTTCCCCACTGAAGAGAGGCGCGTGGACTATATCACCTCGTGATTGTGAGATGGGGCAGTGGACTGGTACGTGAGCCTTCATAATTCTGAGGGTCCCAAACACAAGAGAATGGACGAATTCATGTGGGCTCTCCAAGCTCAGTACGAAGACCCTAATTCCAATGAACACACGCGTGCCTACCTGCGTACCTTCAAGCAAGGAAAGAAGACGGTGTGTGAATACTCCGAGGAGTTTAAAAAGCACACTGCGAAAATCCAGGGCTGGATGGATGGCATGATGGCTGAGCAGTTCCGGTTGGGTCTGCACCCAGAGATTCGTTAGACGGTCCTGCATAGTGTTCAGCAAGGATAGGCTCATACACTTAACAAGTGAGATAGATGCCCAGGAGGGTCTTCATGGTCACCCTAAGCAGATGGAGAGACATAAAGGGTGCTCGGTGTCCCAGACGGACTCTGGGCCAGTCCCACCCACCCTTTCCTAGATGGCCCATGTCAGCAGACCCAGGACATGGCAGCAGACATCCAGTATTCCCCTGCCACATGAGCAGATTCCTCATCTGAGGATGACTTGTGAGAAGTCCTGTCGCTGTCAGATGTCTCCCTTCCTTGAGGCACTTACCAGACTTTGCAAGGCTGGGTGCACTTCCTCTTGGCTGAAGTACGCTTCCATGAGTCCTCATCCTCCAGCTACTGGGACTGCTGGGGTCGCTAGAAAACTGGGCCCTCTGTTCACTCTCAGTGAGCCAGAAAGTCTTGGCCATGTAGGTCCCAGCCCACCCCCACTCGAAGAATGCTGGACAGTCAGCCATCTGTTTGACATGCTCAGTAAAATACATCAGTGCTTGCAAGCTATCTTGTGATTTCTGGCCCTAAAGGTGTATGCCACACCAGTGACTAGGGGTGTGCATTTGGATCTAACCCAGGAGCAGCAAAGCTGCAAAACACAGCTCAGCGGCAGTTCCTGCCTATTAGCTGCCCCCCCTTCTTCTGCAGTCCATTTAAACCAGGCTGTGGAAAAGATCAAGGAAACAGCTGAGAGGTAGGAGCCAATGTTGAGCTGTGAGTTGTGGCTTTACCACTTCTGAGTTGCCCCCCCCCCCCTTTGCCATCTCGGGTCTATTGGACCTGAAAAAATGCGGGATTTCTGAAAAATTCTGGATCCAAATACTTTGCCCGTATTGGGATTTGGGATTTTTAGAGATCCTGAATTTTTTTGGGGGGGGGTCCCATAGACCTGAATTGGAAAAAATGAAAAAACCCTGCACACCCCCACCAGTGACCCACAGCCTTGGGTGGGCGCTCTGCACCTATTGTGAAATGGCAGGACCCAGAAAGACCCAGGCTGGCTCTCATAGTCCCATGATGGTGGACAAGAGACCACTGGCCATTTGGCCCAGGCCACTGGCTGCTTGGCTAAGGAGAGGCGGGAGGCTACTGGCTGCTTCTATGGGGTGGATGGGCAGGACACTGCCAGCCACATGGCTGAGGTGGAAGCCTTTTGGGGTGGCATGCCCTAAAAACCATAAAGCAGTCCCTCCCGCTATGCCTCCCTTTAATTTTTTTAAATAAAAAAATAATCTGATATGTGTGGCTCACTCCAAACTCTTAAGGGTGTCAGAGGGGCCTGGTTAGCAGCCAAGGGCTGAGGCCAGATGGACCCTGGTACTAGAGCAAAGGAAGAGGATGGCTTAGTTATCCTCCTTTTTAAGCAAGAAAAAAGGGGACGGCCCAAGGGACCCAGCCATTCACTGTGTGGGCTCAAAATACCCGCCATAAAATGGTGACAAAGCAGTACATTGCCCTCAGGCGAGGGTTGGGGGGGGGGAGAGACAGGCTTAACCTGAGGCACAACCAGCAGGGGGAGTGATGCAGCTCAATATGGGGTGGGAGTGGGGGAGTGGGGGGAGTTAGCATACCTGAAAAAGGATCACCCAGCTGCCACCACTGTTCACCCTCAATTAGCTGCTGCTGTTCTCCCTGCTGCCGCCAGTGCTTCTCCGGCCGCCACTGAGCATGATTTCAGCTCATGATGAGCGGCTTGCCTCTTCGCTGTTGCCAAGGCCATCACTGCCATTGTCCCAGGGTCTCTTGCCACACTGTTCCTCCCCCCCCCCTTTTGTTTTTTATATGTCCATGTGTGTGCATGTATGTGTGCACCTGGAAGTCATGGCAACCTTTGGTGACTGACCCCTGCTGGGGGCCTGAGGGATGTTCAGAGAGGTTGCTAAATAACACCTGCCCCCACCTTCCACCTCTGGTATTTCAAGGAGGCCTCCCATCTAAGTGCTTGCCAGATTCAACACTACTTAGCTTCCAGGATCTGAAGAGATTGGGCTTGCCTGGGCTATCCAGTTTGTAGTCATCTGTGGCTTTCCTAGAACAACAAACTGGTCAAATAAATTCTAGTTGAGTAATAACAGAGGATGCAGTCAGCGTAGAATATTTATCAAAGAATATATTATTGCCCTGGGCAGGATTTATTTTATGAGGAGGAGCTTTTTTTGAGGCTATGGCTTTTGCCAAAAGACTTCCCACACACACATGCTGCCGCCTTCTGCTAGAGAGGCACAGAGGGGGCATGCACACTGACTTAACCATTATAGTTAGGATGAACCAAAGCATGTCATTGTTGGTGAATAAGTTCCACTGTGCTTTTGGGGCTCAGATGCTGCTATAGAGTGTGTTGTTTCTGCTCTCCGTCTTGAATATAGTATGCAAAATGCAAAGATTTCCTTAATTGTTTTAGGGCTCTGAGCCTACATGCAAAATTCTCCAGTTTTCACAGGGGAACAATGAAAGGAACAGATACAGCTGTCTCCTGGCCTAAATGTGGAATGTGAGAGTCCTTGGAGACCGAGACAGAAAGAGATGTAAAACTTAAAACTGATGAGTTGAAAAGCCCTCTGTTAATGATTTCCATAAGCAAAATTAAGCTGTGGCTCGCCCCTCTCCACATCTGACAAGAAAAGTAAATGGGGATAAATGAATATAGTGATATTAGAACAAACTTAGAGTCCAATGGCACCTTTAAGACCAACAAAGGTTTATTCAAGGTGTGAGTTTTTATGTGCACACACACTTCGTCAGATGATGAATGGAATTACATATCATAGTTGTAGATATAGGAGTGTCTTGTTAAATTAGCATGCAAAATAGTGAAGATATTTTTTTAACAGATCAAAAGAGTGACATGCTGGGTTTCTGGTTATCATCTGTCTGGGTTCAAGGGGGGGGGCAACATAGGTAATAAATATGTCAGAACTGGAGATCGATCTGCCCTAAATTGTGAGAATCCTGTCAAACCCCATCCATCTCCTTTCTAGCATGGAGGCTAACTTTACAGCATCTTGGCTGTGTAGAGTATTTTCCTTGTCCCCAAAACAGAACTACATTTAAATCTACCATTCCAAATTATATTACATATTCAATTATGTTATTCATTGTTAAGAGTAGTAATAACATTTTGTTTCACTAAAACATGGAATTAACTGACAGAATCTTTTTCCTGGGGTACAGTTTTATGTCAGAGATCAACAAGCTATCGCATTGCATTACAATCACTATTATAATATACTATTTCAAAAAAAAAGAAAAGAAAAAGGAAAACATCAAAAAACCACAAAATGCTCTACATCTTACAACAGCACTACAGATAAGATCAGAATTTCAACAGCCAATCCGTATGCAAAAGAACCTCCTCAGGAAAGCTCTGCCATTAGCATGTCACAGCCTGGGATACTCCTACAAGATGATTCAGCCCTACCGAGGGATCATTTCCTGCCGGAGCACACAGGAACTATGCTCTGGCAGTAAAGAGCCCAGGGGGCAGGCACATGCAGCAAGCCCCGCCCCCTGCTCCCATCAGCCCTCAGTCAGGCCACAAGGAGCAAGAAGAAGCAAGGTAAGTTGCAGAGGCCACCCCCATCTTTCCCGGCCCGCGCCCAGGTGCGGGGCCCAGGGAAAGGCCTGCCCACCCACCCCTCACCTTTTCCAGTCCACGCCTGGCTGCAGGGCCCGGGGAAAGGCCTGCCCACCCACCCCTCACCTTTCCCGGCCTGCGCCCATTCATGGGGCCCAGGGAGAGGCCTGCCCACCTCCCTCGCCTTTTCCAGCCCGCGACGGCCTGCACTTTCTTTCCCTCTTTCCCACCTTCTTTCCTCTCTACACCAGTTTGGTGTAGTGGTTAAGTGCGTGGACTCTAATCTGGGAGAACCGGGTTTGATTCCCCACTCCTCCACTTGCACCTGCTGATGTGACCTTGGGTCAGTCACAAGCTCTGGCACAGCTGTCCTTGAAAAAGAGCAGTTTGTGTCAGAGTTCTCTCAGCCCCACCCACCTCACAGGGTTCCCTCCTTCTTGCCTTCTCTCTTTTCAGAATAAAATTACTGAGTAGCAATGGAATACAATATGGTCTGCCAGTGCAGCAACAACTAATGACATCAATATCAAGGTTCATTTTTTAAAAGTACTAAATAGATGGTATATGACTCCTCTGAAACTGCATCACATCACCCCAACTATAAATCCACACTGTTGGAAGGGATGTGGCCAAATTGCCTCATTCTGTCATAGCTGGTGGGATTGTCCAAAAAGCAAACGTTTTGGAAAGAAATATTGGAGAAAACAAAAATTATTACTGGCATCGATATTCCACTATAAACCTTAAAATAATTCTACAAAACCTATGGGATGATATTGATATTCTTAAAATGAGGAAGGATTTAATTTCAATTATGTTTGTAGCTTCCAAGACAACATTTGCTCATCAGTGGAAAAGTGAAGGCTTACCATAATTAAATCAATGGTTGATTAAATTATGGGAATTCCTTATTATGGAACAAGTAACTGATCATATACAATGTGCTGATAACCCAACACATCAATCAGTATTCTTAGAAAAATAGCTTCCATTTTTGACTTATATAGCATGATCTACAAATGCAACAGACGATTCCTGAGAAATTTAAAGTTATAGCTTTATTCTAACATTTCAACTAACGTTTTTGTAATCTATTACTGCTCCATTGTATTGTTCAGGGATTATTGTTCAATGTTCATTGTTTATAGTTCATGTTTTTATTAAATTAAAACAAAAAGGTTTTAAAAAGAAAGTACTTTTTCAAGAATAGAATTTATGAGCTGACTAGCATTAATGGGAAAACTTTACTGTTGTTAGCCAAACTGCCTTATTTACGACAGAGGCAAGACTAACTATTTTGGGGTCCTTTGCCTGTGTATACAGAGGTCCAAACCCACCCTGAGGAATTTCCCAGTGATATAAATGGAGACGAGGCTTGTATCTTAAAAGCAAGTTGTTCTTTTTACTGAATGATAATATTTAGTTCGCATACATACAAAAACTGAGTCACACACACAATCGCACAAGTTCCTCAGAGTTACAGGAATAGGAAATAGTTACTATTAAACTAAAGGATGGGGAAGGAAGTAGCAAATACTTATCTGATCCGAAGTTTGACCTTCTCAATGAAGAATACAAGAATGAGACTAGAATAACTAAAGAGAATCTAAACTCACACCGTTGGAACCTGCCAACACATGCAGACCTCCGTGGCTGCAGTCCACGAGGTCAGTGATAACAAAGAGTTGCTTGTGTAGCCAAGCTATAAGTAAATAGCTTCAGGAGAGAAGATGGCTAGCGGGGTTCAAACTGTTGAACCTCACTTTATATAGGGGGGCTCTTGGGGGCCGGCATTGATGCCATCCTCCTTGCCCTTCCCACCTGTGGTCCGTCCCAAGAACTAACATTATTGGTTATTGGGGGATGACGTGCCTACCTAGAAGGAGTGGGCGATATTGAAATCTTAACCTTTAACTCAAGGGGATGCATCTGGTCAAGGTGTGAAGATCAGTACCAAGGCAACCATTGAAGTGTAGATGACTCTGGCTTGGTCCCAAGCCATAAAGTGGCCATTTGGCAGGAAACTGTCTCTTTGGATGCAAACCAGATATCAGGGTTACATGTTTCCTCACAGTTCATTCATGGTGGTTGAAACCATTAAAGTTGTTGTTTTGTGCTGGTCCCAATGGCAATGCAGCCCCCTTCCTCAAACTGGGCTGTGTGAGTGCAAGCTCCATTTGCATAAACTACAGGCAAGATACTCTCCAGATGAAGCAGTCACAGCATGCAATGCAAACAGCTTTCCCAAGCCCATAGGGATTTATAGGCACAGTCCATGAAAGTGAGTGTGTGTCAGCAAGGACAAATACATAAAAGCAAATATTCAGTTCATCTCCTAACACTGTTTTCCAGGATACATCTTTGTAGGGTACAAAGGAGCTAAGCGTAGGGGGGGGCACTTTCCTGAACAGCAGCGTGTCCATGTTTTTCATATCATCTGCTGCAGTTGAGACTACTTGGCAGGCACAATCCACTATAGCTTTTAAAAATGTTGAGTCACAGCAAGACGGACAGGAGCAGAGCAGTCACATGACCTGATGCTCCCTTCTTTTCACAGTGTAAGAAAAAGTGGTATGGATGACTTTCATGACATTGGGGTGCCCCAGCAATGTCAACTGGCTGAGATTTTATAAAAAAAAAATAGGAATTTAATTATAACCAATTAGTAAACAATCCTTTTGGTAGTGTAAGTATGGCACTGGAACAAAATGAACTTGGGTTCTGGACTAGTAGCTCACTCCAATGTTTAAAAACACAATTTTAGGAATTTATTACAAAATTAGACAAAAGATAAAAACATACAAGTAAGGGAATAGAGTGTACAATGGGACAAAGACAAAACAACAAACCTATCTAACAAGTAGTGGGGCAGGTGGGGCTTCCACACAAAGGCCAATAAAGGAGGTGCAAAAGGAGGAGGCATAAAATATAAGGGAAAATGTCACTGACAAAGCTACCAGGGTACAAGCATAAGGGGGTGGATTATTCTGGCAAGTTTTGATTAGGTTCATTGTAGGAAACTGAATGGTCATTAAGTTGCACCTCTGTTTGTGGAATAACCCTGTCTCAAAGCATAGCAAATATGAATAAAGGAGAGGTACCTTTGTTGTCTGTTTAACTGCTGAGCATTGGCTCTTGACAGTGAAAATGCCATGCAAAGGTATTGTTGCACCCAATTGGTTTTGCCTGTTGCATTTGCCTGGGGTGGGGGGCAGTGAGAACTTGGGTTTCTTCACAGGATGTTTGGGTCAAATATCTCATTTGATCACATTGGCATGCAAAGCAGCCATGTCAGTATTTAAAGAGCTCATGACCCACCACATTGGATGACATACTCTCTTGCATGCTCCACTGCATTTTTAATGCTTTCTGTGCTTCTTCCCCCCCCCCAGGTCCATCTGTTTCATCTGGAAGCTCACAGGCTGGAGAGAGGCCGTGGCAGGTGCCCCTTTGACTCCAGTTCCTCCTTCATCTCCACTCTCTTTGGTAATGCCTCCTGGTGTCACAAGGTCTTTCTGAGTTTCCTCCTTGATCACTCTTTGGAAGCCTGTGCAACTGAGAACAGGATCTCCCCAGAGATGCTAGGGAGCCAGAGTGATATTGTGGTTGGAGTGCTGGGACGCATCCACTTTCTTACTGGTCAAGCATCCCAACCACCACACCACTCTGGCTCTAACCTTTGAAATGTGCTCAGGCAAGCCCCCTGGAGGAAGGGCAGGATTCATCTGTACTAGATAGATTAATTTTTGCATTTCATTTATGTTTGCACAGGGCTGGTGCAAGGCAAATTGATTCAAGCAGCTAAGTGGTCGTCCCCCTACACATCCTGCATCTTGAAGAATGGTTGTTGGTTCTTGTCTCAGTGCTTTCCAAGCACCATACAAGCACTTTTGAATGGGGACCGTTTCCCCACCCAACACCCTTCTGGGTGTGTAAAGTTCATATATCCTAAAGGACACGTTTGGTCCAGAAGGGTATCCTAGCTAGATTGAGTCATCTAGTAGGTTGGGTCATCTAGTAGGTTATTTATATGTATTCTGATGTGTTGCACCTTTCTCAGGGACCAGTGTGACAATGATTCTTTGAGGTCTTTTTAAATATTATATGCATTTGTGATTTTTTTTTCCTCCAGGATCAATCAATCATATTTATTGGATTTAAAATCCTTTTTATTGAGGATGTCTTCAGTGAGGATTAATGTGTTGATAGTTCTTGACATTTCTTTCTTTTAGTTAAAAATACTGGGCATGATCCGTCCCGCGTTAAGCACTCTCTCAACTCCTGCTCACTTTCAGTGGGAGAGCAGCAGTTCAGCATTCCCATGAAAATAGATGAGCCCTGAAAGTGTTTAACGCACACTGGATAGTGCCCCCTGTTTGTTTGGGAGCTTTATTTGTTTATGGATTGCCTCGAAAACTCCCTGCCTTGTATAGGCTTTTAATGTGGTGTCTTAGAAGGAAAGCCACGTTGTGCAATTCTGTTTCTGAATGAATAAACTTGTAATAAGGTAGGAATTACAATCAGGAAACAGAGCAGGCTTTTGACCACAGATAATACCCCATAAAAATGTTGAAGAATTTTTGGACCCAAATATCTGAAACAAATGGACTTTTCTGTCTGCTTCCAGTAAGCAAAATTCTACTTGGTAACAGATCCCACCGGCAGATTGGCAAGAACCACAGCAGCTCTTGAATGAATGGTAATTGTCTTTTTAAAAAGTGGCTTTTGATACATATCCGGTAGTCCTCCTCTCATCTGCACCCTTCCTAGTCCACATCTTTCCCACTGCTGTGGTGGATGGGATCCCACCGTTTGGGTGGGAACAGGTGGATTTATGTGGAAGCTAAGTAAGCTATAGTTTAAGGCCTCAGACTAAGAGGGGCCTCTAAATACAAAACCCCCTAAAATTTACCATTTGGGGGTAACGCTATGGGACTTTTCATGCATCTATATGTACATACATACAGGCATCAGTTAGTAGGTGATGAAGTTTCCCAGTGATCCAGCAACCCGCAATATATCTGACAATCATATATTAAAGAAAAATCAATCAATTGTATCTGGCTATGAGCAGTAAAGATGAGGTAGGTGACAGAGAATTGTAGTGTGTGCTGCCTTTTTGTTTGTTTGTTTGTTTAATAAATGTAGATAGGACATGCTGCTTAAGCAAGAAGAGACTTCTTGGTTTGGACAGGTTTTAGATTGCCTTTTTTAAAAAACTGCTTTTCTCTTTGATGTCTTTCGGATCTTTATGTTACCTTGAGTGCAATTTTATAGCCAAGTCATGCAATTTAACTAAAAATAATTTTGTCAGAATGGGAATGTTGTCATTTTCATTGTTTCATTGTAGCATTATTTTATATTTAATTTCAAAATATTCCTGTAACTGTAACATTACTAATATTTTGCTTTCAGTTTTCAGTAATTACATTTTTAAGCACAATTCATGAAGGATTTAATTGTGCACAGTGAAAAATGTCCTTGTAAACCTTTCAATTTCCCTAATGGCTCAAGAGAAGCCCCTTTGCCCCTAGCCTTAGCCGACATGCACTTCCTCAGGAATAAAAGATCACCTGTTGATCTGATGTTTGAAAACATAGCTTAAGAATTCATCTCACAGTTCACCCTTGTCTACTTTCTGCCAAGGATATCTGTAATTTGGGAGAAAGAGCACATGTCAGTGTCTGTGTTAGCCCATCCTTGATGCCAAAGGAAGACTCCTCAGAAGAGGAGTATGATACATCATAGGGAAGGGAGCCCCTGAGGGTCCCCATCATACCCACATTACATATTAATAGGGTGGGAGGCATCTGGGACTCTTGCCACACTCTGGGGAGACTCCCGTAGCAGCTTCCTTTAAAACGCCAGCATCAGGTTTCCATGACAGGGAATACTCTCTCTGGCTCAGTCCAGTTGCCTCACTTGGGATGGGTCACCAGAGGGCCAGTCAACCAAGTGCAACCTTGGTGGAGGCTGCCACACAGTAGGCCCAAGGGGCTGGTCACTTCCTTTCCCCTGAAGAGTGAGGTCGGTGAGGATGGGGAAGCCAGGGCTAACATGGCCAAACAGGGCCAGAAAACCTTTGTGAAAAGATGAGCTGGGCCACTCAGTGGTGGGTTTGCTACTGGGATGTTGCAGGGAAACCTGGCAGGGTCACACTTGCATGCCTGATGGAGGTGCTTCATCCATCACCTGCTGACCCTGCTACTGCTGCTGCTGCTGCTCACCTGAGAACATTACAGAGGTTAGTGCCAGCTGAGATTCAGCCACTGTCTTACCAGCTCACTATATCAGCCAATACCATGTTTCTTGGACTATCATCTAAATCTATTTCTCAGTGATTGGATCAGTGATGGCTATCCAGTTCCCCAAACCAGGGTCACAGAATCACCTGGAAGTTCAGGAGGACTGGGCCCTAAAGATGATAAATGACATCAAAGTATATAGTTGCGTTTTGGAAGTAAGAGCTAGGAGTTCACTTAAAGAAAACTAATTTGCAGTTGATTTCTATTTTGAGCTCAACATACTATCGTGCATATTTTCCATTGATAAAGCTGGTAAAATCTAACCCTCAGGTACTGTTTTCAAATGAACATCAGTCCTCTGAACATATAAACCAGACTTCAGAAGACAGAGAGCCAGTATGAAGATTCACAAGGCTTCTACTCTAGCTGTACAATGTTAATACTTCATGCTAATATAGAACATGCCATGCATTTAAAGGGCTATCTGTGTATTTTGGTTCTTGCATTTTTAAAGGTTGCTGTCTGCAGCTTGGTGGATCTGAAAGTCTGGCCATCCTTGGTTTACAGACCCATGGTGGCCAAAATGTGTTTTGAAAACATCCAGTGCAGCTTCCTCAGGTCTCTGGTGCAGGCCCGTAGCCAGACATTTTTTATTGGGGTGGGGGTTAAATGAGTACAGTGGTGGTCAGCCCATCATTATTAATTTATTATTTATACTTTATTAGTTATTTACCAATTTTAAAAACGGATTACATGGTATAGAACATTGTAACCAAACAGCATGTACAATAATAGGTGTAAAAATATGTGTACAAAAATTACAAAAATCCAACCAAAAAAGTATCAAACATACTATGTCAAACAATGCAGAAAATTGAATTTCAAAAAATGAAAACAATCCTGTAAGATCAGGATAGAACATACAATAAATCGATAATATCGTGTACACTGTGGCATAGACTACTGTCCTGTCCTATATAAGCTAAATAAAAATGCCCTCCCAAGCAACTGTTTTATATAGTTTGCAGAATTAAAGAAGTGTGTGAGCCTTCTTCCAGTTTCTGAAACCTGAAGCTCTAAATCCAGTTTTCTTTTCTCTGTAAATCACTAACTCAGCAGTGCCACCCAACACCCCTGCAGGCTTTTAAAATCAGGACTCTTCAGACCTGCTAACTGCTAATTCTGTTCTAGCCAACTGCATAGAGAATTCATCCTTGGAAGATTTATGACAGGATTCACATTTCTGACCTCAACTCCTTTCTTTTTTACAAAGAAAATTTACACCTGAAAGACATATGACAGATTTCCCTCAGGGAAAACTCTGCTTGGGCAGGTACTTGTAAAGTTCTCTGAGGCTGTGGTCACACAAGCAGTTGCATTTCCTTTGTGGATTTAAGGAGCACAATCAGACAACAAGATCTGCCTTTCATTCCCCAGTTTTTGACACTCCGCTTTGCCTTGCTTTGGAAGCAGAGTAATCAGACACCGGGGTAAGTCCAATATATCTTTGGGACCATCTGTTTCAGTATACCCTTGGACTTGTTTTTAGGAAGGTCTGATGCTGGTTTTAACTGAAATTATTTATTGTATGCTGCCTTGTTGTAAGCCACCCTGAGCCCTACTCGGGACAGCCTAGAAAATACAATTTAACAAACAAACATATTAATAAATATTTAGGGATGCCAGTGCTTTCACGCTGTGTTTCTGACTATCTAAACTCTCCTCTTGAGAAGTCAAGCCATTTGGGAAGTCTGAACCTTCCCTTCCATTTCCACCTCATTTTTTGGGGCTCAGGTAGCGATGTTCGCATAAATGCATAATTGTCCCTGGCGTTGTCAATCACCTCAACCAAGTAGTCATTCTGGATTGGGAGTCCCCAGGGGAGTTGTTTTTGAGTGACAAATCCCCCCCAAAAATACCCTCTCTCCCATGATGCTCCCCCCCAATATGTTCCACAGAAGAGAGGCAAGGGGAAGGATGCTGAAAGGGGACAGACTACTTAGATTGTGGAGCTGTCAAAAAGGAGCTGGAGCTTCAGACACATGCTTAAACACATGGGCAAAAGACCAAAAAAAAAAAAGAATGCTGCAACAATCTGAATGATGGACCATGGGGCGAGCACACAGTGAAGCTGGTTCATGGTGGGATGTCTGGTCAAAACTTCATGCAACTATTTAAACCATCACAAATAGAGGTGTAGCCAGATTACACGAAGCCTCTACTGTGACCACAGCCTCAGTTTTCCTCAGCTGCCAGCCTTCTATAAAGTAGTCATGATCATTATCTAGAGTTACAGAGTTCAGAATTATAGCATATTGCCTTTTAAATACTTTTTTTTGCCGTCAGGTCACAGCGGACTTGTGGCGATCCCATAGGTTTTCAAGCTAAGAGACATTCAAAGTTGGTTTGCCATTGCCTGCCTCTGTGTCACGACCCTGGTATTCCTTGGAGGGCTCCCATCCAAATCCTAGCCAGGGTTGACCCTGCTTAGCTTCCAAGTTCTGACAAGATAGGGCTATCCTAGGCTATCCAAGTCAGTACTTTAAGTTTAAGTAAATTCTTAAATTGAAATTAACCCAAACTAATATAGAAGCAGTTCTTTGCAAAAAGATGTAAGCAATGATAGTTGCATTGGTCAGTTCTGTTTGGTTTTGCTTAGAGTTTTGTAAAGGATGAAAGAGAAAAAGATACAGGGGGAAGGCAACAAAATATCCACACAGCTTAACCAGGAACCTTTGTGTAAGGTTGCTGTTTGATTTCTGGAACAAAGGGAGACATCCTGGGCTATTTTTGGGCAGGAACGCACAGGAACGGAGTTCTGGCTAGCTTCAGAGTTGGCCACGCCTACAGCCAAAACCTCTAGACATGCCTGGGTTCCCTGCCCGATCTTCTCTAGGTGCCCCGCAGCCACGGAGCACCTAAAGAAGATTGGGCAGGGAACGCAGGCATGTCTGCCTGCCTGCCCTTCCCAGAAGGGGGGTGGGTTCCCTGCCCGATCAGGCAGGGAATCCAGGCATGCTTGCATGCCTGCCCTTTATCAGGGGGTGTGGCATATGCAAATTAGTATTTTGCTATTGTGCTAATTATGCTATTGAGTTCCTGCTGGGCTTTTTCTACAAAAAAAGGCCCTGGAGACATCTAATGACCAAAAAGTAAGACACTTTTAATCCCTTTGTACTCTTAAGAGGAAAGGATGACATCTGATAAAATCCTTTTCTTAAAAGAGAAACATCAGCCGTTTGCAATCTTAATTGGCTTTTAACTTATTTACAGGTGAGTATATATATTGAGCTAGTTCCATGTATTCAGTCATCTGACTGACAGAGTACCCAGTAAGTTTCAGTCCTACAGCTATGAATTGTTAGGCCCAGCACAGCAAAAGGAGTGTGTATTTGCTTTTCCTCTCATTTAAAGCTTCTGGCTGTTGGGGTGGGGGGGATGTTAAATGCTGACTGTGGTGGAAGAGGCCTGCTTTGGACTGCCCTCCTGGGTTCTTCTCAACACCTGGAGGGGATTTTTCTTTCTCTCCAGTAGCCATCCACCACCAACTGACCATTCTCCAGTCGACCTGTGCATGCATGTGCCAAATTCACAATCCCTGGCCAATCAAGTTCTCTGTTTGTCCTTATCTCACTATGCCACCAAATTGTGACAGAACATGCCTGCTCTGGCCTGCAGGCCCTATTCTGCCCTCCCCTTCTAGGGGTTTCTGAACCCCTGGGGGGGCTTTTCTTTCTCTCCAGTAGCCCACTATCACCACCTGAACTTTGTAAGGAATTACTCACTGGGAGGGTCAGGGCTTTGTTTCTCTACCCATTGACCAGGTCACACCAGGTCAAAGAGGCATTTTCTGGAGATCTCCAGGAATCTCCTCCCTGAAGACTATGTATGATTTTATCCCTCCAAACCTCTGTTCCCTGCTAGCAGGAAGGGAGAGATCTTGCCCCACACATTATCTCTCCTGCTAGATCTATTAGCATATGAATGAAGATGTCTGGAAAGCAATTGCACAGACTTCCTTCTTCCCATGCCTGTTCTCTGCCGAGAGAAAAAACTTCTAAAACGCACAGTGGAGGCTTTGTTCACCTCAAACCTCCCAGGAGAAAAACTGCATTCCTTCACACTGGCATTCCTATAACTTCATAATGAAT
The DNA here is from genome assembly GCF_001447785.1 of Gekko japonicus. NCBI lineage: Eukaryota > Metazoa > Chordata > Lepidosauria > Squamata > Gekkonidae > Gekko > Gekko japonicus. The sequence goes on from NW_015173678.1 coordinate 833,181, forward strand.
ACATCTGGTTCACAGGTGGTGCATTGTTTGCTGGGCTCTACAGTGACTACTGGGGGAGAGATGCTGCTATCTTCCGCACAGTGGGGCACACAGCCCATATCCGGACCCAGCCAGATGATGACCGACTCTTGAAAGGTACAAGTGGTCTGTGCAAGCACTCATTTTTCCCCCATTCCTTGCCAGGATAACAATGCTGTAGCACCGGGATGTGCCAGCCTCATCTCACTTGGGAAGTTCTCTTTGGCCTCAGCGTATTGTGAATAGTGGCTCTGGGAAAGCACTTAATCAAGCAGGTGTTTTGCTTCACTATATACCTAGTTCTAGTAGTAGGGGGAGGGGTGTCTGTCCTGATAAAAGCTCTGCTTTGTCACACTTTGGCCAGCCCAAAAGCTTTGTATTAGATCAACGCCAGCATGCCTGTCTTTCCTGTAGGGTTAGAGGAATGGCCACGTAAGGACCTCAGACACAACCTGAACATTCAGTTGAACACATTCACACACTTCCCGGGCTGAGTATTCCCTGGCTGAGAGCCAGTTTGGTGTAGTGGTTAAGTGGTTAAGGAGGGGAAGGGAAAGGAGTTTGTAAGCCGCTCTGAGACACCTTTGGGTAGTGAAGGGTGGGGTATAAATCCAATGTCTTCTTCTTCTTCTATCCAGTCTGGGTGCTTCCCTCCCAGCAGAAGTTTCAAGCTAGTACAGGGGTGGCCAAACCATGGCTCGGGAGCCACATGCAGCTCTTTCACACATATTGTGCGGCTCCTGGCAGGGCTGCTGGGGAGGCGAAGGGGAGGTGTGCTTTTTCTCCCTCCCTCCCATCTCTTTGCTTTCTTTGCTTCTCTCTCTTTCCACCTCTTTCATTCTTTCTTTCCACTCTCCCTTTCTCTTTCTCTCTTAGGCAAATAAATATCATTGATTGATAATATTTATCGATAATATCTGTTTTTACCCCTTTTTTATTTTTGGAAGTCTCCTTTAATTTTAAGAAAAAGCAAACCTGCATATTTTTCAAGGAAAAAGTGTGTAGTATCTGTTCATGTTTTGTGGCTCTCAAACATCTGACATTTATTCTATGTGGCTCTTACAGTGAGCAAGTTTGGCCACCCCTGAGCTAGTAGGCACTAAGCCTATGTACCTAGAATTGCTCACAACCATCCCTTGCTCTCCTCTCTGTGTGTTCTCTCTTTGTTATGGAACTTTAGGCTGTAATGTCTTTGGGGAAGAGATCTGCCTTTTTTGCTTGTTGTAAGTACTGATGATAAAACAGTATACAGTGGTAACTGCAAAAGGTTTTTTTCCCCTTTATTGCTTAATAAACACTGAATTCAGAGCTATCCTAGGGGTAAATTCTAGGGGCATTTTCCACATTCAAGTAAACCAAACCCAAAAAATATTGGTAAATGCCAATATTCAGCATTGCCAAAAAAATTTGGCTTGCCAGTACAGTGTCGGTTTCACTCCAAGCGGAGGGGGAGTGGAACCAATCCACTCTCCCTCCTTTGAGCTTCCCCACCTGGCCCGCCACCGGAGGCTGCCTGGGGAAATGAAGGCAGATTGGGGAGGCATCTTTAAGTGCCTCCCCTTCACATCCCCTTCCCAGCCGCCCTGCCAAGGTACTATGGCCCCATAGGTACTATGGCCCCTTCTCTCTTTGCTTCTCCAGTCAGCCTGCCTTGGCAGGCCAGCTGGGGAAGTGAAGGAGGGGCATTTAAAGGTGACCCCCCCCCTTCTCTCCACTTCCTCAGCTGGCCTGCTGTGGCAGGCCAGCTGGGGAAGTGAAGACTGATTGGGGAGGCATCTTTAAATGCCTCCCCTTCACTTCCCCTCCCCAGCTGGCCCCAGAAGGAAGGGGAGCTATTTAAAGTTTAAATACCTTCCTTTGGCTGGGGAGGCATGCCACGGAGGCAGCACAAACCCTAGAGGCAAGGAAAAGTGTTTAAAGTTCCCTTCCCTTCGCTAGAGAGGCACATCACAGTGGTGTGCCTTCCGAGTGAAGGGATTCCCCGAATGAATGCTGAATAGATTCAGCATTCATTCAGGGAATCCCTATTCAGTCAGCTAAATCAGATCAGAGAATCTGTTTCAGTTTTTGGTGTGCCTGAATAATGAAGAAGAGGCATTATTTGGGTTTTCTTTCAGTTTGGCCAAACCAAAGGCACATCCCTAGTAAACTCCAGTAGAGATGTATCCTAATATGGCCAAACCAGGCTTTGGTTTTATAACAAATGCAACCAACATGCTGAACATTTTAATGAATCTTATTTTAAAATTATTTCCCACAAGCGTAAGTCACCCCATGAAAACTCATCACTAGTGTGGAGGTCATAATGCATGTGGGCTTCCTTTCTTTTTCAGTCTGCCATGTTGATTGTTGCAGTGACAAGGTGCATCCACATTAACTAGAAACCAGACTTCAGAAAGTGATAGGAAGACTGCAGTTCTAAGGATTACAAGAAGATCCTGTGCTGCAGCCCACATGACATGTTAATCACATGTGCCTTAGGCCATTCCATGGTTGTGGGTTTGAAATTAAGCTGTACAGTCATGCACCATGCACATGCATGTAATTATTCCCTTGCTTCCTGTTAGACTCTTTTTATAATTGTGATCTTTCTCCCTTTTTTAACGTTTTAAAGAACCTAAATTTGTTAGCACCTATATGATTCCTGACAATGAAGACCAGGAGGATAACAAGGTGTACTATTTCTTTACCGAGAAAGCTATAGAAGTGGAGACAGGAGCCCATGCCATCTACTCTCGAGTAGGAAGAGTCTGTGCAGTAAGTAAATCTCATGTGTCATCCCAGAACTAATGATGGGCTTCCCTTCTGTTTCTTCATATCTTTGAGTCCGAGGAAGCTAAAACAAAAATCCATGCCTGACTTTTATGCCAGTCTGCATCTCAAGGAGCTGCTCAACTCCAGATGTGATGGGGGGTGGCCACCCACCTACTTGTGGTTCTGGTGTAACTAAGATAGGAATTGTAAAGCACATTCCCTACTGAGGGGCATAAAATCAAACATGATGGGAAACATGAAAGCTATTAAGAGAAGGGAGTCTAGAAAGAAAACAGTCATCTGAATGAAGAGCTCCATAAAATGATTTTGTCTGCTCTGTATCTTGATTCTGAAACATGTGTGATGCAAAAATTTCACTCACAGCCAGTGTTGTGGGGGGAAATAAATTACAGAATTTCAGTGCTAATCCTGACAGAAGAAACCAAGGAGCTTTGCTTGGTTTGGAGATGTCTGTCGGATCTGAATCACAGTTCCCAAGAAGAAATTCAAATGTGTTGTAATGAGTCTTGCTTCCAAAGAAATGTCCTTTAGGACTGCAGCTGGACAGCTTTCTTCTGTACAGTCCTGTACCCTAGGGGGCAGAGTTGACTATTCAGGGATGCTGTGTGAGAAGAGAGGAGAGACTGAGTGAGGTGCTGTAGGCTGAGAGAAGCCTGTGTGTTCTTTTTCTGACAGTTATTATCCTAAGTGGCAAGTGAGGAGAATAGATCCGTGTGTGGAAGTTATTAGCCTAAGTGGCAAATGGTGAAAATAAGTATTTGTGACTAGGTCTATTTAATGAACATTTAGAAAGAAAGACCTGCCTTATAGCTAACGAGAAGGAAATAAACATGGCTTGCCTCCCTCTATTTTCCCCTTTCGTCTGCCGCCCCCCCAGCCACAGCCGGGACACTCACCTGAAGCTTCCTTCTACTCCCCCCCCCCAGATATTTTTATTAGTTTTAAAGATAAAACAAACATGCAGTGGGGGATATTGATCTATCAATTCTTTATTTTACAAACTCATGCCTAAATTATAGTACATTTATAAATTTCACCTTATATCATTAATAAATCCGCTTGCAAAAAGTATCGACTCTGAAACTCAATTGTCCTTAATAGGATTCCAATAACTATATTGTTCATTTGGAGTAGTCTTCTAGCCAACTGTAAAACCTTCCCCAGGTATTTTCCAGAGTTGTTTCTGATTGGCCTTTCAGAGTTAAAGTTAGTTTACCCATTTCGGCTGTTTCCAAAATTTTGTTTAAAGTTTCTTTTTTTAAGGGTGTTTCAGTTCTTCTCCAATATTTAGCCTATAGTATTCTAGCAGTTGTAGTTATGTACAAAATGAGATATGAATCATTTTTGTTACATCTCTCAGGTATAATATTTAACAAAAACATTTCAGGAACAAAGGGTAGAGAACACTTCAGCATTTTTGTAGTATTTCATGAATCCATTTTTTTGCCTTATTACACAGCCACCACATATGATAAAAGGAACCAACCTTATTTTGACATTTCCAACAAACATTTGAACATTTAGGGTCGAACTTAGCCAAATTTTCAGACATAATATACCATCTATAAAACATCTTATATACATTTTCTTTATATGAAATTGCTTTTGTAATTTTAATATTTCTTTTCCAAACCTATGACCATTGGTCTAGCTTAATATTGTGAGCCAGATTTTGTGCCCATTTTATCATAATATTTTTAACAACTTTATCTTGAGTCTTATTGTCTAAAGAGCTCGTTGTATTTCTTCCCACAATGGGCCTTACTCCTAGTCCAATATAATGAAGCCATGCTGTTTCCCAAATTGGGCCCAGAGAGGAAAATTAGCTTGTTACAGGGTCTCCAGTCAGATAAACAAGGGATCTTTTAGTGATGTATATAGAGGTTTTATTCTGAATAATATTCCCAAGAGATAGAGCAACAGAGACCAACCAATTTAAACTAAATGAAATATTTATTTACTAGCACTCAGATATACAGCTAGAGGTAGACCAAAATTGCCTCTGACCTTTAGGACTACGAATACAACTACTCAAGTAAAACCCAGAATAAAACCACACTCTCCCTCCCAATAAACACACACATACAAGCATGAGAAAAAGAAGAGAATGATAAGAGACAAGGATCAGAAGGGAAGGAGGTTCTGAAGGGTGATACTACCTGGTCCAAAGTGTGTGGGAGGCTTGAGAACCATAGAAAGTCTGTGCAGCAAGTTGTCCAAATCAGCAGGGTATCAAAGGGTGATTCCGCACTAGACCTGAAACTTTGGTTCTACACTGTCCCCGAACTTACATACTACACTACACTTGAGTTCACCCCTGTAATTATCTCGGGGTATTTTTTGTTTCCATATTACATTGAGGTCACCCTAGTTTTGCCCCACACCTGTCCTGGGATAAACAGGCCCATACTGTTATAACCAGGGATAAATGCAAGGCATTGTTTGGAAGTTGAACTCTGATAAAATCAGGGATGAGATCCAAGTGTGGAAAGGAGAGAGAGGGGAGCCTGCAAAGCAGTTGAAGGGGTATCCAGGTAGTTGGGGGGATGTGGCACACTTTTCAACAACCTGGGCTTATTCTTTAAGGGAGGGAGATTCCATAGCTCAACATCGGACTCTTAATTCCCAGAATCGGGACTGGATAAACTGAGTAAAGTTTGAATTGGGTAATTTGAAGGTAACTGTCATCAAAATTCATTCCAAGGTGAGTCAATTGGTGGAGATTAGGAAATGACACCGGACAATTCACGGTGAAGCAATTGATGGCTGTTTTTAGCATACTGACAAAGAAACGGGTTCAAAATGAAGGTAAAATTGTTCTCTTGATGGCCCATACTGGGTGGATCAGATATTGGGCTATTTTTTTTATCAATAGTTGTATTGGAGGTGATACTTTTTTCATCAGCTGGAAATGGCTTATATTGCTCTGCTGAAGCATCTCTTGAAGCAGAGTATATGCTCATGTTATGCATGCCTTGAAGCTGGGGATATGTAAATGCTTTATGCATATCAGTGACATCCTGCCTCTATGATGCAGGCCAGATGCAAGCTCTGAAACCTATCTCAGGGATCCCCATTGCACTTAAGCTTTCAAGGGGATACCCTACAAAATAGCTAAGAGGAGATTGGGGATCAAATTGGGGTGTCTCAACTGGAGACCATACAATCCTGTCTTTGGTGGTAGAAAAAGTCATTACGGAATGCTAAGGAAGTTCAGGAAGCAGCATAATACAAGTCATTTCAGAGCATTACAGTGAGGTGTAATACCAGGGGTTTCATCAAGAAGGTAAAATATTCAGGCCTAAGTCTTGCTGAGAGAAATGTTTGTAATCCCAAGTGAATAGGAGTACAGCCTGTCAGCCCAGTTACAACTATCTTGTCTTGGAAGAAAGGCTTTATGAATTCCATAGGAAGTACAGTTGCCAGCTTGGGTTGGGAACTTCTTGGAGATTTGGGGGTTGAGGAACCAGGCGGGCAGGGTATAATGCCATACAGTCCACCCTCCCAAGCAGCCATTTTCTCCAGGGGTACTGACCTTTGCAGTATGGAGATCAGTCATAATTCCAGGAGATCCTGGAGGTTGGCAACCCTAGTGGGAAGTTTCCTGGGTCACTGCCCTTCTGTACAAGGGAGCCCTAAAGCATTCTGTTTGATGTTTCTGAAGGGCTCTTTAGCAAAGAAAGACCTACTTGGGGATAATCAGCTCCTTTTTATGGCACATAACAAGCCCAGCTGACTCCCAGCTTCACAACTGATAATCAGATTCTGCTTCAGTGGTCAGGTTTGCCCCTCACCCATTTATACACTGGTTAAGTGTGGACACAGGTGGATATGACATGCCTTTTCACCTATGTCTCAGTCTACAGAACAGTTAATATACTGCAAGTGGACTATTCACTTTCTTAATTTTCTTGAAATACTGTGATACATTTATCACTTCATTTTAAGTGCAAAACTGCTATAGTGATTGGGTGGGATTTCAGTGACATGATTGGGGGCAGAGGGCAGCCAATCAGGGCTATCCACAGGCCCTTTCCGGTGAAGCAGAACTTACAGAACTGATTGCTTCAGAGATCACCCATGAGAAAGAAAGGTACATTTGGACAGAATGTAGATTAGGCCTGCTACTTTTGGGTCTTGATAATTTTTGTGGATTGTTTTCTAGTGTAGTTCTGTAGAGAAATACTTATGAACTATGCAAACCTTTTTCCATGCCACAAAGTTTTACCCGCATTGCAAAGCAAGCTTTTAACCTTTAAGCCTTCTATCCTCAGACGTGCTGCTCAAAAATGAAGTAACTAGAATTTGAGCTAAACAAATCTTATGGTATTGCAATCACTAAAGTAATGCTAAGGGTGGTTAATAAAACAAATAATTTAACTAGCTAACTTATTTGGCTCACTGAATTGTCAGAAGTGACCAATCATTTTCAAGGAATTAGTAATGTCTATACAAATAAAACGAATTATAGCCATGAATTTAATTTAAAATTCTAACCAAACCACAGCTTTTAATGAGAAGGCTGATAGCTCTCTGTAGTCCGGGTAGAATATGGACTTTAGAATAGAAACATAAGCTATATAAATGATTTATGGTTTCAAAGTTTATAATTCAATAGAAAATAACAGGCTACACTGTGGAGACCGTGTTTGCCCTGATCACCAACTGAAAGAGCTTTTGTGTGGCTTTCCAGGCTTGGGGGAGAGTTGTCCCAACTCATTGGAATGTGGTGTGCCACAGGGAGCAATTTATGCTCTTTAATACCTATATGAACTCCCTCACCCTAATTATTTGGAGATATGGGCTGGAATGTAACCAGTTCGCGGATGACACCCAGCTCTATATACTGATGGATGGCCCCCATGGACACAGCCCCAAGAGATCTGGACAGGGCATTACAGGCTGTGGCTAGATGGTTGCGACAGAGCTGACTGAAGTTAAATCCATCCAAGATGGAGCCATGGGGGATTGAGCCAGGGAATCAGGCTCCCAAACTTTGATGGGTCTCCATTGGTGCCAACAACAAGGATGAAGAGTCTGGGGGTGTTCTTGGGTGCCTCCTTTTCTATGGAGGCCTAGGTCACCACCACTGCCAGGTCTCCCTTTTTCCATCTGAGGCAGATCAGGCAGTTGGTCCCATATCTAACCTTCCATGACCTAGGTACAGTGACCCATGCAATGGTCACTTCCAGACTGGATTATTTTAACTCTCTCTATGTGGGGCTACCCTTCACTCTGCTCTGGAACTTGTAGCTAGTGCAGAACGCAGCAGCACGGGTGTTGACGGCAACACCTGTGTGGGCTCACATCCACCCAGTGCTGCGTGAACTGCACTGGCTGCCTATTGAATACTGAATCCATTTCAAAGTGTTGGTGCTTACCTTTAAAGCCCTCTATGGCCAGGGGCCAGCATACCTTTGGAATCATCTCTCCCCATATGAGCCCCGTAGAGCACTGAGGTCTACTAACCAACACCTTTTGGTAGCCCCTAGCCCAAGGACGTCCAACTTGCTTCAACTCGGGTCAGGGCCATTTTGCCCTTGGCCCCTACTTGGTAGAATCCCATATGAGATCAGGGCATTTATTACAATTCCTGCGGGATTTATTACATTCTGCAGGGCCTATAAGATGGAGCTCTTCCACCAGGCTTTTGATTGAGGCAGTGGATGTACCCCCTCCCCAGTTGATCTCCCATCTCCCATCGGAGGCCTGGACCTGAACAGGCATATAGGAACCATCTAAACTGCTGAGACATCTGGCTAAAATTATACACAGTACTTTATGATCTATGTCATTTTAAACTGTTGTTTTAAATTGTTTTGAATTGTATTATATATTGTACTGAGACTGATGGAACCCGTCCTGAGCCTGCTTGCGGGGTGGGTGGGATACAAGACTAATGAAATAAATAAAACAAAGAACTGATGATTGCAGGGAAAGGTTCCTTGTGATTGTGGGTGTCTCATGACAAGCCCTTCAACATGTTGTGGCAAGTGAATGGAGGAGTTGCCACATGGTGACATGTTCAAGTGGCCTCTAGTTAGAAATTGCAATACATAAACTGGAGCTCATGTATAATCTTGTCTGCAGTGTGGTGAGGTTAAAGCAGTGGATCCATCTGGTATGTGATGATGAACCCAGGAACAAGAAGTGCCTTACATCTGGAGAGAACACAGAAGACATTCACACATCAGTGGAGGTGCAATGATAGCGCTGGCTTCAACCATGAGGGAGAAGTATAGGAACCAGAAAGCCCAACTCAGTTGCCATTCCTATTCACATGCTCATTGTCATGTCAAACGTCTTGAATACCAAAAGCCAAGAAAAGAAGGCTGTGGAGAGGCAGACATTTTCAAGCCATACCCAATCTCTTTATTCAAGATATAATTTTGTAATTATTATTTTTTTGGCTGTTACTTGCATTCTCTATATTCTCTTTGCTCTTTGTTCATATCCAGAATGACATGGGTGGACAGCGGATGCTAGTGAATAAGTGGACCACTTTCCTCAAAACCCGACTAGTCTGCTCTGTGCCAGGAATGAATGGCATTGACACCTACTTTGATGAGCTAGGTGAGACACATGGTGCTTCTGGGCAGGGTGGAGATATTCTGGGAAGAATCAGAATCAGTGGGATAATTTCCTAACAATTGCTAACTGTCCCACATGATAAGGGTGCATAAAATGCATATTCTTGGCTAATTAATTACCTTATAACTTCAAGCAATATATAAGGTTATCTTTACTTAAATAACTTCGTAGGATATATGAAAAATGTTCATTCATTCTCACTTCTTTTTATCTTAAAGTCTATTTTAAAATAACTATTACAATTATCTCATACATATGACTATCTCTCAACCCATACTCCCATCCTTGAATCATACCTTCCATACCTTGGAAATTCTTGCAATTCTCAGGCACTTCTGCACCTGGGCCTAAACAAATTGTATCTACTGATATTGGTTTTAAAAGGTAAAGGTTTCCCTTGTGCAAAAGCCAGTTGAATCCAACTCTAGGGGGCAGTGCTTGTCTCCGTTTCCAAGTTGAAGAGCCAGCACTGTCCAAAGATGTTTCCGTGGACATTTGGCCTTCATGACTAAATGCCGAGGTGCATGGAATGCTGTTACCTTCCCACCAAAGCGGTACCTATTTATCTATGTGCAATTTCTTGCTTTCAAACTGTTAGGTTGGCAGAAGCTGGGGCCAGAGACAGGAGCTCACTCTATCACACGGCACTAGGGTCTCAAACTGCCGAGCTACAGACCTTCTGTTCTGCAGCTTCAGCGTCTTAACCTCTGAGCCACCGCAGCCCCGATATTGGTTTAGATGGCTTCTAATCTACACAAAACCATATAATTGTTGCCACTCTGTCTTCTTCTTACTGATCTTCAAGGCTATTCTGTTCTAGGTCTCTTGGTATGCTGACCTGAGAGACCAAGTTTTTTTTGACTATGTGTGCCACAATATCCTCTGTGATCTTATTGGTCAAGTCCAGCAACTGTCCCCCTATATTTCTAGCCATATCCTTGACAGGAGCCTGGGGAAGGAAGGGAGCTCAACCATAGAGTCCACCCTTTGAAGCTGCCATTTTCTCCATGGGAACTGAGCTCTAGAGTTCGGAGATCAGTTGTAATTCCAGGAGAACTCCATACCCCAATGAAGGCTGGCATTCCTAGTTACTTTGTGAGTTCGTAGTAAGTCAAGATAAATTTAAGTATAAAGCTCTCTCCTTGATAGGTTGCAAGAGCAGCCACTTAAAGCTGACTACTTTCGAAAGGTGAACCCACTAACTCCCCCATCATATTTCTCTTTTGCAGAGGATGTCTTTTTACTCCACACTCGGGATAACAAAAACCCAGTGATATTTGGACTCTTCAGCACTACAAGGTGAGATGACTGATGAAAGGTTCTTGATGCATCTTGAAGAGGAACCAACTGTGCAATCAATTTGTAAATGTCACAGATCCTATTAGCAAATCAGGGGACCTGGTGAGAATATGCTTTTCAAAGATGCACAGTACAGCGGGACAGAGTCTTGTGCAGAGGGCATGGGGATGACAACCGGTGGTCTGGTTTGTTACCTGGATGCAGAATCTCCCTGATGGCACAGCTCCCTGTCTCTGAAATGACAGGGAAGAGAGAGAAACAGACAACAGTGGCTGGGAGGACGTGGCCTTCTACCTGTGTCAGTTCCAGGCTTTGGGAGGCTCTGGGAAGTCATGCCCAGGGGCTGCCTCCTGTCCACTACCAGGTGCCCCTCATGCCTCCCTTTCCAGCCATCCACTTTTGTGTGTGCCCACCCAACGGCGAATCCTTCCCCTTCTCACAAGCCCTCCCACCACTACAGGCACTCCCAGCCACCTGCACTGCATTCATACCCTTTCCCCAACAGCACTGGGTGGTGCATGCAGCCGCTGTGGCCACTAGGAGTGCTGCTCCTGTGCACCACCTGCATGCAGCTTCTGCGGCCACTAGGAGTGCTACTCCTGTGCACCACCTGCATGCATGTTCCCATCAACTCTGGGAAGCTGGGAGTGCTTGCAAATAAATGGGCAGGGAAAGGCTCTCTTGGACAGGTGGCAGCGGGGTGGATAGCTGGGGAGGTCTGTGACAGAGGGCCCCAGTAGCTGCCCCTCTTCAAGGTATGCTGACACTGGCCCTGCCTCCTGCATATGATAAAAGGACAGGTAGAGGGTTTGCTGAGCATGGGACAGGCTTGTCTGTTTACTTTTTGGGAGAGAGTCCTGCACAGGCCCAATGGATGACAGCCAGGCTGCTCTGTTGATTGAGGCCTAAGAGAGATATGGCATAGATGGCAGAACTGTACAAGGCAGACTGGAAGCACATGTAGCCTCAGTTCAGATCAGGAAAAGCCAATCTTTCACCTTTCCTCCATAATGGTACCAAATCAGGCCATTTGCATGCAAGTTTCCTTTTGCAAAGATCTTTGATCTTTGCCAGGTCTATAATGCCTCTCAGAATTCCCCATCTGCAGGGAGAAAAATATAAACTTGAGGCAGTTGCACCCACCTGAAAAGGAGGAACTGCTACCTACTGCTCTCCTCTGTTCTCACTGACTATCTCTCCCTCCCACATCTGATTTCCCAGGCTATGTGTTTACCTTTTACAGTGAGTGGAATGAGTGGTCTGCCTCAAAATATGTATCTGCAGAGAAGCTGCTGTTCAGTGCCAGACATGCACTGTCAGTTCTATAATTTACTGCAGGCAGTTTCAAAGTTCATATTAACTTCCCAAAGATATTTCTGGAGCCCACCTGCCATGTATTGTAATCCCCTCCTGTCTAGCAGTTTTGAAACCCAACCTGCACGGTTCTTGTGAAACCTGGGAGATGCTTCTTTCTGACCTCTGCTGTCCATGTGTGCTTATGTGTTCAGTTCATTCATAACAAGTTTGCTTGCAGAACAAAATTTGAGTCCAGTGGCACCTTAAAGACTGACCTTGACTTCCAGAAAGCTTTTGATAAAGTTCCTCATCAAAGGCTCCTAAGTAAGCTCAAAAGTCACAGGATAAAAGGCCAAGTCCTTTTGTGGATCAAAAACGGGCTAATTAATAGGAAACAGAGAGTATAAATGGGCAATTTTCACAGTGGAGTGTGGTAAGCAGTGGAGTACCACAGAGTCAGTACTCGGTCCGATGCTTTTTAACTTGTTTATTAATGATTTGGAGTTGGGAGTAAGCAGTGAAGTGACTAAATTTGCCGATGACACGAAGTTGTTCAGGGTGGTGAGAACCAGGGAGGATTGTGAGGCACTCCAAAGAAATCTGTCAAGGATGGGCGAGTGGGCGTCAACATGGCAAATGGGGTTCAATGTGGCCAAGTGCAAAGTGATGCACATTGGAGCCAAAAATCCTAACCGTAAATATACATTGATGGGGTCCAAACTGGCGGAGACTGACCAAGGGAGAGATCTTGGGGTCATAGTACATAACTCACTGAAAATGAGGTTGGAACACATTCCCTATGAAGACAGGTTAAAACGCTTGGGGCTCTTTAGCTTGGAGAAACGACGGCTGAGGGGTGACATGATCAAGGTTTATAAGATTACTAGCAGTAAAGCCCGTTGTGAAAGCAATACAACGGGATCTAGAAAGAGGCTCTGGGGCAGTGCTCTGGCTTTGGGCAAACAGTGTCAATTTGCTGTGGTGACCTCAGCAGGGTATAATGACAGAGTCCACTGTTTTCTCCAGAGGAACTGATCTCTGCTACCTGAAGAGCAGTTGTAATTGTGAGTAATCTGTAGCCCTCACCTGGAGATTGGCAGCAATTGTTACCCAGGACAAAATGGCTGGTTTGGAGGGTGGAGTCTATGGCATTCTACCTGTCTGAGGTCCCACCCCTCTGCAAACCCCACCCTCTCCAGGCTCCACCCCTCAAATCCCCAGGAATTTGTCAGCATGTAGTTGGCAACCCCATCTCCTTCCCAGCTAGCCATCAACCTACCATTATCTGCCCCTTTGACTTCAGCTGACTTCTGCCCTCCCTTCTGCAGAGCAGTTGTAATACTGAGTGCTCTCCAGCCCTCACCTGGAGATTGGCAACAATGGTTCCCTATGTGAGACTGACTGGTTTGGAGGGTGGAGTCTATGGCAGTGTACCTGTCTGAGGTCCCACCCCTCCTCAAACCTCACCCTCTTCAGGCTCCATCCCTCAAATCTCCAGGAATTTCCCATCTGGAGTTGGCAACCCTATCAGGATTGGCCCCAATGTGTTTTCTCCCAAAGGCCAAAGTAGGTGACAGGACCAAGCTTAGTTGCCTACCAACAGGCACTGAGGGGAATGTAGGGTTGCCAGCTCTAAGGAGGGAAATACCTGGAGGTTTGGGGGGTGGATTCTGTAGAGGGCCGGGCGACGGAGGCATCGGCCTTCTGTCGCCCGCCTTGCCCCCCCAATCTCGGCCATACCATACTAGTAGCCAGTAGTAATGGGAGAATTGATTCCGAGAGCTGTTGAACCATGAAGCTCACTGATGGCTGTTAGTAGTTCCTTATCTTTTGATTTTAATATAACTCACTCATTCTGAGATAATTCACATGTGAATATAAATCAATTAAAACTCACTTTATGTTTTTTGTTATATGTGTTTAGCAGTCAAACCACTGAACCCCACTAAATTTCTAAAGATTTGTGAAAGAAACACTTAGTGCTACACAAAAGTAAAGAACGATTGTGTGGGTAGTTTGTACTCACGCAGTGGTGGTTTGCACATCATGCCAGCTTTTGCTAAAGTTCTGTTTCAGTTCATTCATCAAGTTGATACCAAGTTTTTGTTTTATTTCCACAAGATGCTTCTCTTTGGCTACTAACACTTGTCGTAAAGTTGAGATTTCATCTTCTAGCTGAAGAGAATTAAACAACAGCAGCATTATTTTCAAGCATTAGTTTAGTATCAGATGTAATAACAAGTTAGTTTGGGGGATCCTAGATTTGTATGTTGCATCAGGCTTCCTCCCTGTTCCCCTTATACACAAATTGAAAACTCACTGCTTTCATGGCAACCCAAGATTAAATTGTGACTTGAAATCTTGGTTTGCAGAAAAGAGAACCAACTCCATCCCACCTTTTTCTTACTTTCATCTTGTTCTCATCCTTGCATCCTCCTTTCTCAAACTTCCATTTCCCTTCTCTTTATCATCCTTGGTGTTTTGCCATATTGCTACAGTACAAATTGCCACTAACAGGAAACACTACAGCATGTAGAAAGCTGTCTCACAATACAGCAAAATACTGCAGCATATATTTCACTGCTATTTATTTTTGGAGAGCCTAGATTAATATAAATCTATGAATTATAAATATTTATGGTATAGACAGAGCATTTTACTTTGGATTGTGGTTTGCAAACTAGGTATCATTGAATGAACTCAAGATTTTCCAAAACACTACTCTGTTTTGGGCTCCTGGGGAACTTTGAAGTAGCACCAAAGCTTTAAGATCTCTCCAGCTGTCACCTGGAGACTGACAACAGCTTGTCTGGAGTGTGGGCAGTATGGCATTGTATCTGTCTGAGGTCCCCCTCTTCCTCCTCCTCCTCAGATCCCACCCTCAGCAGGCTTCATCCCTAAAATATCCTGGAAGTTTCCAACCTGGAGTTGGCAACCCTATGTCCTGGAGTTCCAACCTGGAGTTGGCAACCATCAGCCAACCTTTATCTGCCTCTCTGTCTTTACAAAAAAAAAAAAACCACACACACAGCCTCTGCCTAGGGAGCAGCTGACATCATTCTCCTCTCCCAACTGAAAATTCCAACTGCCTTGCGGGGGGGGGGTGAGTTTGAGGTGTGGAATGGAGTGTAGTCCAATCAGCTTCCATATGTAAATGACCTTGGAACACTGGCCGGGACTGCACAAAGCAGCCAATGAACCCAGCCAGTGTCTTCCGAGTGGCAGTTTTTTCAGCCTAACACTAAAGGGGCCAATTTTAGAACTTTGGCACCCACTATTCTTTTATTATAAGGGAGAGATGCATGGGAAAGAGCAGGTAGAGAAAGAGGTACTTTTCTCCCTTTCTCACAATACAAGAACTCGTGGGCACTCAATGAAATTGCTGAGCAGTCAGGTTAGAACAGATAAAAGGAAGTATTTCTTCACCCAAAGAGTAATTAAGACTTGGAATTCACTGCCACAGGAGGTGGTGGTGGCTACAAGCATTGATGGCCTCAAGAGGGAATTAGATAAGCATACGGAGCAGAAGTCCATCAGTGGCTATTAGCCACAAGGTATAGATAGGGACTCTCAGGCTGGGGCAAGTGATGCACTATATTCTTGGTGCGGGGGGGCAACAGTGGGAGGGGTTCCAGTGTCCATGCCCCACTGCTGGACCTCCTGATGGCACCTGGTATTTTTGGCCACTGTGTGACAGAGTGTTGGACTGGATGGGCCATTGGCCCAATCCAACATTGGCTTCTCTTATGTTCTTATGACAAAGTTTTATTCAAGATATAAGATTTCGTGTGCATGCACACTTCTTCCGATACACTGTAATGGGGAGAGTAAGAGTCCAGCAACACCTTAAAGACTAACAAAAATTGTGGTAGGGTATGAGCTTTTGCGAATCACTTTAACTTCTTCAGACACAGCTAGAATGTGAGTCCATCACCAGACCATACAGAGGTGACAGAGGAAATATAACATTGCACAGGCAATCGCCCCACCTTAAAGAAAAGGATGCTGACAGCTACCTCCATGCTTGAGAGGAGACAGATGGAGCATAACAACAGGGTCTCAGTTGATTGCTCTCAGCATTCCACAATTAAGAGGGATACATTTAGTCTCTAGTTTTGATATAGTTATTTGCTTCACTGTGTTTTCCCCCTGGAATTCGATCCAGGCAGATGGTGACCATATAAACTAACGCTTGTTATTCCTGTTTGATCCTTGCATCTGTTAAACATCTTCATTATGTTGTGTGCTAATTGCTGCCCATCCTCTACCTATATGTATGGACTGGTAACTTCCATTTCAATGTATCTGAAGAAGTGTGCATGCACATGAAAGCTTATACCTGGAATGAAACCTTGTTGGTCTTAAAGGTGCCAGTGGACTTGAATTTTGTTCTGTTGCTTCAGACCAACACGGCTACCCACCTGAATCTAAGTTTGCATGTATACACTGATGTGAGTGGGCAGTGAGGATTTTGCTCATCTTACACACATGTTTTGTATATGAGAGTTTCTGTTTTCTGCACCATATCTCATCTTCATGGCTAATTCCGTCTAGAGTGTTACTTCAGAATGTGTCTTGATTTTTATTTTATAGCAATATATTCCGAGGATATGCTATATGTGTCTATCACATGGCTAGTTTCCGTGCAGCTTTCAATGGACCGTATGCACACAAAGAAGGGCCTGAATACCACTGGTCTGTGTATGAAGGAAAAGTACCATACCCAAGACCTGGATCAGTAAGTGTGAGGTGTTTTATTTTTTAATTATTATGGTGACTTGATGCCTCAGGAAAATGGAGCACTGTTCTGATTTAAAAACAACAGCAGGCAAATCCCCTTGATCAGAACTGGGGTCACTGGGTATTTTTGTGTGTGGTCTATGAAGATATCTGTACAATAGACCCATATTATCGTAAATGTGCCCCCCCCCCATTCAAGCCCAAATCCACACTAAAACAGCCTGAGGTAAGGAATACCTACACACACACACATATGGCCACTTATCCATAAGCTAATATAGTTGATGTCTTAAAGTGACCCAGATAGCAGCTGTAAAGGATCTTTGACAAAACAGCAAGGCACTTATACAAGCTGGAAGGAACACTGAAACACTCAAAACTAGTATGAAAACAGGAATAAAGTTTATTAAGTCTACTCATAGAAATATCTGGATGGAAAGCCTACTCTGGTCTGCATCACAGTCCTTGTGCAGATACAGAGGTGCGGGGGCAGAAGTCTTCTGTAGTCTCTGGGCCCTATCTGACTCGGCAGGCTTCTTTGGCACAAGGCTTCCCTTGGCTGCAGGGTACAGTCCATAGTCCAGCATTGGGCACTTCACCACAGCTCTGTCCATTGTCCTGACACACCCCTCTTCACACTCCAGCAAGGCAGTGATAGTAAAACAATCTTTAATATTGCCATCTGAAATGGCTTAATGGGAACAATTCTGCCTCCCCTTCGAACCTTTCAGTTTTTCTTTTTTTCTTTTTTCTTTTTTAATCATTTTATTTTCAGTTTTCCATAACTTACATACATTTATCTCTTATTTTCTAACAATTGGGGGTTAGCATTACAACTTTTCTTCGTACCATTTTATGGCATTTTGCCATTTCTGTTTAAATTTTTCCTCTGATTTTCCCGCCAAAAACATATTCAACTTATCCGTTTCAATTACTTCAAAAAGAATGCTAATCCATTCTTCCTTACTCGGTATACTGTCAGACTTCCAGTTCTTTGCTTTACATATTCTTGACATTGTAATTACATATACAATAATACATGTTTCATTGTATTTAAGTCCTTCAGGTGTAATATTTAATAAAAAGATTTCCGGTATAATCGCTAAGTCTATCCCTGTGATGTCTTTTATCAACTGTTTAGTATTTTTCCAGAATCTTTGTATTTTCTCGCATTTCCACCATATATGGAAATACGTTCCTATGTTATTCTTATACCTCCAGCAATTCCCTGAAACATTTGTATTGCATTTTTGGAGTCTATCTGGCGTCCAGTGCGATCTGTATATCATTTTTATTATATTTTCTTTATATGATATTGTTCTTAGCAGTTTAATCGACTTCCATGTTTTTCCCCATTCTTCTCTCTCTATGTTCCGTCCCAAATCTTTTCCCCATTTAATCATTGATGGGTTTTTCCAGTCCTCCATTAATTCTTTTTTGCACCAGTTTTTCTTTCTCTCTCAACCATATCTTGTCTAATTGTATTTCTGTATTATAAAATTCCATTTTTTTCTCTCTTGTAACTCTTGAGGTTAATTGATTCCTTTCCCATATTGTGAGATTTAGGTTCATTGCTTGAAACGCTTGCCACGATTTTAATTCATTTTCTTCATCCAATAAGACTTCATATGTTATCTTTTTGTTCTCTGTTTTTCTTGAACAACACATATCTACCCACTACTACATTCCTGTCATGGGAATCATCTCTCCAGGTGCCAAGTCTCTGTAATGCTTACTAAATCATAAACCTCTGTCTGCATTAGAAGCTCAAGCTCTTCCTTTTTATTACCCAAGCTTTTGGCATTGGTACATAGACACCTGAAACCCCACACCCTTGGCTCCATTAGACCCGACCCTCCCAGGTGGGCCTCTGTTGTTTGCTCTTCTTCATTTAAATCCCCATGTTGGTCATCTTGTTCCCCTTGTGATGTCAGTTTAAAGCCCTCTTGATGAATCTCTTCAGGTTTTTGCCAAACACATTCTTCCCTGACCTTGACAGGTGAAGTCCACCATATGCTAGTAGCTTGTAGTCCCAGAATCCAAGTTGTTCCTGCCGGCACCACCAATGCAGCCAGTTGTTCACCTCCATTATCATCTGTTCCCATTGTATTCCCCTTCCTACAACAGGAAGGATGAAAGAGAACACTACCTGTGCTCCCATTCCCATCAGCTTCCTCCCAAGAGCTTCATAGTCAGCTTTAATGCTTTCAATAGTGTTCACAGCTATGTTGTTGGTTCCCACATGGACCATCACAGATGGGTAATGCTCCATAGGTTTGATGAGTTTAGAGACATTGTCTGTAATGTCTTTAATTTTCACCCCAGCAAGCAACACACCTCTTGGGCCAGGGGGTCAGTCCTGGACACATAACGTTGCATACCCCTCAGCAGGGAGTCACCTATGACCAACACCTTCCTTTCCTTCCAGTGCCATTTCTTTGTATCTCCCTGTCCTCCTCCCTCTGTCTTCCTGTTTGTGATTCTTCCACTGTCAATGTTTCCATCTTTGCCTCCACCACAAGGACCTGGAATTGATTCCTCAGTTCTAATGGCACTGAGTGCCATCTCGACCCCTTTGGGGTCCTGCTGTAGCACTCTGGGGAGTCTTGTTAGGACAGTCAACCACACTGTTGTTCCTTTGACTGGTTTCTTCGACCCTATGCTAGACATCAAGTCTTCCATTAATAAACTCCCCCCTTTCCTTGATCTCATGGAGAGTAGTAATCCTTTCCTCCAGGCTTCGAACCTTCTCCTCCAGGCTTCAAACCTTCTCCTCAGGGAGGATGACGAAAATGGCACACTCCTCACAGGTGATTAGAAATGGTCTATGAACATTCATCATCACTTCCCCAAATGGATTCTTTCACCTAGAAATATCTTAGTGTGTTAACAAACTCTGAAACTTAGAGAACTGCCCAAATGGCTACCTGAGCCAAAAGGGGAAAAAAGCAGAACCATGTACAATTTCATTAACTACTTTGGGGTTCCCAGGCTAAGAGCCACGAAGCAAGAGCCCTTTAACTCTTGCCCTTCAGCTCATATCTATGGTGCAGAGGATCTTTACAAATTCAAGACTCACCCAGCAGAGGACGGGGCCAACAGTCAACCCCAGGTAAAACAGACCCTCCTCAATCAACAGCAATCACCTTCCGCAATCACCTTTTGCAATCATTCAAACAGGCACCACTCTCCAGCAGGCTATATACACCCACATACCCTCAAACACTATCCTCCCACACAGTAGATCAGGTAATTCTCCCCAGCAGTTAAGGAAAGGGGGGGGGGATAAACACTCATCACTCCAGGAGCTCTCTTCCTGTTCTTACACAGAGCCCAGCTAACTGACAAACTAGTTTTCAACATGCTACACAGTTGGTTTAATTCCCAGGGGAGGAAGTGCCATTGTGAATAGTGTCTATCAGAGCAGCATCACAGTATGCCTTTAGAGAGCACAAATCAATAGAGTCATGTTCTGTCTTATGTAATAGCATCTATATAATCTGGGCACCCCCAAATAACCTCTGAATCTCTCAGATCTGGAATTCAATGAAATTTGCTTTCCCTTTTTTTGACAAATGTCTGGCTACAAAGGTTTGAAACTTAACTCCCCCCCCCCCCAAAAAAAAAGTCTGCTTAGGTAGAATAGGAATGGCATGTATTATTACATGATACTGATTTCTATGGGGTATCTATCTGTGAGGTATTTATTTTTATTTGTGTATCTATTCAATAAAGTTTTGCTTAATCAGATCTAGAGTTGTCAGATTATTTTTAAATAAAAGTTTTAATTAATATGATGACAGGGCTTGATCATGTACTGGTAAAAAATAAACATATCTCAGTATCTCCCTTTAGAGGCTGAGGCCTGTGCCCTGCAAAGGTTGAATATTTGAATTACTAAGCAGCATGGTGATTTAGCACTAAATACATTGCTTTAACTCAGACAAAGGGGTTTTAATTTCCAAGTATCTGTTTAACCTAATGCCTCCTCACAAATGGATTCTAGCCATTGCCAGATAGCAACCACCACAGATAATGCCTGTAAATTGGCAGTTGCTGATTATACCTGTTTGTAGGGTGGCATTTTCAGAAGGCTTTGCTCAGATGAGCAGAGCTGTCACAGTAGAATGAAGCAGGAGAGTCAGTCCTGCAGTATGTGGGTCCAGTGCCTTTAAGTGCTTTGTAGGTGATAACCAGAATCTAGAACTGAACATGGTAACTGATTGGTTACCAATGGAGTGACTACAGAAAGACAGTTACGCTTAGCATCTGTTAGTAGCTGGATCATGTTCTGCACTAATTGGAGTTTCCAAGTAGTCTTTAAGAGCAGATCCATTACAGTAATGTAGCCTCAAGGTAAGCATAGCATTGATCCACATGGTCAAGTTAGGAGTCTCAAGAAAGGGGGAAATTTTCTGAGCTAGGTGGATTTGATAGAGTGCCTTTTTTGCAGCTGCATCAGCATGCTTCTCCAGCAATGAAGCTGGATCAAGTATCATTCCTTAGGTTTTTAACCAAGTCTGTGAGAGTCAACTGGACTCCATCAAAAATGTGGTGCACCAAATCCTTCAGGACCCTAACCTTCCCAAGCAATATTACCTCCATCTTGTCAGGATTCTGTTTCAGCTTGTTTACCTGTAGCCATTTAACTAAAGCAGTCAGGCATAGGTTTAGAGTCTCTGCCCTATCACCATGAGATTTGAATAAAGAAACATAGAGCTGGGTATCATCAGCATATTGATAACACCGTATTCTAAAACCAAGAATGATTTCTACAAAGAGCTTTATAAAGGCATTGAACAGCATGGGGGCAAGGCTGAACCTTGTGGAACCTCACAGGATAGATCCCACATAGTGGAAACCTTGTCCCCAATGGCAACCTTCTGAATCCTAAGGAATAAATTGAGGCAATCCAAAGCACATATCTTAATCCCTACTTCTGCCTCCAGACATTTCAACAGGATGGCATGGTCCACTGTATCAAAGGCTAGTAGTCTAGTAGTTATTGTAAGAGCAGCAGAGAGATAATTGCCTTTGTCTTTATTTAGATGAAGGTCATACACTAGAGCCACTATAGTCATCTCCATCCGATAGTACAGCCTGAAACCAGAGTGAAAGGGTCTATGGCAGAAAGTTTATCCAGGAAGGCCTGGAGTTGCTCTACAACTGCTTTTTCTATCATTTTGCCCAGAAATGGCAAATTGGATATTGGGTGGTAATTGGCTGTGTCACTCTTGTCTAGCAATGGTTTATTTAGTAATGGATGGATGACCACCTGTTTTAGGCACGAGGAAGATGCCCTGGATCACTGATTGATTTATAATGGATATTAGGGACTGATTGATGTGATCTTTACATGTTTTAAATATTCAGAATGATCAAGGGTTTAATGCCCAAGAGGTAGCCTTCACAGATCACAGGCTCCTGTTGGTATCCATAGCAATAAGGAGATCAAAGTGTTCCAGAAAGAGTCCAGATGTTGTGTTGGGGGGTTCTAGTGTCTCAGCAGTATTATAATCATTCAAATTAAAGCACGTTTGAAAGATTTTTTTTCACCAAATAACTGCAAAAGTATCACAGCTAATTGCTATTTCCTAGGAGTACAAAGTTTCAAACTTTGGAGTCAGCAAGTGGCCAAGCTACTTTGAGCAGCTCAACTGGTATGGTGAAAGCTCTTGAAATCCTGGTGGTATTGCTTAGAAGCTTGTTTCTCATTGATTCAGATGAGGAAAATGTCATTAACACATCTCAAGTGCAAGAGAAATATTAGTGGGTTGGTAATCACTATTTTGTCAGTTAATCATATTGATACATCTTGCCACTATTCCTATTTCGAAAAGCTTATATTGAAGGCATACATGTGCTTTATAGCAATCAAACTCCAATTTTCTTTCAGTCAGTGCAATAATTTGCATGCATTGGCACGTGCCTGCCAGTATTCAGGAGATAACTTTGGAAAACATATTAACTTTTCTGAATGCATCCTGAGAAAGCGAGTAAATAACCATCAAATCCTGAACAAGTTCTGGATTTGGTTGCGAAGAGATTGTCTATCAACACTCTTTTTTGCATGAGGATATTTTGAAATGAAACTATTCTAGACATCAATAGCAAATATGGCTATTTCTCAGTCTTTTAAAAGCACTCAGGTGCATTAGCTTTTTTCCGTAGTGGACAAGGTAGCAGATTAACACTTCTGTTTACCAGGTCTACATCATGTTGATGACACCATGAAATTAAATGTTGCATCTTGTTCTTTCTGGATGAAACAGATTCAGAGAGCCTTTCTATGGCTAGGAACCATTTTGCAGGAGAGTGACTGTCTGCAGTATCTCTGGATTTGAGGGAAAGCAGGTGAATGTTCTCTAGGTCAGAATAAAGTCCCACATTTGCTTTATTTCCCTACCATTTTCCCAGCCTCTATAACAGGTTCCAACTTCTATTTGTTTAATTTTTATTCCACCCTACCCCGCAAGTGGGCTCTACACTGATTGCAGAAGTTCATATATGCAAAGAAGAAGAAGAGATTGGATTTATACCCCGCCCTTCGCTTGGAGTCTCAGAGTGGCTTACAAACTCCTCTCCCTTCCCCTCCCCACAACAGACACCCTGTGAGGTGGGTGGGGCTGAGAGAACTCTGACACAAACTGCTCTTTCAGGAACAGCTGCGCCAGAGCTTGTGACTGACCCAAGGTTATATCAGCAGATGCAAGTGGAGGAGTGGGGAATCAAACCCGGTTCTCCCAGATTAGAGTCCGCACACTTAACCACTACACCAAAGGTGCTCCTTTTCCAACCAACACCTTAGCATGATGCTTACATGTCCACACTTACATGCTTTTGATAGCCCACGAGTATCAGTAATGTAATCTTCTCTTCCTTGTGTTTTTCAGTGTGCCAGCAAAGTGAACGGAGGCCTACATGAGAGTACCAAAGACTACCCTGATGAAGCAATCCATTTTGCTCGAAGTCATCCCCTGATGCATCAGCCTCTTAGGCCTATTCATAAGAGACCAGTCCTTGTGAAGACAGATGGGAAATACAGTTTCAAACAAATAGCAGTAGACAGAGTGGAAGCAGAAGATGGGCAATATGATGTCTTATTTATTGGGACAGGTAAACACAAAAGGCAGAGAGAAGCTGTCACGTGGCACTGATTCTGGAGTCACATGGCTGGAAATACTGTAGAAGTGGTTACATCAGGCTTCTGAGTAATACCCACCACACATAAAAAGTTCCATTTTGCTTTGTCTCCACCCCCATCTGGATGCCAAGACCAGCTTATTTCTACATGTTGCATATGGCCAAGATCACATCCATTTCCTGGCTACTTCCACAACAAAAGGCAGAGTGAGCTGGATTGTGGTCACCACTTAGTCATGTTAACAGGAGGAGATCTGGCTGTCTTTATCAGGACCTCTCGCCTTGTGACTTTTGCCACATAAATAGCGAGGTATTTTAGCATTTCCTCAGACAGGTTCTTTCACTTCAGATCAATCTGTTTGGGCTATTTGGAATTGCTCATCAAAGAGACACCCAAACACACCACCTCCCTGCCTGGATACTTCCCCTCCTACTTTTTGGAAGTTTCCCTAAGATCGACAACCATTCCTTCTGTTACGTATACCTGATCAACTTTCTCCATCCTCTCTTTCCAAGTCTGGATGATAAAGAACCATGTTGTTTTTTGACCCTGCTACTTTCTTTATACTTGGGGCCAGAGTCTGGCCCTGAAATGTGCTTGTTCCATCACATGCTCTGTCATGCTGAAATGCCTGTCTCCGGACCAGTCCAACTACTCTCTTCCTCCTTTAGTTATTGTTGGGAAGGTTCAAATTAATTTATTTCTTAAGCCTTATCCCCTCCACATTTGTGTGGATAATGAGTGATCTATCTTACAAAGCAGTTGTAAAGGTTCCTCAAATCATTTATGTACAGCTTTGAGTGCATAAAATTAACTACACAGATATTACTTTTGTCCATTTCTTGTGTCTCATATTTATGTTTTCATATTTTGGATACATACTTTAGTTAAAATATCTTCTACTTTGGCAACATATACATAAAAATGCT
The DNA here is from genome assembly GCF_001447785.1 of Gekko japonicus. NCBI lineage: Eukaryota > Metazoa > Chordata > Lepidosauria > Squamata > Gekkonidae > Gekko > Gekko japonicus. Next base: position 857,973 of record NW_015173678.1, read on the forward strand.
AAGTTGTGTTTTTTTAAACAAAAATTCCTATAGATAATGGGATTGTTCTGAAGGTCATTACAATTTACAACCCAGACACAGAATCAATGGAAGAAGTGATTCTTGAAGAGCTGCAAGTGTTCAAAGTAAGTTGCTTTTTCTCTTATCATAGCCCCTATAGATCACTCTTCTGCAGTCTGCACACAGTGGAGGCTTCTGAAATCACAGCAACCTAAGTATATATTGTCAGGAGCAGTTCAGGATGTTATGGTCTCCATGTCAACCATGGGCCTGTCTCAGGTAATAACAGTTCCCACACACTGTTCAGGTCACACTCTTTATCTGGTGTTTCCTTCTGGGCAGGAAGAAGGTGACTGAAGGTGGGGGAATTGAAAATGGTCCCCTTGTCATTGAGAGATCACTATTTACTGGGATTTAGACTTGCAGGGGTATCAAGACTCCACAGGGGTGGGGGATCAATTAATATAATTAATATAATCCACCCGTGTAGCCTGATGAATCCAAATA
>NW_015173678.1:858550-916176 GCF_001447785.1 Gekko japonicus
CCTCAGAAGTTTCAATTGGTACACAATGCTGCAGCCAGAGTTTTGACTAAAGTGGGTCATACGGATAATCTAACTCCATTCTTGTTCCATCTACACTGGCTTCCAGTTTGCTTCCAGGCTCAGTTAAAGGGGTTGGCATTTACCTTTAAAGCTCTGTATAGCTTCGGGCCAACATACCTTATGGACTGCCTCCACTGATATGAACCTATCTGTACACCCTGGTCAACTTCAGAGGGCTGGTTTTGGTTGCTCCTGCCATCTGAAGCTCGGAGGGTGGCAACCCAAGAAATGGCCTTCTTTGTTGTGGCACCAGAATTTGCAACTCCTTCCCCAGGGAGATTTCATCTGTCTCCTCTCAGTGTCTTTTGCTACCACATGAAGACTCTTTTCTTTTGTCTGACATATGTTCAATAACAGTTACTGGCCTTCCTTCTAGTGTTCTTTATATGTTTTAATTGAATTATTTTATATTTTTAACTTTATTTTAAGTGCTCAAATATTTTAGTGTTTGATGCCTTGGGAACCCTAATCAGGTTCTAAACTAAAGTCTAAGGCTGATTTCGCACCAGAAGCTGTGCCGCCGTCGCGCCTACGTTTGCCCCGTTTCCATTGGTCAATTTCCCACTCAAAGCCACGTGGCCGCATTTTGACCCATGGCGTTGCCTGATTTTCCCCAACGGCTTCGTGATCCTCGAAAAACAGGATCACAAAGCCGCGGGGAAAATCGGGCAAAGCCACGGGTCAAAATGCGGCCACGCGGCTTCGAGTGGGAAATTGAACAATGGAAACAGGGCAAATGTAGGCGCGATGGTGGCACAGCTCCTTGTGCAAAATCAGCCTAAGCCTCTTTTTTTGTGCCAGAAAGGAGGTTTATTGAATATGAAGCAACCAAAGATGAATCTACAGAACAAAGTTTGAGTCCAGTGCCACCTTTAAGACCAACAAAATTTTATTCAAGGTATATATCTGAACAGTGGACAGCCACCAGCATCCTGTGTCAAATGGAGCCTTTGAAAAACCAGAAAGATAGCATTGCACATACCAAAATGTCTCAATATTTGCTAAACAGTTACGCCAGATGCATAGCTATTGTAAGCAGAGGTGGTTTGTATATTAAATTAAAGGAAGGAAATCTCTTTATTTCCAGGTGCCCGTTCCTATTATATCAATTGAAATTTCTTCAAAAAGGGTGAGTACATAGAAGACCTGGGTCTAATAATGGATGTCATTAAAAGTGCAGTTGCCTCTGAATCTTCTCTACAGAAAAATTCACTGAATTTGGAAAGCCCTACTCTGAGAAAACATCTATAGAAAGTGTGAAGAAAGCTACCGGAATGTACACAAGACCAGTAGAACATGTAAAGCATACTTTATATGTACCCAAGGCCTAATACTCATTTCAATCTGTGTCTGTACTGTTCTTCTGTGTAAAAAAGTTTGTCTGCTCATAGAAAATGAGCATCTAAGGGACCAGGGTTCTAGGTTAGCCTTTTCTGTAACATGCTGGCTTGCTGCTTGCAGGGTTTTTTAATATATAGATTAACATTTCAGGATAGGAGAAATGCAATCTCACACCCGCCATAGTCTTAAATAGGGGTGTGCATTTGGCATAAAATGAGCTGAATAAATACCCCCAAAATACCTTATTGGTATTTATCAGGTATATAGCTGACCCTGAAAAAGCCGGTTTTATTCAGCTTCAATTTGGGTGCTTTCAGCTGTACTGAAACCGAGCTGCCAGTCATTTCAGCACTGAGTTTCACTTCCCCTGCTCCAGAGCAGGGGAGAGTAAAATGGAGGGGTTTAATGGCTTCCTCCCGTTTAAACCAATCAGCTGCAGAGCCACTGTGCTATTTGGTTTAAATGGGAGGAAGCCATTTCAGTGCTCCCTTTTGATCCCCTCTGCCCTGGAGGGGGGGAGAAAACGTAGAGGTTTAATGGCTTCTTGTCATGTAAAGGGAGCTTTACAAAGCTGTGCCGTATGCCATTGAACTCTAAGTGGCGAGCAAGCTCACATGGAAGTGAGTGAGCTCACCAGTAGCTGGGAGTTCACTGGGATGCAACTTGGCTTTTGAGTATCCATTATACACTATGGGGAAGCTCCCCATCTTTCCTTATATATAATTGAGTAGTGGGGTGGCACTTTCTGAACATTCCACATGCTCCTAAATCAGTTGGCTTCATGATGTGTCACTCAGAAGCTGTCCCTATCCACTGATTGAGTTGCCTGAGTCCCGTCCACAATGTGCTCCATTAGCCATTGGCCTGTCAGCCACCACTCAAGAGTACTCGCATGCCATTAGCTGGGTGCTGGGTCTGCTTCTCTTCCCTGCCCACTCCAGCCACTGTTCCCTGTCAGAATACGCTCTCTCTCCTGAAGAAGACACTTCGCCTGCTTGGCTTCTCTGTGGGACTAACTTTTCCCTCAGTGGCTGTTGGTAGGCAACCAAGCTTGGTTCTGTCACTAAAAAGACAAAGAAATGAAGCCCTTTCCAGGCCTTTCTGAGGAACTCATTGGGGCCAGTCCTGACTAGGGTTGCCAGCTCCAGGTTAGGAAATTCCTGCTGAGTCCTTCCGCCGCCCCCCAACGCTACCCTCCACAGGATCCACCCCCAAATCTCCAGGTATTTCCCTACTCAGAGCTGGGAACTCTACTTTCCCCTGAGTGCCTGTTGCTAGGCAACCAAGCTTGGTTCTGTCAGTAAAAGGCCCTTTCCACACCTATTTTGGCCTTTGGTAGAAAACTCATTGGGGCCAGTCCTGCCTAGAGTTGCCAGCTCCATGTAGGGAGATTCTGTGTCTAAGGAAGCCAGAGTCTGGGGAGGGGAGAGGCCTCAGCTGAACAGAATGCTATAGAGGCCACCATCCAAAGCAGTTAATTTTCTCCAGGGGGAGAGAGAAATTGTCTGGAGTTCAGTCATGATATCTGGCGATCTTCAGGCTCCACCTGGATGTTGGCTACCCTAGGAATAGCAGTCAGTGCTTCAGAGCAGGGTCTGCTGGACCCAGGTTCTTGCTGCGGAAGCTGACAGAGTGATTTTGGACCAGTCAAAGACTTTCAGCCTAACTTACCTCACAGGGTTGTTGTGCAAGTCAAAAGGGGGAGAAGAGAATGATGTAAGCTGCTTTAGTCCCCATTGCAGAGAAAGACTACTTTTCCTCCTGGGGAACCATTGTTGCCAACTATTGTTCTGGAGATAACTCAGAATTACAACTGCTCTCTAGGAGGGGAGGAAGATGGAAAGCTGAAGTCAGAGGGGCAAATAAAAGTAGGATGATGGTTGGCTGGGGGGGAGATATGGTTGCCAACTCCAGGTTGGGAAATTCCTGGATATTTGAGGGGTGGAGCCTGGAGAGGGTGAGGTTTGTGGAGGGGTGGGACCTCATACAGGTACAATAAGAACATAAGAGACGCCAATGTTGGATCAGGACAAAGGCCCATCCAGTCCAACACTCTGTGTCACACAGTGGCCAGAAATACCAGTGCCATCAAGAGGTCCACCAGTGGGGCCAGGACATTAGAAGCCCTCCCACTGTTGACCTTCCAAGCACCAAGAAGACAGAGCATCACTTGCCCCAGAGCCCCTATCTATACCTTATGGCCACTGATGGACCTCTGCTCCATATGCTTATCTAATTCCCTTTTGAAGCCGTCCATGCTTGTAGCCACCACCACCTCCTGTAGCAGTGAATTCCATGTGTTAATCACTCTTTGGGTGAAGAAGTACTTCCTTTTATCCGTTCTAACCCGACCACTCAGAAATTTCATTGAGTGCCTACAAGTTCTTGTATTGTGAGAAAGGGAGAAAAGTACTTCTTTCTCTACCTGCTCTATCCCATGCATAATCTTATAAACCTCAATCATGTCTCCCCTCAGTCGTCGTTTCTCTAAGTGAAAGAGCCCTAAGCGCTTTAACCTTTCCTCATAGGGAAAGTGTTCCAACCCTTTTATCATTCGAGTTGCCCTTTTCTGCACTTTTTCTAAAGCTATAATATCCTTTTTAAGGTGTGGTGACCAGAACTGCACACAGTATTCCAAATGAGGTCGCGCCATTGATTTATATAGGAGCCTGGAGATCTCCCACAAATCACTGTGTCCCCCAGCCACAGCACATCATTTCCCCTACAGAAAATTTCCCAGCTATTACAACTGATCTCCAGATGACCAAGATCAGTTCTCCTGGAGACAACGGCTGCTTTGGGCAGTGGACTCTATGGCATTATACCCTGCTGAAGTCCCTCCGCACCCCAAACCCTACCCTCCCCAGGCTCTACCCCTCAAAACTACAGGTATTTCCCAACCCAGAATTGGTAACCCTGTAACTGGCTATGGAACCGCTTTCCAGACTCTTGGAATCCAGAAGACATGGCATAAGAGGAGGTGCTTTTCTACCTTAGCTGTCACTGCATAGCCCCAAATCAACATAAGTCAGGGGTGGATGGAACCATACCTGTTACCATGAGGCTGTCCTCCCATACTACCCACTTGGGGCAGCAAAATGACTTGAGACAGCCCTGCCTTATAGCTAAGCAGAAGGAAATAAACATGGCTTGCCTCCCTCTATTTTCCCCTTCCCTCTGCCGCCCCACTAGCCACAGCCGGAACACTCACCTGGAGCTTCCTTCTAGAGCTCGTTGTATTTCTTCCCACAACGGGCCTTACTCCTAGTTAGAAATAAAACTAACAGAACCTGAAAGACAAGTATTACAACAATAAGATGCAACATTAGATTCTGGTGGTGTCTTCATACCACCCAAAAAGAGATTCCTGCCATGAATAGTGCTCACAGAGGCAATACTGGCAGACTAGATATCCTTGCCTCGTTATGGGCAACTGTGAAGACGGCTTGTTCTCTGGTCTCTTTTACTTTCTGAAGTTCCTTCTAAAGGGAAGGATGCATGTGTAGGTTGTGGACCTATGCCTAAAAATACAGGGGTTACTGATCTGTAAAGAACATGGAAGAGATATAGTTCTTGACAGGTCCAAACAGGGACCATGAAATGAAAATCACAGCCACTAATCATAGATTACAAAAACACCTATTAACCTTTAGGATTATTGGTTGTATTTATTTATTTATTTATCAGACTTTTACCCCGCCCTCCCGCCAAGGCAGCTCAGGGCGGTATACGTTTTGAATTGATGAGGACTGTACTGCAGGAGGTTCTTACACAAGCACATCCTTTCCTTATGTAAACTATGGATGACCTGTCTTCTCGAATCACATCGTAAGAGCACTGACCTTAATTTTTCCTGGGGGCTAGGCAAGGATGGTGTTGCTCTAGAGCATCACTATCACAAATAAAACCTAGATTCTCCCTTCTTCAGCAGCCCTCTATATTGATGGTCTGCCAGCTGGAGGAGGTAGCTCTAGCCCAATTATGATGATCTCTGGAGTAAAGGATGTCCCCGTTGCTTGTCTGTAAACCAAGGGGAATGATGGGGTAAATAGGAAATTATTCCTGAGCTGTGACTGTCACTATGAAGAGATGTAATTGGTGATGGAATGGATCATATGATGCATTAATAAGCTGCCACCAATCCTCCAATTCTGTCTCCCATATTCTTAAATTTGATTTCATAAGTTGTCTGATTTCCCTAGTGGAATGACAGATGAATTCCATTGTGGTAGCCAGGTTAATGATGTTGGCTTGAGCGCAAGCCAATGCAACTGAAACATTATGTTGTAGGGACTGGGCTCCCCTAGTAAGGAGAGAGAAGTCCTTTTCTATGAGTTTTTCCCAGGTTATTAGAATGGACCTGATTGAATGCTGAGAATCTGATAAGGAAGTGAGAGATTGGCTGATGGGATCACCCAGCGTAGATACATCTGCAGTGGCACAGGACAGTTTATTAGCCAGGATCTCAATATTTGTGGCATCTGTAAGGGAGATGCCAGTATCGACTGGTGCTATCCAGTCTAATAAATCACACTTTGCTCATGTAGAATGATTGGTGCCCTGCCATAGCTTGATCCATTCCTCCCAGCCTCTATTGCTGAGGAGCAGATAAGGGGCACATTCTGGAAGTCTGAGTGAGCTGGTGATTCCCATCAGACTTATGCAAACTTCTCTCATGGACACCTGTACCTTTTCCTGAATATAATGTTCATTTTGAGTATATTTTCCCATCTTTCCAAATCAAAGCATAGACTAGCAATCAACTTGTTAAAGTTTAGCTTAATATTTCTAGGAATCAATATTCTAAGATAAGCAATGACATCTGGACACCACCAAAGATGTCCATCAGCAAATACACTCCATGGTGTATTCTTTTCCAATGGCATCAACTCAGATTTTATCCAATTAATCAAGTAGCCAGACAAGTTGGATATCAGTTGAAAGTCTGAGAGGATGTCAGGCCCCACCTGGAGGTTGGCAAATCTACCTCTAATACAGCTTGATATCCATGGTTGCCATCAGGAGAGGTATCCAAAATCTTAACAGCTGCATTACAGACAGAAATTCAACAGGTGATACTATCTATCACATACTGGAAAAAGTTTCTCCTGTTTAATTTCTGGCATGAAGCTTTTAAAGGCAAACATTTCAATCTTCACAAGATGCACTCTCACAAGATCAATCAGGCAGACTACCAAGGGTTCTTCTCTAGACAGAACAAATTATATGCATTGAGCAGCACCAAGAGTTGACAACCAGATTAAAAAAAAAAAATAGAACTGTGCGTTAGAATGAAAACTGCTTCAGTTTGAGAATACAAGACAAAGGTTGCCCCTCACAACCTATTTCCCTTCTCTCTGCCTTCCCCCAACACTTTTTTTTGGCAGCTACTTTTTCTTTCGCTTCAAAAGGAGTGAGCATGTCTCTATTTGAACAATAATATGGACTTGCTATTATTTTGCACCTTATTATCTCATATAAAATGAGTTTTCTTTAAATGATGTCTGGAATTTTAAAGATTGGTGCCCATTTTAAAGATTGGTGCCTATTTGTTGTCTGGAAACCCTGTGAAATGTTCAGCTACATTCCCCCCCCATACTCATACATACTGACAAGTTAAAGCTTTCTTAAATGCTTTGGTCCATATTATCACCTGATTAATGAAAATTTCCTGATTAATGAGGAAAAAAGAAACTTCGTGACAAGCAATTGTTGATGCAACTCACTTGAGTTAGTGAATATGAAGATTTGGTATGAATGTGAATATAATTCCCATGAATATGAAGATTCAAGACAGACATAATATATTTTTGAGTTATTAAGTATAATATGCAAGTAGGGACCCAAGAAACCTCCAAGGAGGGGGCCTTCCCCCACCTTGGCTTCCTTCCCTCTTCCCCTTCTTCCCCTTTCTTTTTTTCTTTCTCTAAGCCAAACCCCCTTCTTTTTCTTTCCCTCCTGCCACCAAGCCAAGACCCCCTTTTTCTCTCCCCTGTGCCAATACCCCCTTCTTTCTCTTTCTCTCTCTTCCAACTCAATCCCCCTTCTTTCTCTTTCTCCCCCTCCCCTTTTCCCTATCTTTGAGCCCAACAGTGGCAGTGGTGCCTATGAACTGCTCCAAGCCTGGAGCAGCTCCCAGTGGTGACCAGGTCCAGAGTGACTTCCAGAATCTGCCACTGCCAGCCCTGGAGCCTCTCCTGGCATTCTGTACCACCAAAGCCGGGCCCGGAATGACTCCTGGCATTTTACACTGCTGTGGCCAGGCCTGGAGCAGCTCCTAGAGTTCCTCGCCACTATGGCTGGGCCCAGAGTGGCTCCACAAGAGCAGCAGCAGCCAGGCCCTCAAAGGTAAGTTGGGGAAAATTTAAACCCCCCAATATATTTTTTTTACCTTTTCAGATTTTTCTGCAAACCCAGGGGGTCACCGAAGTTAGCAGAAAAACCTGTTTGGGGTGAGTGTGCCTCCTATCTGTTTAGTTATGTATCCACAGAAAGGGGGCACTTTGGGGAATTAGATATATAGATGTTTCCAGGGTTCCATCACACTCTAATGTTGCTAAGAAATGGTAACCTCTGAGGGGATTATGCAAATGATGTACTGACAGGAGTCAGATCAAATCTCACTTCTGACACAAACTCACTAGGCAGACTTAGGCTAGACACCGTTTTTTCAGCCCCAGCAACATCACCTCTGCAGTGTGGCAGTCATGATCCTGATCTACCTCCTTTAGAGACCTTTCTTGAATTGGGAGAATCATTCCTTTCCCATCTCAAAACTAGCTCACAGCCTGTGCTAGGTGAGATCACTCATCTTCAGCACTGATCCTTTCAGCAGAATTACTTTGTTATGTCCTACAATGACATAGAACTTTAACGTGTGAGTGTGTGTGTTATATAAAACTGTAGAGTGAAGACAACTGCTTTCTTCTATTGAATTGATCATCTATATAGGCAAAGTGTGGGTTGCCAGACTCCAGGTGGAGCTTGGAGATCTCCTGGAATAGACTACAGAGAGCAGTTCCCCAGGAGAAAAATGGTTTCTTTGGTGGGTGGACACTATGGCATCATACCCCACTGAGGCCCCTCCCCTCCCTAAACCTTGCCCTCCCACAGGCACCAATCCCAAATCTCAAGTAATTTTTCAAAACAACAGTGGCAACCATACTTCTGGTAATCAGTGCATATAATAGTGCTGGATCCTTTGAGCGTACTAAAGTACAATGTTGGTCCTTTCCTTTCAGCAACAAATTTATGTTGGTTCTGAGTCAGCCATTGCCCAGCTGAAGTTCCATCAATGTGACATGTACGGAACAGCCTGTGCTGATTGCTGCCTGGCAAGGGATCCTTACTGTGCTTGGGATGGGATTACTTGTTCCAAATACTACCCCACAGGAACACAGACAAAGAGGTGAGAGCCACATCTGGCATTCGAAATCACGCAACAAATGAGTTCCCTAAAAATGATGTCTCTTCCAGACTCGGATGGTTCTGCTAAAGCCAGGTGTGCTATTTCCCCCATGTGTTTAAGCCTCATGACAAAATGAAATGAATAATGTATGTTTAAATGGGGGGAAATGACATTTTGATGACATCCATTGATTCACTTGAAGTGATGTAGGTATTGAAACTCTGTGATTCTATTATTTATTTATCATATGGCAGAATTACATACAGCAAGCATGATTGTCTCCATGTTTGTACTGTAGTCAGGACGTCTTAACGACTGTCTGCCAGCCGAAAAGTTCTAGCTCTTTAGCATTATCCAGGGTGCACCATGAGGAAGCAGAGTAGAATTACTCTGTGGTGATCTGACTGTAGAAGAAAGGAGATCATACATTGGGAGCAAGTATAAGGTCTCAGAGCATGCCCTTCACCTACCTTCAAACCTAAAGTGACAGATGCCTCAGTGAATCACGCACTAGCTGAAGAGGTCCCATTGTGTCCCACCCAGCTGGCTCTCTGATGTCCTTCTTGTGTCCATGACTTCTCCTCTGCTTCTTCTCTTCCTATGGCTGGTGAAAGTACAGGGTGCATAGTTATCTTTCCCCAGAGGTTGAGGCAGCTGTTAATGGCTGAGCCAGCAGGCAGGAGCAAGACTGACATGGCTGGCCTTCAGCTCTGGCACTTATGAAGGTGAACTTCAAGCACATCTGAGCTTTCTTCTGCTTTCAGCCCAAGATGCATTCAAAGAGAAGATCTGGTTGTGAGTCACTATGGCACACTGACTAGAGTGGAAGTGTTGGAGTACCAGCTTCAAACCCCACTGAGCTACTAAATGTACTGCAAAATGCCTTGAGAAAGTTGGCTTTTCAGCCTAGCCTGCATCATAAGATTGTTATGAAGAGAAAGGTTTGCTCTGCTCCTTGGGAAAAGGGCAGGTTTCATAAGCAGGAAGCACAAACACAGAGGATTTTGGGAGCATTGCCCAAAGAGGGAACCATTTATAATTGGCCTTTTGCATTACTTATTCCTCACTATTGCCCCTGAAGAGAGTTGCTTTCAATGACAAGGTGGCAGGCCTCATTCTAATGGCACGTGCACTGTGAGCCCTGAATTCCATTACAGTCATATAAACCTACATGTGGCTTTGCTGGATCCATCCATCTGATGCAGCCCTTGATCTCCAACACTGATCTGCCAAATGCCCTTGGGAACCTCACAAGCAGGGTACAGTAGAGTAGGCCTAGTTAAATTGATTTTTCCAAATGCATAGAGTGTGTTTCTTTTTTCCAGCAATGTTTGTTGCTTGCTTGCTTCATTTACACCCCATCTTTCTCCCCAGTGGGAACCCAAAGCAGCTGACATCATTCTCCTGTCCTCCATTTTAACTTCACAACAACCCTGTGACATATGTTAGGCTAAGAGCATGTGACTGGGCCCAAGGTCACCCAGCAAGCTTCCTACACAACACTTTAACCACTACACCACACTGGCTGTCTTTCCAGCTGACTAGAAAGAATTAGAAGTAGGCTGTTATTAAAATAGCGTAGGCCATGGTCACACGGGAGGTTTTGGGCTGGAAGAGAGACGGATCGGGGGTGCAGCAAATGGGCGCGAGCACACTGCAACATATGGGAATCAGCATGCACCCGTCCCCAATCTGTCCCTTCCGCCCTAAAACCTGCTGCAAAAAAAAACCCAAGTAAAAGGTAGCACCAACCTGGAACGGCGCAGCAAGTGTGGCCGTGAGATCGCCGGCACGCCCGTCTGCAGGAGCAATCGAGGCTCCCAGCCAAACTGTGCACGTGCACACATGTGCAGTTCTGCTGCCTCGCTCTCCCTGCAGTGGCTTCCCCCCGGCATCTGATCGTGCCGGGGAGCAACTGCGTGGCGGCTTAGGGGATCTATCTGATCCCGCCACCGCGTGTCTCTTTTGGTGCGGCTTTAAAAAGCCCCACTTCCGCCGTTCTTATTTTCCATTGTGTGGCAGGGGCCATAATATACCTTCCATATAGTCATGACAGGGTCTAGAATTTTGCACTGAAATGCTATATATTTATCAATAAAACCATCCCTTTTCCTGCTAATTAATCATACCCAGAGCATTTGTAAACTATGATGCCAGTCAGATTCCAAGTTTGGATTTTTGAACAATTAAGGGTTTTATGCAGAGGCAGGGATGAGGACGGATGAATAGGGTGTTTCGGTGTGCTTTTTATACATGCCTATAGAAAAGAAGAAATTGATCCAAGGCCAAATTGCAAGGCAATAAACTAGGAATGATAGAGATCATGCCTTAGATTAATCCTGCCTGCTGCCGCTTCTGCAGAAATAGTTCAGTTAAGAAGAGCCAGTTCGGTTGGAGTGCCAGACTAGGACTGGGGAGACCTGGTTTATGTCGCTGTTCTGCAGTGATGCTCACTTGGGCCAGAATTGCTGCTCAGTCCCTACTCCCTACTTCATGGGCCTTTCTGGAGGAAGGGAGATATTATTATTTTTTTAATGAACGAGGCAGTTCTACAAAGCAAATGTGGTCAGGGTTATCAGAAACTCTCATTTGATGAGAAGAAGGCTACCTCTATCCCCATACCTCTATATTTAGGCAATAGAGGGTCCCTGCCACACGGCAGAAAAAAACACGGGCAAAGTGCGGCTAATCAGAGCCGCACCAAAAGAAACACATGGCAGCGGGATCACACAGATCCCCTGAGCCGCTGCGCTGTTGCTCCCCGACATGATTAGATGCCGGGGAGGAAGCCACCAACCGGGGACCGAGGCAGCCGGCTGCGCATGCGTGCACATGCACAGTTCGGCCAGGAGCCTTGGATGCGCCGGCAGAAGGACACGCTGGCAATCCCACGGCCGCGCTTGCCGCAGCCTTTCTGGTAAGTCCACCTCTAGGGGTGGTTCTTGTTTGCAGCTGGTTTTTGGCCTGAAGGGCCAGATCGGGGACGGGTGCGTGCCGCTTCCCAGATGTTGTGGTGAGATCGCGCCCGTTTGCTGCGCCCCCGATCCGTCCCTCTCCCGGCCCAAAACCTTCCGTGTGACCAGGGCCGAAGTTGTCTTATTTCAGTTGGAATCTTGCCCTATAGCATATCTAGCATCAGAATTACTAGGACATGATAGAAAGTCCTTGTGGCCACCACAAGGCATTTGTATTTGCCAGTGTAATTCGAGTTCTGTGCCTCCCAGACACATTCTAATTACATTTGTAACATGTAGGGAGAAGTGGCCCTCCCCCGGTGTCATTTTCCTGTTCTGAAATGGCCCTGGGGAGTTGCTGTTTGCTCTGTTGGGGGAACGTGTGTGAAAAATAGCAAAAAAGAGAGACCTCTGCAAGAAACTACAAAAGGTACTGAGTACCAGAGGTCACAAAACCAAAGGGGAAAAGCAATTGTCCTTGATTGTGTAAAAAAAGCAATATATACAGTGTGAACAATCCGTATATACAGGGCAAACGATCCCAGTAAAGTGTAACAATCACTAAATGTCCCAATAATACAGACATTGTAAACAATCCCAGGGAAATACAACAGTTTCTGAATCAGTAAAGTATAACAGTTTCTGACTGCCCTGATAACAAATGACTTTAACAAATGAATTGATGGTCTCCCAGCTAATTAAGACACTGTTTCAGTATCTTCTTCAGGACTCAGATCTTTAAGAGGCAGAAACCAAATGGAAAAGCATCTCATATTACACTGGGCCTGCGATCACACGCTCCTTTAGATCTGACATAGGTGCGAATGCCTGACGGATCCAAAGGGAGTGATCAGACAGCAACATCTGGGAAGCGTCCTGCAGTCATCAGCAACCCGTGCTGCTTCGCCATGGAAGTGGAGTTAAAACACACCGGGGAATGTCCGATAGTAAATGGGTTGCTACGGGCCACGGAAGGACTTTCCCCTGTCTGATCACTTAAGCACGCTCTCATGCCATCAGGATGGTCTGATCAGGCCATCCCGACTCTGTGCCATTGTTTTTTTCTCTCTTCACAGTATGCACATCATCGCATACTCCATAGGGGGCCCTCAGTGTGGAGGTGCGAATCCTCATTTATGCGCAAAGGAAACAAACGGCAAAATAAAAGCCGCACCTGCAGTTGTGTTTGATCACAAAACTTTGAAGCTGCGGGCTTCAAAGGGATGTGTGATCTCACAAGTGCATGTCAAATTCCTTCAAAGGAAATAGCCTCGCTTCCCCTCCGCTTCAACTGGCATGTGTGACCGCAGCCAAAGACAGTTAAATCCAAATGATCAAAATGATCAAAACGAACAAAAATTTGAGAACACGTGGTCAAGGTTTTATAAGTGGATGGAAGTACACAATAAATAAACCATATGGACATACAACCGAATCAGAATGTGAACTATATTTGTCGTTACGAACAAAGTTTTATTCAAATTTACATGGTGTGGAAAAATTAAGAAGCAAAATATATAATTAGATATTGTATGAGGTAATTTAACAGAAAAAATAACATGCTAAATGTAATCTTTAATTTATATGGATGTATGTTTGTTTGTTTTTGTTGGTCTTGTATAAAACATAAACAACTCAAACAGATAAGCAGTAGGAAAAATGATTTATGGTGAGAACGTGTTTCACGTGCCGTGCCCCATATGGACCTGAGTGAAACTGTTCATCTGAGCTGCATGGGCACAGTTCACATCCATTTCACTATTAGCAACTCACAGAGTTGTTTCAGCATGTCAAATAGTACAGGGAGAAGAATGAAGCTGCTTTTCCCCATACACCAGCATCATGATCAGAATCAGGCTTGCATGCATCTGGGAGACAGAGAACTGCCGTTAGACATCTGATACAAAGCCCTCATGTTGGCCTCAGGGACTTTGTATCATGTGATTCAGACTTTAATCCACCCCTGTGTTACCAGGGCTTGGGTAGACCAAATCCTCTGAGCAGATGTATTTCTGAGTTTTCGTGTGAATATCGTGGCTCTGGCTCCAACATCAGCACTAACTTAATGACTAACAGCCTGGCAAGAACCCGGATTATGGTGGTAGTTGACCACCTGGATGTTGAGAGAAGGCTGCCATCTTTTATTAATATTTATGTTCCTTAAAACCTAAATTTTATTTTCTGTGGTTTTAATCTAACTTCTGTGTTTTAACGTATCTTGTTGTTTTAATATTTATATATATTATGTAAGCTGCCCAGAGCCTGCCACAGCAGAGAGGGCAGGATACAAATAAAATAAAATAAAATAAATAAGAATAGCTGGACAGCTAGACTTTACTCCACATGGCCAGTGTTGCCATACAGATCTATAAAGCTACTGCCCTTCCTGTTACGTGTCCACAGGATATTGAATAGGGCCAACGTTTTAGCCAGAATGCCTCCTAGAAACGAAGGAAAGATTTGATTGGACTTTGTTTCAGCACAATATTGTGTTTAACTGTGGGAGGTGAACCATGCATTTTAAAAGCTCTTCTGTACTTGATGTCACATTCCCTGAACATCACTCAGACAAATCCTCCCAACAGAATACCTTCAGATTATTCATGTGCCTAAAGCAAACAGAGGCCCCGGTCACACGGGGGAAATTGACGCTGCCAAAGCGCGGCTTTTTAGAGCCACACCAAAAGAGACACGCAGCGGCAGGATCAGACAAACCCCCTGAGCCGCCGCGCCGTTGCTCCCCGGCACGATCAGGTGCCGGGGGGGGGGAACCACGGGAGGGAGAGCAAGGGAGTCGGCTGTGCATGTGTGCGCATGCATAGTTCGGCTGGGAACCTTGAATGCTCCTGAAGACAGGCATGCCAGCGATCCCATGGCTGCACTTGCTGCGGCGTTTCAGGTTGTACTACTATTTCCTAGGGGTTTTTTTAATGCGCGTTTTCGGCCTGAAGGGACGGATCGGGGACAGGTGCGCGCCGCTTCCCAGATGTTGTGGTGTGATCGCACCCATTTGCTGCACCCCCGAACTGTCTCTCTTGCGGGCCAAAACATCCCATGTGTCCGGGGCCAGAAATTGGCATTCACACATACAAGTGATTAAAAATATATATTGCCCCATATGGATCTGAGCAAATAAGAATTCTTCCCAGAGGTGTGTGCATTAATTGGGTTTTTGTTTTTATTGCCCAGTAGATGTTCATCTAATCATATAAAAATCCCGCTCATGTAGTAGCAACCTAGCAAGCCAAATAACAAGAACTCCAACACTTTTTCATGCCTCTGCTGCTTTCCACACTTCTTTGCCTGGGAAGAAAATGTACACTGACTAGTAGTTATCCTGAAATCAGGGAAGATATTTTTATTTAGTACTTAAGAAGGCGTGTGGAAGGTCTCCTCTGCTTTTTGCTTAAGTTAACTTGTCTGTTCTTCTCTGCAGAACAGGACCAGCTCAGGGTGGGTTACAGGATCGGCTGTGTGGCTTTCTCAAGAACTATACCTGGGAAGAGAGGGGGATTCTGATGCAAGAAAAATAATTTGCTGAATTTCTCCTGGGTACAGAGCTACATAAGGCAAAGCAACATTCTTTGGTTCAAGAAGTGGCAACCTTGTTTGTAATTCTGCTCTTTATTAGCATTTTTATTTAACAAAAAACAGAAGAAATATATATTGATCATAATTGCAAGGCTCACATGACCTGAATAAAAATATGGGGTCTGCTCATTCCAGGCCTCAGCTGTAAAAGTCTGTAGTTTAAGATCACAAAAATATTGCCAGAACTGACTTCCACAGAATGTCATTGTTTTGGATGTAGTAACAGTAGGTTGTACCTTTGAGAACTCCACTTTAATTCAACTGTGTCTACTAATTAATATAAGGAGGCAGAGCTCTGGCATTAGCCCTGCAGCATTCAGGGCCAATCTTCTGCTCTGGTGTGAAGCTCCCTATTTCTCAACCTAACATACCTCACAGGGCAGGTGTGGAAATGGTGGAGTTCTACTGCAGCAATTAGTACATTATGAAAGATAATGAGACTAACATATCTCACAGAATTGTTGTAAGGATTACTGAGATAGGCATGGAATTTGTTGAAACTGTTTAAATAACTTTTAATACTAACCATGTTTAAACTGTTTAAATAACTTTTAATACTAACCATGTGCAAAGAAATGTAGCAGAAGAAAGCAAGGGGGACAAGGGCTAAGGTTATATACAAAGCTATTTACAGAAGCATAAGTTACAAAGATTTACAGAAGAACAAAGAAAAGTATTAAACCAACAAATTTCGATGATGGAAGTAGTAGAGGCAATTAAGAGACAGAATAGAGGGAAAGCCCCAGGACCAGATGGTCTGCCAATAGAATTTTACAGGATTTTCGAAGAACGGTTAGCTTTAATTTTTAAGGACATATGTAATTTGGAAAAAGAGCAAGGAACTATTCCAGAAACATGGAAAGAAGCTATAATATCATTAATACATAAATGTATTCCTTATTGCCAGGCCAGGCCCCCCATCAATCAGCTGACAGGCAGGGGAAATTACCAGGAAGTCCCAGGCGATGTCCAGGGGCAATGCTCTGGTATGTGGGGGGAAATTCTATGGTAGAAGCCATTTTTACCATAGAGTTTTTGCCCAAATACCAGAGCATTGCAGCAATGTCACAGGGTGATGATGTCACTTCTTGTGTACTCCAGGAGTGACATAGCCATGTTGCCAGTGCCTGGACCTCCCACTTCTGGTAAGTCCCCCCCATCCCCACTAGAAGGGACCTGGAAACCCTAATTCAGAATGTCTGTGAACTCTCCTGGTTCAGACAGTCACTCTCTTCCACACAGCTCCCTCCCCTCCCCAGCTCCTCTTCATCCTCCCTGCAGCCCAGAACTCCTCAGCTTCCCTCATGAACCAAAACTTACTTTTCAAATCCTCTCCCCTCATGTTCCAACAGAGCAACCAGTTTACACAGCTGCAAGAGTAGTCTATGATTTTCATGGGCAAAAAACTCAAGCGTGCCACACATATTTCAGGGTACCACCACAATGTCCTCATTGTCCATCTTCCTCTTCTAGCCCCTGGTTCCACACCACAGCCATGGAGTGGATATTTGACCTTTTGGCCTGTTAAGGAGCAAAAATTCAGGGAGGGGAGAAGCTCAAGCCCTGGTGATTTTACAGTGACATCTGGTGTCTTCAGCAGAGACTGCTGTGAGATAAATGCCAGTAAGCTGCACCCTTACTAGGCTTTGGCTCACTGGTGCAAGAAGCCCGATCGTGGAGATATATGGTGCCTTCAAGGCACAAGAATCTTCCCTTCACAATGCCATGTCAGCCCCCAGCTGCAGTCTGAAGAGGTAGGGCTCAGATGCAGGTTTACCCTTCAATGAGAACTCAGCCTAACTACCTGTTCATCTACTAAAATATGCCCTAATAGTGTAAAGAGGATACGGTGAATATATTCCTGTGTCATCTTAAAGCAAACAGAATCCACCAGATGTTTGTAATGTGTTTAGCATGGCAGTCTTGGGGGATGTAATCAGAGCAGTCATGTGGTACGGCTTTTGTTGGTCTATACAATTAGACTGCAGGTGGGAGATTTAAAGAAAAGCCCTGCATTTTAGCATATTAGAAAGAAGATGTCGGAAAAACCATGAGGTAGCCATTTCCCCAACAAGCTGTTTTTATAGGTGCCTTTAGACTTAATATGCATTCCCTCTCATGCCATCGTATAGTCCTGTCATCAGTTCCACGTATGAGTGTGCTGATTTTGGAGCTTGCTTTTGACTGACAAAATGTCACCTTACCATATCAACCCTTTTTCTTCAGCATGAACTCAGCAGCAGGTCCCAACACTAGCACCAGAGTAGGGTTGCCAAGTCCCCCATGGCCATTGGCAGGGGGGGGTTGGTAGGGTTGCCAGATCCAGGCTGGGAAACTCCTTCAGATTTGGGGGTGGAGCCTGGGGAGGACAGGGCCTAAGAAATCATGATTTTCTCAAGTTTCAGACTGGAAACGTAAGAACAGTCACATTTAAAAGTGTTTACTTATGCTGTGGGTAATTTCCCCCCCTATCTTTGGCACAGCTGCTGCCTCTTTAACCAAAATGTTTATAAAGAGAAAAGGTGTGTAGACAAACACAAAATGAAGGCAGAGCAACAGACAAATGACTGCACAAGAAACATTGGCAGAGAGAGAAATCAGCCCAGCATTTATCTGTACACTGTAGGCCAGCCATGCTCTCCATGTTCCAGTTTTAAATAGCTATATCCTGGCTCCTCAGCCAATTCACAATATGGATGAGAAAAATGGTAAAGGAGCCTTACTTAAGGATTTTGCAAAATAACAACAGCGGTCAGCTGCCCTTCATTGTTGCCTTGGATACTGAAGACAGATTTTATCAGGCACTGCTAAGAAGTTTTTGCCATTTTCCATCCAAACACCAATTATAGCAGAGAAACGATTTAAGTAATGTGATTCACTTCACACACTGGGGAAGACTTCTAAAGTTAGCTAAGAGCAAGCATGAGAATCTCTTCTCAAATTCTTTTTTTCCCCCTTCTCTAGACGTTTCCGCAGACAAGATGTCCGTCATGGAAATGCAGCTGAGCAGTGCTTTGGCCAGCAATATATTGGTAATTTTCATGCTTTAGTCAGTACATAGAGTTTGACAGCAGTGGCTTTCATCAGAAGCCACAACCACTTTCATGAAATCTCTGAACATTGTGTATTTCCTCCTGTCTAAAAAAGGTAAAGGTAAAGGTTTCCCTTGCTCAAACGTCAGTCGAATCCGACTCTAGGGGGTGGTGCTCATCTCCGTTTCCAAGCCGAAGAGCCAGTGCTGTCCGAAGACATTTCCGTGGTCATGTGGCTGGCATGACTAAACGCCAAGGCATACGGAACGCTGTATATTCCTGTCTGGTGTATTCTAAATACCTAAATGCTATTATTTCCTGATATGCTCCCACATACCAACTGTGCTAAGCAGACAGCCTTCTCTTGTGCCCTCCCTTAGAGCTGTCCATATAGCTGCATCCAAATCACAGGCTTCCTCTGTCATAGGCCCAGTCCTCTGGGATGGTTTACCAGGATTGATGCTGAGAGTTCCTTCATTTAGGAAGTTTGGAGTGGGTAGCTGTGCTAGTCTGTTCTAGTAGAACAAGTCCATTAGCACCTTGAAGTCCAACAAAATATGTAAAAGACGGTATCTGATGAAGTGAGCTTTGACCCATGAAAGCTGGTAAATGTTGGTCTTTAAGGGGCTACTGAACACAAACTTTGTTTTGCATTTATTAAAACAGTTCTGTGTCTTAATATGGGGGGAGGTAATTTCCCCCCACAAGACGGGACTATGTGCTTTTAGTCTGAGCACTGTACTTATTCTGTTAATGGACTTCTGTGTTTTGTGTCCTTGCAACATGTTGTGCTGTTAGCTACTTTTTATTTGTGGAAATAAAGAACAATATAAATATTTTGAACAAAGTAAATAAATAAATAGAAACCTGAAGATATGAGTTAAGCCACTATTTAGGCATATGTTTATGTCATTAAACAAGACTGTGTTATATCTTTTGCTCAGCATACCAAGAAAGAGTGCTTAGTTTGTAAAAGAGAAGGCAGCATCTCAGGCATAGAGGCTACGACTTGGGTACTCATGCCCTTTGGAAAAGTCCCTTGAGAAAGTAGGGAATTTGTCCCAGGCCCTCTTCTAGCACCCATGTGTATACCCCCACAGACCGGGGGGGGGGGAGCCAGATTAGGGGAGGCTCTAAGCCCATTGACTTCTATGGACTTAGAAGGGTGTAACTCTGCCAAGGAGTGCACCATTAGATACATGTTTAGGGATGGGCACAAACTGGGGAAATGGAGGTTCATCCCAGTTTGTGGTTTGTGAAGTCGCACGGACCTTCACAAACCTCCCCATTTATTGAATTGGTTTGGTTGCAAGGTTTGGGGGAAGATCTGCAATCTTCCCTCCCTCCTTTCTGCTGGAGGCAGCTCCCTGAAGCCCGAAGAATGAAAGGGGGGGAAGAGCTTGCAAAAGCCATGTACAGGGAATGCTCCCTTTAAATGGCTTTTGCAAGTTGGCACCACATGAGTGAAGTCCAAGTGATGAGTTCACCCGGAAGTGGTGAACTCACCGCTTGTATTTCATTTGCATGCAGAGCCTACTTGCAATAGCCATTTAAAGGGAATGCTTGGAGGTGGGGGAGAGCAAAATGGATAGCTGAAATGGCTTGCATCTTGCCCCCTCTTGTTCCCCACCACAAATCCCATGAACCTCCAAAAACCATGTGGAGGGTCGTGGGAGGGTTGTGGATAGGGGTAGGGAGAGCCAGTTTGGTGTAGTGGTTAAGTGCACGGAGTCTAATTTGGGAGAACTGGTTTTGATTCCCCACTCCTCCACTTGCACCTGCTGGTGTGACCTTGGGTCAGTCACAAGTTCTGGCACAACTGTTCGTGAAAAAGAGCAGTTTCTCTCTCAGCCCCACCTACCTCACAGGTTGTTTGTTGTGGGGAAGGGAATGGAAAGGAGTTTGTAAGCTGCTCTGAAACTCCTTCCAGTAGTGAAAGGCGGGGTATAAATCCAATCTCTTCTTCTTCTCCTCTAGGGATGGGCATGAACCTCAGCTTGCAAACCACAAACCAGCTATGTTTGTCACAAAATTAGGTTCATGAAAAGGTTCATGCCCATCCCTATACACGTTGTCTGATATATCTTACTGAGAGAGGTCACCATTTTTTTTTACTTTGTTAGATATCTTGCTAGAAAAAATAGCAGTTTCCTGCAGGCCAGATTAGAATTTATAAGGGAAGTACTTTTGTGATGTAAGGAAATTTTGTGCTGTTGTCTGAAAAGCTTGATGCTGAGCAATGGCAGAAGAATATAAAATGTATGTGTGGACTAAGGGTGTGCAAAAAAAATCTGTATTTTTCAGATTTGGGTTTATTGGACCTGAAAAATATCATTAAATACCAAATTTCCCAAATACCAATACCAGTATGGTATTTTTAAAAAAAACAACAACAGGTAAAATGCAAGAATCCTGAATTTTTTGGGTCCATTATACCCTAAGGGGACATTGAAGTCAATGGCAAATCAGTGGTATATTCAGTGCTCTGGAGTGGCTGTTTTTTGAGGTAGAGGCAACAAACTTTCTGCATACCAACTGGAGTCTCTCCTCAAAATAACCCCCAAGTTTCAATAGTATTGGACCAGGGGGTCCAATTCTATGGGCACCCAAAGAGGGTGTCCCCATCCTCCATTGTGTCCAATGTGGAAAAATAGTCAAGCAATACAAGCACTGCAGAATCTCTGCAGTACAGTGAAGTGTGGGGTGGGGTTGGGTGGAGGAACCTTTGGAACACCAGCAGCAGAACCAGTGCAATGTGCCCAGGAGAACCAGTGCCACTGTGGCCGTGCTAAAACCCAACAGGAGTAAGGTTAAACCAGAGAATCTCTGATCTAGAAACTCTGAACTATGTCACACCATAGAATCCAAGCAGGGCTTTAAAAAAAAAATTGCAGGAACAAGGGCTGTTGAAGCCCGGCAGCAGAACACCAAACCATCACTGACTCAGTGGAAGAGCCTTAGCCTAGGGGCTGCAGCTGCACTTCATCACAGGCTCTCCCTTTGCCACCTCCTACCCCAGCAACAAAGAATTTAAGTGTCATCATCAGTGTCACAGCAAGTCATCCGCATGGTGCTCCTGTGGGTTCTGCTGGTTTCAAATTCACACACTTCTATAACTCTACCCCTTTCATCTCCATCAAGATGAATCACAGTTTTTGTGGAGCTCTTTTAAATTCAGCCTACTTAGGGAGTGACTGGATCCCTATGCTAAAAAATTAAATAAAACTGTCAAATAGTTGAACAACTCCTAATAAGACACTTATCGTTAGAGGCCTATTTGGAAGCACCACCTACTCAAACAGTTCCCTTTAGTGGAAACCAATAGGACACATATAGAACAGTGACACGCCCCCTCCCAAACCCAAGAACTAGGCCTGAAGCCTTAGTCTAGGCCACAGGCCTCTCCCCCATCACCAGGCCCACCTAGGGTTACCAAGTGCCTACCACGAATCGGCGGGGGACACATGCTTTCCCGCTGGAACATTCCTGCCTGTAACACACCCATGTCGCACTATGCTGTCACCCAGACGTGACATCAGCACGCTAGGCATGTAGCCGGGCAACGCTCTGGCAATAGGGTTGAAAACCCGATGGTACCACTGAGTTTTCAGCCTCATTGCTAGAGCGTTGTCCGGCTACATGCCTACATCATGTCTGGGCAACAGTATAGTGCAGCGTGTGTGTTTTCCCCATGGGAATGTTCCCGCCAAGAACTATGTGTCCCCTGCCGATTCGCGGTAGGAACTTGGTAACCCTAGGCCCACCCCTAACAACAAGGCAGAAGCCACAGAACTCCAGACTCCAACTGCAACAGCCAGAAACCAAAAGGCTGCCTAATAGAACCAAACTATATGGAACCAAATAACTAGGCTTTCCCCTCCCCATCACCAGGCCCACTACCCAAAAACAGCAGGAAGAGAATTCAAACTCCAAATGCAAAAAACAAAAATCTAACCAAAAAGAACCAAACACTAGGCCTGATGCTACAGCCTAGGCCACAGGTCTCCCCACCCCATAACCCACCCACAAGGCCCAAAAAACAAGGAACAGTAAAAGAAGAAAACTTTTTAAAGTGGTATAAGTAAAACCCTTCACTGTCTTCTCCAGATTCTCAGGCAGCAGCAACTGAAGCAAAAAGCCAGGGAGGCAGGCAGGCAGCCACAGTCTCTCCAAGCCAACAACCCATCCAGCAAGATAGTTGTGGCCTTTTGAAACCAAGTTGCAGATTGCAAATGCACTCTGCAAACCGATGCTGTGCCATTTGCAAAAGCAAAAGCATTGCACTGATTGGCTCAAAGCTCCCCCAAAGGGGCTTTAGCCAATGGCCTTGCAGAGGTGCCTCTTCCCTCTCCCTCCTGTTACCATGGAAATCACAGCAAACAGTGGGGAAGAGAACAAATAAGGAAAGGTAGCCCTTTTAACTTTGTAGCTGCTATTAGATGCTATTAGAGAATCCCAAATAAAGCCAGATTTTGTCCTGCTTGATCAGGGACTCTCTAATCGGCTACACAAATAGCTTTTCTAAAGTGCCTTCGGCTTCACAAATACCAGATAAATGCCAGCAAGGCATTTATTCAGTGCTCTTTTCAGCTCAGGGAATCCGAATGCACACCCCTTGTGTGGACCTGTTGTCAGATGCCATGTATGGCAAAGCCAGGTCAGCATGGTGTGTTACAGGGAGGAATCTTCCGGCTGGGGAGCATGTGTCCCCCGCCAAATCGCGGTAAGTACTTGGGAACCCTATTTCCATGTAAGGTGCCACATGTTTTCTAGGGGCCGCAAAATCTCTTGGCAAGTTTTTTGCATTCTGCTGAGATCAGCAGATGTGCTCAAAACAACAACTTCATCTGTCAATGGTCATGGAAGCTTGTATCTAGCATGGGTGTTGCGGCTAAACTGATCATTTAAAGCTTAAAGAATCATAGAGATGACAGTGGACATCAGATTGAAGAATTAACTTTACAAGCTGGAACATTTCTGGCACCTTCTAGGTGGTGAGTGGGGAATCTCAAGGTGTCCCATAGGGTAAATATTTCTAAATTTTATTGCATAGAGTAGGGCAAAGGAATTAGCATAGATAAATCATTTTCAGTAGCAGCTCTGTGGCAAATACCGTATCGTAACTCACAGACCAGGCTTTGGATTAGAACCTCCAGAAACAGCTGAGATGCCTTATAGATCCCCCAGAAGGGCACTGCATTTTATTCCTTAACTTGGTATCTCCTGAGGTTAAGAATAAAAGCGTATTATTCTCAGGGCTCTGAGGCATTTCCTCTACTTCAAAAGAAAGGAAGGACAGCAATTTGCCTGGCAGGGTTTCAGTCAATTGATTTCTTTATACTGCAAATACACAACAGGACATGACAGATATTTGACAATGACATTTAAACATATCCTTCTCTAAGGCTGATACTTTTATTCCATTTACTTTGTTTTTCCTCTGGTATCTGATCACACCAAATGGCTGTTATTATTTTAAAAATACAAACCCCATCAAAGAGACCGTGTCACCCCTTGAGACAATACTTTCATGCCTAGCTGTTACCCACCCAATAAACCAATCAGGTTTGAAACTTTTGGCTCCAATCCAGTCCCTTTTGAGGAGCATCCCATTCCCCTATCTGTCTTAATGCTTTTTAGGTATAAAAATAGCTCCAGCCTGTGTGACACTGGGAATGTGAACTTGGAACAGAAATGTAAGCAACAAAGGCACTTTGCCACAGTGCAGGTACATAGATGACTATGATCTTGTTTCTGTTCCACTCTCACAACTGCTGCTTTTTCCTTCAAATCATCATGGACTTCATCCACCACATAGGCAGATGTGTACTTTACTCCCTCATTTCTTTATTTGCCTAGGCTAGAATTTATTAAGTTAGGATTTATAGACCATTGTTTATGTGTGTGTGTGCGTGCATGTGTGCGTGCACATGCATATGCATGTTCTTTGTGTTTTATATTCATCTCAGTAATTCCCTATACTATCAGTTTTCTTAATAAAAGCTTAAACCTCAAGTTTTGTTAGTTCTGGGGTCCTCCCCACTCTCATAAGAAGCACTGACTGAATCCAGGACCCTGGTATATCCTTGGCAGAAGGTCCCAGTAATAGTCACCAAGGATAAATGTGTACAGGTGAGCTTGACACACAAAAAGGGGATGTTTCTGTAGTCAGGATACTTTTGGATAATAATGTGTGCTTTAACCTAACAGCACAATACTGTGCCGAGTTCCTCCATTGACTTCACAGTGTAATCTTACACAGAGTTAACGTATTCATACTCTTTAATGAAGCACTATCGAGAATCACTGCAGTGGACTGAGACTGGAGGAGCCCTGCATAGGATTGTACTGTAAACAACTTAAGTTCCCTAAACTCTGACTTTCAGTAATGAAATACCCAAAGAAGTCAGGAAGGCACCATCATCATTGGATTTGAGGGGGAAAGTGCAGAGTAATTTTATTAACAGCCGCTCTCTGCTGATTTGTGCATACTCCTTGTTGAAGTTGACTTGTGTTCTGTGGTATGAAGAATTTTAAAACTTTTTAAAATCTAGTTTTTTTATTTGATTTGGGGTAAGCCACCTTGGCTCCTTCAAGGGAAAGAACAGATATAAGTATTTTAAATTTAATGAATTAAATAAATAAATAAAGTGCACCCCAAAAATGTTCTTAGAAATTCAGAAAGAATTGCTGAGCCCAGGTATTGTGTGTTTTCTTCTTTGTAGGAGACGCTCTGGATCAAACTGAAGAGCAAGTGGTGTATGGCATAGAGCACAACAGCACTCTGCTGGAATGTACTCCCAGGAGCTTGCAAGCAAAGGTGATCTGGTTTGTGCAGAGATCACATGAAGCCAGAAGAGAAGAGGTATATACTCACTCTGCTGGAGAGAGAGAAATTGTATTTGAGGGGATTCTTTCCTCTCCTTTAATCTTGGGTTCTACTCATCATCATGTTCATGTGGCAGCTGTCATAATGTCATTAAATCATAAGAAGCGACATTTTTAGACATTCTGTTCTATGTATTGCATTTCCTTTCTGGGACTTTCTGCATGTGTGTGCAAAGCACGCGCAGCACAATGATGTCACCCAGAAGTGACATCATCATGTCACTGATGTCGCTCTAATTTGTGAGCAAAATTCTATGGTTGGTAGCCAATTTCACCATAGAGTTTTGCCCAAAAACTAGAGCATTGTCTCACAATGCTGGCGATGTCACCCAGAATCACTTCTGGGTGACATCATCATGTTGACTTTCAGGCCAGTTGGGGTAGGATTTCTCCCCACCAGCAAACTGGCAGGCAGCAGGGAAGCACTCTGCAAAAGCAGGGATTCCCCCGCCCCCGGTGGGAGTTCCCCTGCCCCCGGCAGTGGTCTGGCAACCCTAAGTGAAAGTCATTCCAAAGCTCATATAGAGAGACATTGTTCTAAAAGCAAAAGTTACTCTAATGGGACAAGGCTGGGCAAGGAGCTAACAAGGTGTCCACTGCAAGCTTCATTGCATCTTCCTCTGTGACAAAGGCCAATGAATCATCCTCAACTAGACCTAGTCCTCAACCAGACCTCAATCAGACCTAGTTCGATTGTTAACATGGAGATTAAGCTGTGCCAATCCTGTGGATGGGGTTGTTCTGATATTGCAGTCTCAATGCTGACAGCCTCTAGGAAGGCCTCTGTTAACAAGTTTTGTAATTCTTGACTAGTCTTTCTGTCTTTGTGTACCTCTAAATCATTGGTTCTGAGTAATCTACAACAGAAGAGGTTTGGCAGTTTCTGAAGTCTGGCCTTGGAAAAGATAATGGGATGGATGAAGGACAATAAACTGAAGCTCAGTCTAAACAAGACTGAGGTGGTATTGGTCAGTGGAGAAGCTTTTTGAAAACTGCAGAATCAGCCGATTCTGGAGGGGGTTGCTTTCCCTATAAAGGGGCAGGTTCATAGCTTGAGGATTTGGTTGGATCCTGGCCTGTTGTTGGAGGGTCAGGTATCCTCTCTGGCATGAGCTTTAGCTGCTATACAGTTATGGCTGTTCCTCAAAAAGTGTGATCTGGCCACAGTGGTCCATGCTCTGATCACATCCAGATAACTGTAATGTGGTCTGAGGCGGACTTCCTTTGAAACAGTCCAGAAACTTCAATTGGTTCAAAACGTGGAGGGCAGGCTATTGTCAGGGGTGGGGTACAAGGATTATATTACCCCACAGCTGAAAGATCTGCACTGGCTATCCATCTGTTTCTGGACAAAATTCAGAGTGTTGGTTCTCAGCTTTATGGCCCTAAAACAACTTGGGACCACAGTACTTGTAGGACTACCTCGACCTGCATTGTCCAACCCACCAGTTAAGATCTCCCTCCCAAGCCCCTGTGTACCTGTCTTCAGAGCTGAAGCAAGTGGCAACTAGATACAGAAAATGTTTGGTTCCCGGCCTGTAAGGCTTACTTGGCTTACTTTATCACTTTCCTTAATTAGGGGGTTTAAATTTTGTAAAAGTTGTTTGGTGGCTTGCTTCAAGCCTAAGAACTATTTTCTTTCTTTCTTTTTTGGCATTTATTTTCATTTTTCACAGTATACAACCAAAAAGCTATCTTAAATATACATATATGAGTCTATAAGACGTACTCAACAGTTAACAGTTACCCAAGAATACACTTTAGACATTTTAACATCTTTTCCTTGTAATATCAATGTCAGCCTATCTATTTCTGCTCTTTCCAACAATTTACATATTAACTCTTCAATCGAGGTAAGAAAAGATGATTACCAGCATTTAGCCACCAAGATTCGTGCAGATGTTACAACATAGTTTAGTAGACAGACATCATTTGGATTTATCTTATTAGGAATTATATTTAACAAAAATATTTCTTGGGTTAATTCTAAATTTATTGATAACATATCAAGTATCAACTTTTGGACTTCCTTCCAAAATTTATAATTTTTTTTGCACCTCCACCACATATGATAAAAAGAGCCTATGTTGTTTTTACATCTCCAATAATTGTTGGAGGTGCCAGTAGCGCACTTGGCTATTCTATCTGGTTACTAGTACCACCTATAAAATAGTACAAGATATTTTCTTTATAAGAGGTCGCTTTCAAAAGTTTAACAGATTTCCATATTTTACCCCAATCATCAATTGGTATAACATGACCCACATCCTTCATCCATTTGATCATTACCACACTAACCTTATCGTCTTGCATGAAATCTTCCAACATAAAATTATATAGTTTTTGAATGGTTTTATCATTGGTTGACAACCAGAGCTTATCCAGGCTATTTTTAATTGTGTAAAAACCAATTACTTTATCTTTAATAAATCTAGAATTTAACTGAGAACTTTCCCACCATGTTAAATTGATATTAATATACTTTAGCGATTCTGAATCCTTAAGTCTATTGTTCTTATCAAGTAAGTCTTCATATGGTCGTTTTTTCTCCTCTGTTATTAAAGAGGGTAGGATGAAGGGTTCTAGCGGAGAAACCCATCTTGGGATTTTATCATAAAATCTGTCCTTTATATTCTTCCATACTTTAAGGATCCTCTCAACGTATGATGTTTAAAATTGGAGTGTATTTTATCCTTGTCATACCAAACGTAGGAATGTAGGCCCATGTATAAGTCATGACATTCCATCTTTAATCATCTTTGATTTTCCAGGGTTAGCCATTCTTTAATCCATGTAGCTGCTGCCGCCTGATAATAAAGCTGCCAATTTGGTAGACCCAGACCTCCTCTTTCTTTCTTCTCTTGCAATAGTTTCCATTTTATACGGGCTCTTTTGGTATACCAGGCAAAATATTTCACTATTTTATCGAAATCTGCAAAGCATTGAGTATTTTGCGCCAAGAATAAGAAACGAGGCAAAACATTCATCTTGACCGCTGTGATTCTGCCCATGAAGGATAACTGCATGTCTTTCCATCTATGGAGATCTTTCTTAACATCTTCCAACAGTTTTTGATAATTGTTTTCCTTTAACATGCTATTCTTGTTTGTCATAACTATGCCTAGGTACTTTGTCTTTTCTACCACCTGTATTTTCGTTTCGTGTTGTAGTTTCTCAATAATATCTTGGGAACAATTCTTTATAATTATTTTAGTTTTATGAATGTTTCTTTTAAATCCTGTTACTTCTCCAAATTTTGAAATTTCAGCAAGTAAAGAATTAATAGCAGACATTGGTTCTTCAAGAATAAATACCAGATCATCTGCGAAAGCCTGGAGTTTAAATTCTTCTTCTCGTACTTTTAACCCACATATATTTTTATTACTCCTAATTGATTCATTGAGAGATTCTGAAACAAAGATAAATAGCAATGGTGAGAGAGGACAGCCTCGTCTTGTGCCTTTTTATTCACAAAGGTTATTCTGGCGTATTGTTCACAATAAATAGCAGGAATCATTGTTAAAAAGTTGTCACCACAGTCCCATTTCTGAAAATTTTGTATTAGAAAGTCCCATGAGACGTTATCAAATGCTTTCTCCACGTCTAGAAACATCAAGGCTAGCTGTTTTTCAGGATGAGCTTCAAAGTATTCAATAACATTAATTATATTTCTTACATTGTTTTTGATTTGCCTCTTTGGAAGAAAGTCTGATCTTCATGTATAATGTGACACAAAATTCTTTCTAACCTTGAAGCTAAAATACTAGCATATAATTTATAATCTGCATTCAATAATGAGATCGGCCTATAGTTCTTGATCTCTTTTCCATCTGTCTCAGGTTTTAGGATTAATGTTATCAGTGCTTCATTCCAAGAATTTTGGGCTCTCTTTTCCTTAGTGATATTGTGCATCAGTTCTTTCAGAGGAAGTAACAGTTGCTCCTCGAACACTTGATAAACCTCTACAGGAAGTCTGTCCAGGCCTGATGTTTTCTTCTTTTTCAGTTTTTTCCAGAGCTACATGGGCAACCCATAATGACGTTCTCCATGCATCTCTTTGTGTCTGGGATAGACATAAGAAATGGTTGGTCCCAAAAATTTCTCTTTTCTCTTCCTTTCTGCATCAACCTTGGTTCCTTCCTGGTTCTCAGCAATCTTTCTACACACCTTGGAATAAAGCACAGACAGGGAGCCTTCTAGATATCTCTGACAAGCAGGGTATTCTAGATACATGAGAAATAGAAGAGAGGTTACATGACAAAATACACCAGTTTCAGTATCTACAACTGAAAAGTCTAGCAGATAGGCGCGTTCATACATGGCATGCTCGACCTCTCACTATGTTTGAAAAAATAATTAAAACATATACTACAACCACAAAGGGCCTAATTACTTTGCTTTGCATTATTGATATTCTTCCACTCTCTCTTCAGGTTTAGTCGTCTAAACGTAGGAGATGAGCAGTACAATTTCTAAGCACATTTGCTCAGAAGCAATTTAAAAAAACACACCTCTTACGGCTTCAAAAGGGAATTAGATAAGCATATGGAGCAGAGGTCCATCAGTGGCTATTAGCCACAAGGTATAGATAGGGGCTCTGGGGCAAGTGATGCTCTGTCTTCTTGGTGCTTGGGGGGGGTCAACAGTGGGAGAGCTTCTAATGTCTTGGCCCCACTGGTGGACCTCCTGATGGCACCTGGTATTTCTGGCCACTGTGTGACACAGAGTGTTGGACTGGATGGGCCATTGGCCTGATCCAACATTGTCGTCTCTAAAAAAACAAACAAAAAAACTTTGCTTAAACTATTGGCCAAGCATATTGTATGATTCTTGGTTAGCTTATGTTCTAGTTTAATTACTTAGTTTTTGTAGTTTTTTTATTTTTTGTAGTGTGGTTAGTGTTTGTAGAAGGAAAATAATTTTTTTAAAAAACAATTGCAGCTTTAATCATGTTCTTAAATCCTTTCCATTCAGTGGTACCAATTTTGGTTGTGTTATGCTTCAGAACATTTGAAATGACCATGTTCAAAAATTTTTAAACTCTACAAATGCTTCTGGATGTGTTTTCCAGAACTTTCCATAGTTATCCAAATAAATTGTGCAGTTGTCATTCCTTAAGCCTTGGGTTCCCAGGTTCTCCCACTCCTGCAGCCAGAAGGAAAAAAATAGTGTTGTTTTTTTAAAAAAAGCCATAGGCAATGGTAAGATGTCATTTCCAATTTTCTCACAGAAATGATGCTATGCCATTTTTCAACAGCACCCCTTGCTGGACTCCCAGCAGTTGCTATGCTATTTTAGACTGAATTCTGCACAGTCTGTCATTCAATTGTTGCTTTGATGCATATTTTAAAAACAAAAGTCATATAGAATCTGTTTTATCCTTATACAATTTTATACACTTTCTCAGGTGAAGATGGATGATAGACTACTCAAGGTGAAACTGGGTCTCTTGTTCTTAAGACTGCACAAAACAGATGCAGGGACATACTTCTGCCAAACAGTGGAACACAGCATTGTCCATACAATAAGAAAGACCACACTTGAAGTTGTGGAAGAAGACCGTGTAGATGACATGTTCAACAAAGACTATGAAGAGGATGTTTCTCATAAGATGCTATGCCCTGCACAGAGCAGCATCTCCCAGGGCTCTAGGCCATGGTACAAGGAATTTTTGCAGCTCATAGGTTACAGCAACTTCCAGAGAGTAGAGGAGTACTGTGAAAAAGTGTGGTGTACGGATAAGAAGAGGAGATGGCTGAAGATGTCTCCATCCAAATGGAAGTATGCTAACCCACGAGAGAAGAAGGCCCGCATCAAGCCTGAGCGTTATCGTGTCCCCAGGCATACTGCTGACTCTTGATGGGGAAGATGTTCACTCACTCATTCATTCATTCATTCATTCATTCATTCATTCATTCAAGACAGTACTCTTTTATTCTTTTTTTTTTCTTTTTGGACCCAAGGAAAGTGAAGGGAAATTAGTCTTGAATCTGATAATTAATATGAGATGTTGAGCCTGGAAATGGGAAAAAGTGTGTTTTGGTAAGTTATACACTGGTGTCTGTTTAGGTGTGTATGTGTGTGTTTTAATTCTGAGTAATGCTTACTCTTAAATATGCCCCATGGACTGCTTTCATTGAAGGAAAGCCTATCCACCTTCATTTTCACCACATTCAGGCCAGCCAGGAACAGGCTTGTGCTGTACATCTGAGTGTGCTGTGAGCATATGTCAGTGAACACAGATGCCAAAACATGGCAATCAGAGCATTCACGCACTGTATAGTTTCTTGTGTCTTTCACATCTTGTTTTTTTCATATGGCATGTCCTATGTGGACCTTGGAATTCATGCAGAAAATGTGAGAGCTCGTGGCAAAAATGATGATGAAGGATCATAAATCCTTGTTAAAAGTAATTTTGTACTTTGTAGAAGTAAAAGGAATTTGCCATATAGAAATGATATGCAAATTTAGGGGATGGGCCAGTTCTTTGCCACATCCTTCCCTCCCCATCTTGAGGCACTTCTTCACTTCTGCCACTCGATCCCATGTTAATTGGCCTTCATGTGAACTAAGTGTGCCTGTTTATGTGCACAGAACAAACTGCTTAAGAAATGTAGTACAAGTATATCCCATGATGTATTTCCTTAATGCCACAGTAACAAATTGCCATCCCTCCTTTATTACAACCATAATGAAATTAAATGCAGAACATATCTGCCTTTCACTTAACTGTTACCATTCAGCCCACTACCCCTCTTATTACAAGTCAAATGCATGCAAATGCATCCTTTTTCTGTTAAGAGATTGGAACAGGGGCTCTAGAAAGCCATTTTGTTGAACATCTGTAATCTAGATGCCCTCTTGTGGCATAATCTGCTCTATACAGTCTTTCAAACTTCAGCATATAAGAGGGTAGAGCTGCACAAAGCTACACAATGTTGTTCCTTGTTCGTTTTTGTGAGCATTGAAAATCACCTCTTGTTTGCCAGAATTTTCAGCACTAGTTGCAAAAATCACACTCCTGTTGTTTAAATATGTTCTCAGAGCCATATTCTTTTTACTTCTCTGCCTTCACTGCTCTTGGTTGCATTTGCCCTGCCTACTGATTAGTCTGACACAATCCTTTTCTCTAGGATAGTTGTGTTATTGTTAATAGTTTCTATCAACACAAGTGAACAGTGTTGTAAACACTGATTTTTTTCATTCATCTGCCAAACCATCCTGTGAAATGGGCCATTAATGCTGTCATTTGATGTGGGGTAGATGGGTGGGAGAGGGTGAGTGTGATTCTCCTGGAAGAACAGAGATTCAAACAAGGGTCTCCAGGATCTCTTTCTAACATTGGCTTAGATTTTTTTACTTGGTGGACTTGACACACTAGTATTAAAGGAGCCTTGTTTCAACAAGCCAACCAAGTCTAGCTGGTTCTGGTGTCATTCACCTCTGGCCAGATCAGCATCTGCAGAAGTTTAACACAGAGCTGTTTAGCACAAAAGATGGTGACTACTATAAGTAGGAGGAAGAGACTATCCTGAGACCCAGTGACTGGCACTCTTCATGGGAGAAGGTTTGCATGGTGACTAACAAGGTAATATGCATTTACTTCAGTAAAAGGTAATATGCATTTACTTCAGTAAAAGGGAGGTCAGTGTAGATGTCAATGATATTCCTGTCTAAAACCTGCTTCTCTTTGTATTGACTAATTAAATGTGACCTGAACTGTCAGATCTCTCCAAGTGGTGTTTTGTGTGTATCATTGTGGAACCATGAGATGATTGTGCTGTTGTAGTGAAAGGACAAATGAATTCTAGCAGAGGCCATATTCATTTCAGTTGGATTTCTTGAGGAGATGTTCACTGTGCTCCAGATAGAATCCTGAGAAGAGAGGGACAGCTGTCTGCTAATGCTAATGCTGGCAGAGGAAGGAGGGATCCAATGAGTCCCTCTGGCTTTCCTTTCTGCTCACAGAACAGCACTCAGGAGTGTTTGCAGAGTTTAAACATGCAGAGAAACAGAGCACCAACTGTTTAAAGAAAATAACTCAGTTTATTAAAGAAGAAATAAACTCTGATAGAACAGAGGGGAGAGAGAGTGGCTTAACTAACTAACTGCTGCGAGAGACAAGAACAAAGGGGAGCAGGAAGTCTCCCACAAGACAGAAAGGACATAATTTGAAATTATGGGAAGTCTCTAATCTAGCTATGCTAACCACAACAACAACAGATTTATTCACAGCAAAAAGCCAGCACTCTAATACAACAAACTAACTCAAACTAAATTCATACGACCACAAGCATAAATGAAATATATAAAATGAATATCAAATAGAGCAGGACTGTTAAGTCCTGTAACAATTACATCTATTTGTCTTTCACTAGGAGCTTTCTAGTCCTTACAGCCAACCAGCCAAATTTGACATGTTTAGCTGTAACCTTGGGGCACCTACTTTCTAGGAGGTTCTTCAGCAATTGCATCTTTTGACTAGTTGAGGATAGAGTAGTTGTAAAGAGTGGGAGAATATCACGAAACTAACTAAAAGTCCTTCAGCTGTCCCCTATAGGCTGTTCTTCTGATCCTCTTCAAGTAGGTGCACTATAGGCCTTGTATATTCCAACAGTGATGGTTGGGACAGCGGCAGTGCTGCACGTGACTGTGAGGCTTCACAGGCTTCCTCATCCCTTCCTTGCTCTGGGGCTGGGGAAAGCAGGAGACCACCTGAGACTCCCGCTGGCTGTGGGCCTGGATGGGGGTGCTCCAGATTCTATAAGGGGTGCCACCCTTAGTACGTCACTGCTGGCTATGGGTCTGCCAGTCAACCAGATTTCCTTTTTTGGCAGGACTAAACTTGAATCTAATCTTGCAAATCCAGCATGGAATTTTGCATGCCATGGAATCTGGCAAGATGTTAACAAATTATTATTATTATTATTATTATTATTATTATTATTATTATTATTATTATTATTATTATTATTATTATTATTATTATTATTATTATTATTATTTGCTTTTACATTCAGGCAGTGAAGAGAAGACCTGTAAAATCACTAGGGAAGTGTTAGGACTCATTAGGAGCTCAGGATTTAAGGCTAGCTGCAAGAAAGCTCAGTTAGTCAAAACTGAAGTAAAATACTTGGGTCTCTCCCTTTACACAGAAGGCAGAACCCCTGACATGCAGAGAGCGGAAGTAATCTCGAAACTCCATGCCCCCATGCTGGATCCTCTAAAACTGGCTTTGGAGCCATCTGAGTCTCAGACTTGCATGTTATGAAGGGTCCAGCCTGCCCTCTCCACAGCCAGAAAGCCAAGGTAGAAGCCCTCCACTCCACCTTGGAGTTTGAGCCCTTGGACATCCCTTTAGCTGTGTATACAGACTCAGACTGGACTGCAAAGG
The DNA here is from genome assembly GCF_001447785.1 of Gekko japonicus. NCBI lineage: Eukaryota > Metazoa > Chordata > Lepidosauria > Squamata > Gekkonidae > Gekko > Gekko japonicus. Next base: position 893,219 of record NW_015173678.1, read on the forward strand.
CAGCCACAGTTTGGCTTCCTGTTTGGATCGCCAACCATTGGAGAACATCTGAAGGGAAAGCTGTAGCCCATTTTGACAAATGGATACACATAGCAGAGCTTATGCAACGCAGGCAAGCCCCCATCTGGGTAACGCATGTAAAAGGTCATCAGAAGCCTGATACTGACACTAGCCTGTGGAACAATAGGGCAGACGCAATAGCCAAAGCTACTGCATTAGAGGATCCCTACCCAAACCTGGAAACCTACACAATAGGATATAAAATGTACAATTACCAGCCAATGGAACCCATAGTTACCTGTCAACCTACCTACCCGCCCCATTTAGACCTGGCAGTACTACAAAAGGAGAATCAGGAAATCACACAGCTAGCCACAGCTGCTGAGATCCCACTGAGCATTACAGAATCACACAGCAGGATGGAGTTTTCTGGGCAGTAGACAAGGAGAACCAATTGTGTTGGATAGTGCCTGTAGAAGTCGGGAGTGACCTCATTCAGTTTGTGCATGAGCAAGGGCACTGAGGCAAAGAACTAACTCTAGAAATAATTAAGGAAATGGGTTGGTGGCCTGGTTTGCATGTCAAAGTGAATCAATGGGTTGAAAAATGTCTTGCTTGCGCTATGGTAAATGCAGACTCTTCCGGAGCCAAATCTCCTATCCAACACCAGCATATAGAAGGTCCTTGGGCCAGAATCCAGATACACTTTATAGGTCCCCATCCACCCACTGCCAGAGGAAATAAATATTGTTTGACTGTAACTGATCCATTCGGCAAATGGGTAGAGACTTATAGGGATTGTACAGCACACACTGCTGCATTCATCTTGTTTAATAATGTTTGTAGATTCAGATTTGTGTTGTACATATTAGATTCCATGTCAAAAATGAAGTCAAATGAGGAGGAAGTTCTTGTATTTTATTGTAATGAAATATGGAAAACAGTTGGGCCAAAGGACCCATCAAAACTGATTGCTTTCTTCTCAGCGTAATCAGGAAACATGCCTCAATTAATAGGAAAACAATTAGACCAAATAGTTAACCAAAAATTGACAACTTTCTTCTTTTTCTTCTTCATCTTCTTCTTGAGCATATTCTGAACATATTCAGGAAATACATAAAGTTAAATACTTAAAATGACATCATCATACCATCATCATGGGAATAATATTCAAAAGGCATAATTGGTTACAAAAACTTAAACAATATTTACATAAAAATCTCCTTATTGGTCAAATGTAAGAAAGGTGTGTCTATGCAATAGCGTCACATATTTACTTGACATGACCTAAGGCATATCAGCTAAAGCTTGTTCTTCCCCAAACAAGAGTATTCATTACTGATACGAGACTAAAATCCTATCTGACCCAGACATTGAAAGGTTTGCCCTAAGAACTACAGAATCATGAACTTTGTACCTATTATGTTGTCTGCTAACAATATCAGACCTACAAGAGGAAAGCCTTCTATATAACAGGCCTTTCTAACATCCTAATAAAATATTACTTAAAGAATAAATCTATAAAAACCAGAGAAATATGAATATGAATAATCAAGAAGAAGAAACTATATATAAAAATCTTTATATTCCCATTCACACTACATTTGGGATCCCATTTCATTGGAGAAGTTACAAAGGAACTATGTAAAGTTTTCGGTATCAGTCAACAATTCCATGTTGCCAGTCATCCTCAAGCTTCCGGACACATAGAAAGAACTAATTGAACAATCAAAGAGGCTCTTAGCAGTACACACGTTCTCTCCACATCAAATTATGACTGGGCGAAAAATGATACTACCGGAAGCCTTTTGGATCGACACCCAGTTTTCATCAATCCACCACAATGTGGCACACAAATTAGGTCTAGCACAACAAGCTATGGACAAGAAATTAGGATGGGTAAAGAACCCCACACAATGGGAAGCTGGACAAATGGTTATGTACCCGAAATTTTCACAAAAGGAATGGCCAAATGGTTGGGCCCCATATGCATCACAAAGGGAGTATGTCCGGCAGTATACCAAGTAAAAATCCTCTGTGGAAAAGAGCCCTGGTGCAAGTATTTCCACTGTTCTCAGCTCAAGGCGTGGAAAGGGAAGCCTCCAGACCTAGAACCTACTGATTCCCCTCCTCCCCCTGCTTTCCCCATGGTTACTGAGCCACCCCAGCAAATAGCCACGGACCAGTATTGTCAATGGCCACCTCAAACTCTGCTGCCCCAATGCTGAACCTGAAATAATCCGGGAGAGACCATCCTGTTCTCACATCATTAAGTTACTTTTGAAAAACAACATCCCAGAACCTCTCAGATGTGATGGGCGGAGGACACAAACAGAAACAAATATAGTTCTCTCTCTCTCTCTCTCTCTCTCTCTCTCTCTCTCTCTCCTTCTCCTTCTCCTTCTCCTTCTCCTTCTCCTTCTCCTTCTCCTTCTCCTTCTCCTTCTTCTTCTTCTTGCCAATGTTAGAATAGGCTTAACCTTTTTCCCTTTAAGGAACTATTCCTAACCCTGAGAGCAGCTCCAGGATCAGGTTAAGTATGATTTATTTTATCCTTTTATTTCTCTTAAATGCAATGATCCTGTCCAAAGAGACTGCCCCTATGGTAGTCCCCTTCTCCCATTGGGGATGTTTGAACAGCATGGCTATGGAAAACAAAATGGCTTGTGAAGTAGTCAAAACAAATTATAAGGCAAATGATCCCTGTCTTCCACAGTTGTGATTAGCAATAAACTCACCCTCCTGATATGGTTATATTGTGCTTCCATTTAGGGTCAGAGGACCAGGAATTATTTTGCTATTCACAGAGGAACCACATTGAACCCTTGGTTCCCATATATTGCAAATTCATTCTGAAACACAGACCAGGGGGACCAGCAAAGAATTACACCCCTGCAAAGGTGCCTCCCACCACAACCCGTATCTTCTCTAGCACAGTCACTGAGGCACCAGGACCATGTTGTGAATTGGCTTTAGTCTCAGCTGCAGTAATGTGGGAGACCCTCTCAAGGTAATCATTGCTCTCGGCGCTCACCAAAAGACTGATGAAAAGACTAATAATGAATTAGAACCAACCATGGCATCATTAGTATCCCCCTCCAGACTTATACAGCAAAAAGTTACCAATTGGACAGCCACTATGTGGACCATAGAAGAAAAGGACCTTTTCAAATAAGGCCCTCCAGACTGGACTATCGCTTTAAACCAAACCTTATGCCATTCTCGATCCCTATTAGTCAAATTCAAAATGTTAGGCGTGCTCATTTTATCTCTCACACATGAGGAAGGAAATTATACATTGATCCTTGAATCAGGGAACCACACACTTGTTTGTGCAGTGAATAAAAATCATAAGATCCCAACTAGTTTTGTCTTCCTAGATGCCTTTTAAGTCAATTTAGAAGCAGGTATATCTGGTTTTAAGCAACCAATTAAGCTCATTTGCATTCCCAACTAGCCTTGTGCATCCTCTCGCGAGAGGAGGCTTGCCCAAAAGTGAAAGAAGAACGACCTCTGCCCCAATTAGCCATTTTTAACTTTCGACCCCAACCGTTTGTTTGCTTATGGGAAAAACCCAGCAAGCGAGTCTTATATACCAGGAGCCCTGTTCCTGGTAACTGAAGCTGTTAGCGCAGTGGGTAAACCATACAGCTCCAAGATACAGGGCCCCCTGGTTCGATTCCCGAGTGGAGAGCTAGCTCCCATAGAGCTAATAAAAGAGATTCCCGAGTGGAGAGCTAGCTCCCATAGAGCTAATAAAAGAGATTCCCGAGTGGAGAGCTAGCTCCCATAGAGTCAATAAAAGAGGTTAATTTTTAAAAAGGGGCAGCCTGAAAGGAAAAGGCCGGTGCTTCGCCGTGTGAAGCCATATGCACGAAGCGATTCTTTGCCCTTGCGCTTGGGAAAAGAATGGTTACCCTTAATAATTTTAAGAAGTCTGAAAACAGTAGTAAGCCATGCTGTGACGGTTTGCACGTGCGTCGACCACAGCATGAATACATAGGTAGCCAATTACAAACCTTCCCCCTAATCTTTTGCCTTACAGAACCTCTCATGGAAGGCAAAAGACTCTTGGAACGGGTAAGCATGTTTTGTCCCTCTGGACAGAATCCAATAGAGGAAATGGTGACTCTCTTATGCAAGGTCATGTACCCTAACCTCCCACTTCCTTCCTTAGAAGAGAACTCCACCTGTGAAATGGCAATGTTCTTTGCAGCCATTTGGAATACAGGAGACCCTTTAAAAATTGTTATTTCCATAGGAACTCACCGCCTTTTAGACGAAGAAGCTGAGTTTCCTATTACTTTAACAGACCCCTCCGGTAAAAACCATAGTTTCTCTAACATCAGATGGACCCTAACTCCTAATGTGTTAAAAGTTTATGTATTTTGCTCGTAAATAATTATTGTTATGTAAAAGAGAGAGAGGCCCATCATGCTTTTATACATCTGATATTTGCATATGTTACAACCCCCATCCCCGACAGCATTCGGATGTCTCCATTAACCCGAGCCATATAAGGACTGACTCTAATGCCAATCAAAGTGAGAAGGAACCACCAAGGTATTCCTTCAGGGGGAAAGCGTGTTCTATTCTTTTAACTGTAATGGGTGAAGGCCCCCAAAGGGAGCCTTCTGTTAAAAAGGGTACACCTTTACAGCATCCCCTCGAAGCCATAACGGCTCCTTCTAAAATGGGAGGAGGTCTCACACACAGTTCATACCCATGAACCCAATGCTTTCACAGCTGGGGGAAACAGCGCCCCCATATGGGAGCTCTGTATACAAGCCCCCAGGTTTGAGTTGCAGGCAAGAGACTCTCTCTCTCCCCCACAGGGGAAGATGGTTTGGCCCCTCCAAATCATGGAAACAGGCTTTACTCTAACCCCATTTCAAAGGACGGTTGCTATTTTGTGTAGTTAGCGTGATTCACCCCAAAGGTCATCAGATGATAGGCATCAGTTTTATCCACAATAAATTGTATCTGGTTGCATGATGTGCAAATGAAACATTATTGTAAAACATAAGAAAGGGTACCCACGATGCCTTGGGAACAAGGGGGGAGCCTCCTCCCCAATATGCAAACCACTCTCCTCCTTCCCGGCCGAACTGTCTCGTGTTCGTGCCGAGAAGGAACGAGAGCTTCCAGAGCCATTGTATGATGAAGATCGGGGTTTTCTGTAACCTGCTGAAGACTCCAAGAAGATTGCGGAGTTCCTGGTGCTGTGTGCTTGTAGAAACAATGTTTCAAGTGCCTCCCTCCCGTTCTTAATAGCTGAATGGTGCGCTGCAGCACCGAAGACAATCCTTAAGCACCAGCGGACGGAAGGACGAAGAAAAACAAATGTAATTTAAGCCTTTTATGCACATATGTATTCACGCTTGTATTTTATCTAATGCTCTTATGAAATTAAGGTGTAGAATGTTTGTTTTTATTAGCGCCTAAGTCTTTTTAATCTGATTTAGCTTTATTTTATTAACGGTTGTGGTTTTATAAGGAAATAATGTTTTCATGTGTTCTTTTATTAGCGGTTGAGTTTTTTAAGCTTTATTATGATCCCTTTATTGTGCTTATTATGATTTTATTATGAATTCATAAAATTTATTATTGTTTTTGGGCCATACTTGTTGGCCCTGGTTGGCTGAGACGTTTCCAAAGGTAATTTGGCATTTTTGTAGATTAGTGTGTGTGTTTTTTAGTCCATCCCTTGATAGTGTAGCTAGTGGCACCTGGGTCTTACAACACCCAGAAAATGGAAGACCAGACCTCCAGAAGACATTGCATGGTCCTAATAATGTGACCTGACTATCGTCTCCAAGGTCCCAAGTGAGGGAAATGTTGTCCAGCTAGGCATTTAATATGAGCTTATGAATTATAACTCATAAGTTATAACAATGGACTATGCAAAGATATGATTAAGGGACTGTATAGCAAGGTGACTCAATATGATGCCAGTTGAGACTGCACACCTGAGAGAAGAAAAACCTTCCTTTGCATTGATGTTCCAGTGGCTCTTCAAGGTTACCTGCCCTCTTACCTGATGTGAGATGGACCAGTTCCTTTGTCTGCATAACGCCATGCCATGCTCAAGCATAAGGGAGCGGTGGCGCAGGGAGTAACAACACCTGCAGTAACATCTATAGCGAACAGCCATAATGGCTGTTCGAATCCCCACCGCGGCCAGAGTGAGCTACCGGCCCAGTCCCAGCTCCCGCCAACCCAGCGGCTCGAAAATAATTGCAAGTAGAGAAATGGGTACCTGCCTTAGAGGCAGGGGGCACCCTCCTCCTGGTTCCGTGCCAGGAGGGTTGACGGCAACGATGGCAGTAAGAGAAGCAGCGGCGGCGAGGAAGAACAATGGCGGCATCTGGCGGACCGTGAGAGCGATGACGACATCGGATCGAGGCGGAACCGGATGACGCAACTGCGGAGCGACGCGGCGTGGCTGGAGCCCGAAGGGATGAGTAGCCGGGAACGTCGCAGTCCAGGAGCAGTGCGCATCAACGGAGGGTCCATCTGCAGCCCGCTGATGGTCGCCGCTCGCCGGAATGGTGAGACTAAGGACAAAAAGCTCCAAACACCATTAGGAGCTCTATTTGACACACATAGGCAACCCCTTTCCCCCTCCTCCAGCTACCTACAACTCTGCACATACTCAAGAGACTCTCCCTGCAGTTTCTTGGCAACTAATCATTTGCCCATCAATGACCCGGCTAGGGCCATCAAGAGACAATAGCCCTAGCCCGATGATTCATTCACTCTTCATCCAGGTGCCAGGCCACAGATTAAGTTACTAGCTCTCAACATTGACCAACCCCTGGCTCTCCTTCCCTTTTCCTTTCTACCAATAGTATGTTTTATGGGACAGACTAACAGGTGTCACAGGGGGGTGTGGCCAGCCTAGCCTGCCCCCCCCCACATTATAAAAAGTGCTACCCGACCACATGGTCTCTCTCTCTCTCTCTCCCCTCTCCACGACCCCTATCGAAGCTTTAACCCTCTTATGTCCAGCTTGCTATCCAACTACCCTACCTCCATCTTTAAATTCTAGATCTGCAGCTAAAGTCCACTTGGTTCTGCCGGTTCAGAGCACGTGTTCCCCATTTTCTATTCTTAACCCCTCCATTCTTCCATTGGAACGGCTCAATCAACGAGGACAGGTAACTATTGCCCAACCAACGAATGTCCTGCTAATGCAAATGTGCTTATAATCTATCTTTATTTCTTAGAATCTGTATAAGTGTTTGTGTGTTTGTGTGTTTATGTATTGTCTGTATGTTTGTGTATTGTCTGTATGACATATTTCCTTCAGTAAAAAGACAGTCTCCGTGTCTGTTCAGGTAACTACAGTACAGGTGGGACTTCTGTATACAACGGTTTTTGCTCCCTAATTTGCCTATTGCCAATTAATAATCATAACTTCCCCAATATTAATTAAGAATTCAAGGCAATTTGGCTAACAAAGTATCAAATCCATTAGTGTATAATGTAAAATCATTCTTCCTACTTACTTATACATATCTAAAGTCCATAATTGCTGCCAGCCGGTTGTTTGCCAGACCTGCATCTTAAAGGTACAAAACCCATTTACAAAGGCAAAATGTCCTGAGGAGGAGAAAAACCAAATGAGGTTTTACAAGCTTTTACTATTTCAAATACATCAGTAATTGCTGCCATCCCGACAGTCAAGCCATTTAACAAAACAGAACTATTTTACCAGGGACAAAAAAGTCAGGGGGAGAAGAACACCATTTAAGAAACCACCATATCTTTACACACGAGAAAACCATTGCTTTACACCCATTTTTAAAAAGACTTATCAAAAGGAAGAAACACCAATCGAAAACCAACATGATCTTACATTAAAGAAAACATTATGCTGCACAAATATTAAACAAGCAAAAAACTTTACAAAAACAACTAAGCCATTTAGCCCATTAGGTGTAAGAGAATTAAATTTATGAATCCATCTGGCCTCTTCCTAAAGGAGAACTTGCTGTACATTAGCAGTTTTATCCACCCCAAAGCGTACAGTATATCTAAAATAATCACATTTATGTTTCTTAGTATTGAAATGTTCAGTTAAAGCAGCCTCAGAAATATTTTTTTTAATGTGTGAAATATGTTCAAGGATACGCACCTTGATAGATCTAGATGTCTGTCCAATATAAATTAATTCACAGGAACATAGGATTAAATAAATTATGTTTCCAGTTGAACATGTTGAAAACTTAGAAAGTTTTATCTGATGTTGCCCAGGAAGATTAATCATATCCCCCTCCATTACTAAATGACAAGTTTTACAATGCAATCATTTATGGTGCCCGGGGGGAAGTGCCCTGTCATTTACAAGTCTCCTGAAGTCGGAACACACCAATAAATCCTTTATGCTTTTAGTGTTTCTAAAGCCGACTATAGGGGAATCGCCACAACCTGGGATATCTTCCACCAAATTCCACAACATTTGTACAGTCCTTTTAATGGGCATAGCCAAGGATATGTCTTGCAAAGCCCAATTAATATTATCATTACTCTCATTTTGCTGGTCAACAAACTATTTCTAGAGACTGCCCTAGATCTCACTTCTGCTTTTTCAATAATGTTCATAGGGTACCCTCTAGTGGTGAAATTCTGAATTAATTCCTTACTTTCATGTGCATAATCCTCCTGCTGTGTGCAGTTATGTTTTATTCTCAGAAACTGGCCATAAGGCACATTGTGACGTAAATGTGCAGGATGATAAGAATCAAAATGAAGATAAGTATTTTTGTCAGAAGCCTTTTTTATAAGTCTTCACTGCCAGCCTGTTGTCCTGGGTTTTATACACCAAGGTATCCAGAAAATTAATTTCTCTCAAACTATGCTGCCAAGTGAATACTATATTTGCATCAATTGAATTTATCCAGCCACAGAACTGAGCTAGGGTCTCACTACTTTTATATAAAAGGAAATAATCATCAATGTATCATAATCACCTGCTCAAAATAGGGATTCTTTTCCGGATTTAAAATGATTTCTGCTTCCAGTTTAGACATGTATAAATTTGCAATAGAAGGAGCAACTGGTGAACACATAGACACTCCCTTTATCTGAAAATAATATTCACCATCAAACCTGAATTTTTTTTCTAGAATTATGTCTAGGAGATCTAACAAAAAAATGAGTGGATGGAGTTAAGGCAGTTCTTCTATCTAAAACCTCTTCACAAACCAGACGTGCCTCTCCTGGAGGGATGCTAGTATAAAGAGAAACAATGTCCATGGTTAAAAGAACGGTCTCTGACTTAACTTGAAGCCCCTCCACCCTATTAATAAAGTGGGTGGTATCCTTGATGAAAGTAGGACTGTCTTTAACAAAATGAATTAAAAAATAATCCAGAAATTTAGCAAGAGATTCTAATAAATAGTTAGAGCCCAAGACTATTGGTCTACCCTTAGGAGGTCGATCCTGCTTAGGTATCTTTGGGAGTATGTAAAACACTGGAAAACGTGGTGTCAAATTAAGTAGAATTTTTGTTGCATAATTATTAATGAAGCCCAACATTTCTGCTTCTACTATTGTTACTTTAATAATCCTTGCTATTTGTTCTGTAGGATCTGTATCAATCTTAACATAATTGTTGGTATCCATCAGTTGTCTCTGTACTTCATTGATGTAATCTATTTTGTCTAAAATTACAATACCTCCCCTTTATCAGCAGGTTTTATGATTATACTCTCATCATTTTTCAAATCCCCTTTATCAGCAGGTTTTATGATTATACTCTCATCATTTTTCAAATCCTGTAGGGATAAATTATTCCACGGACACTTCTGTTGCTTTTCTAATTTGTCCACCTCTTTTAATAACAACCGTTCAAACGTAATAATATTATAATCATATACATTCGGTACAAAGGTGGATTTTGAGTGCCAGGGTGATCCATCAAAATCGTTATCAGAATCACCAAACAGTTTTCTAAGTTTTATTAACCGACTCAATCAATAAATGTCTATTCTGGATTGAACAGTAGCAAGCAGCCAGGACTAGTTGAGTCATGCAAGTCAGGTGGTATCAAGTCACCCAGAGGGTGCTGCCAGGCCTCAAGTTGCCAATCTCCAGGTAGGACCTGGAGATCTCCCAGAATTACAATTGAACTTCAAATGACACAGATTTGTCCCCATGGAGAAAGTGGCTGATTTAGAGGGTGGACTCTGTGGCATATTATCTGGCTAAGACCTCTCCCCTCCCAAAACCTTGCCCTCCTCATACTTCACCATAAAATCTCCAGGAATTTCCCAAGCTGGAGCTGGCAAGCCTAGTCAGGCCTGGCTTCAATGAGACCTCCCTCAAAGGCCAAAATAAGACCAGACAAGGCCCTGCCCTCTGCCTTTTACTAACAGAACCAAGCCTGGAATACTATGGTTGCATAGCAACAGCCATCAAGAAAATCCATTGCTTAAAGCTACAGGCACTCCTTTTATCATTTGGGGTTTTTTAACCCTTACAATGGGGGGGTGGAGTTCACATTTTTCTGCAGACCTAGGGCATTTTTTCAGGTTTGTAGAAAGATCTGTCTTGCCTGTTCACAGCTCCAGTCACCAGATTTAAGTATCCAAAGATTTGGCTGACTTTGCTACTAGAGTATAAGATTATATTAGAGTATAAGGTAAAGGGAATGACGGGAAGCATAGGAGTCAAACCCCATTTCAGGATAGATCACAGCAGAACCCTCCCAGCTGAGAAAGAAACAGTTAAGCCATTTAGCACCCTCTGAAAAGATGTGCAAGCAAAGAACTGGGGAACAAGAAGAAATGGAGTGAAGTCTGCCTTGACCAGCCTCTATTTCAGAGTTCCTTCTTTGCTTGCATGCATTCCTCTGAACATAATGGCATGGTAAATTCACTGACTTGCATAAACTAGTTAGCTTCTTGGTTTAGTTTCTTTTTATTAAGTTTCTGTAATATCTCTGCTAATGTTCTTATACTATTTTCTTATGTTCCTGTTCTCTTACAGAATAGAGATATATCTTATTAAATTACCTTTTTTCCTTCCCAAGATCTCAGACTGTCGCCAAGATTTTCTTACTGATGCTGTTGTTGTTAGCCATTCAGTCATGTCTGACTCTTGGCAATTCTACGGGCCAGCTCTCTCCACGTTTTCTGATCTTGTACTGTTTCTTTGAGTTGTTCCATGCTCAGGCTGGTGTTGACTTTTATGGTGTCTAGCCACCGTGTTGTTTGGTGGCCCGGTTTCCTTTTGCTGCTAATCAACCCAAGCATAATCACTTTTTCTAATGAGTTCTTCTGCGTGACATCGCCGAAATAAATCAGTTGCAGTTTTATGATTTTTCCTTCCAATGACATGTCTGGTTTTATGTGCTACAATACTTGCTTGGTTGTCACCTTTCCTGTCTAAGGAATGTGCAGGAGCCTTCTCCAGCACCACAGCTCAAATGAGTCATTTTCCTCCTGTCTTGCTTCTTCATGGTCCAACTTTTGCAGCCGTAGGTTGCTATGGGGAACACAATAGCACAGACTAATCTGCATTTGGTTGCTAGGCTGATGTCCCTGCTCTTCCATATTTGATTCACGGTCATCATTGCTATGGAGCCCAGCATGAGTCAACGTTTTATTTGTGGACTGCATTTGCTGATTTGGTTGATCTGTGATCCTAAGAAAGTGAATTCTTCCACACATTCGATCTCTTCATTGTCAACTGATATTTTGACATTTCTATTCTTCTCAGTGGTCATGAACTTGGTCTTTTTGATGTTTAGGAAGATGCCAGACTTCTCACTTTCCTCTGATTTCTTTGATCAGGTATTCCAGGGCTTCTTTAGTTTCTGACAGGAGGGTTGTGTCTTCTGCATATTGAAGATTGTTGATATTCCTTCCTCCAATCTTTACCCTGATTTTTGACTCTTCCAGCTCTAACTTCCTCATGATTGTTTTGGCATATATGTTGAATAGGAAAGGTGACAGAATGCAACCCTGTCATATTCCTTTCTCTATCTTGAACCAATTGGTATCTCCATATGATGTTCGCACAGCGGTTTCCTGGTTTGTGTACAATGATTGCTATCAACTTGACCAGATGTGTAGGACTCTCCACAGTTTGTCATGATTGACACAGTCAAAGGCTTTCTTGTAATCAATGAAGCATAAGTAGATAATCTTTTGATACTCATGAGATTTCTCCATGATCCAACACAGATTTGCTATATGGTCGCGAGTGCCAAACACGCTTTGGAAGCCGGCTTGGACATCCGGTAATTTCCTTTCAATGGTTGGTGCCAGGTGTTGTTTTATAATTTTAAGCAGAATTTTGCTAATGTGAGGGATGAGAGTGATTGTGCAATAATTGAAGCAGTCTTTGGAGTCTCCCTTTTTCACTGAGCATTTCCAGTCACTTGGCCATGTGTTGGTTTCCCAGATTTTCTGACACTGGACTCTGATGATTGCAGGTGGTACAGGCCTCAGCAATTCTGTGGAAATGATGTCAACCCCTGGAGCCTTGTTGTTTGATAGTTGGCTCATCGCCCACATTATCTCTTCCTCAAGGATGGCTGGTTCTTTCTCAACTTGCCATTCCTTGGTATCCTGAGGTTGAGCTTCTTTGCTACTAGTGTACAGCTCTTCTGTGTATTCTCGCCATCTGTTTTTGACATCTTGTTGGTTAGAGACAGTTCTTTCCCTTGCTTGTTTTCAATAATGCCTTTACGGGCAGTAAATGGTGTTTGAATCGTTTTGACTTGCAGAAATGCAAGTTTGGTGTGGCCCTTTATGCAGTCCTCTTCTAGATGTTTGCAACGCTCGTCCCACAGAACGTTGTTGTCTTTCCTTGCTGCCCTGTGGTCATTAATCCAAGCTTTAATCCAAGCATAGACCAAATAACCTGACCGGCTAGAGGATTAGCAGGTACAGTTAGTGCATGCCTAAGGGACCGCCTTTCCCCACATGTTCCCCCAAGGGCACTACGTTCGGGGAATCAAAATCTCCTGGATGTTCCAGGCCCCAGGACCACCAAACTGGCGATGACCAGGGCTAGGGCATTCTCAGTGGCGGCTCCTATCTGGTGGAATGAGCTCCCAGAGGAGATCCGGGCCCTGCGGGACCTAGTACAGTTCCGCAGGGCCTGTAAGATGGAGCTCTTCCACCAGACTTTCGAATAGGAGCCGCCACCATCACTGTTCCACCAACGCCCTATGATTTCCGCAGACTGCCATCCTGGTGCGGGCATTATTGGAGGGAAACGGGAGCATATCATCTTGGTCTTAAACAAAAATTCTAACATCTAGAACTAAATAGAGGAGCACTGAAAATGTTTTATGATGTTTATCTAATTGTTATTAATTGTTTATCTGTAATTTAACATTGTAATTTAACATTTTATATTGTTTTATTGTTTTACTTGACATTATGCCCTGTTAGCCACCCTGAGCCTGCGGGGAGGGCGGGATTGAAATCTAAATAAATAAATAAATAAAAATAAATGCAGGCCACTGCTGTCATTACCTCAGACTGCTGACAGCAAGGGAGGAGAAATAGCTTTGAGTGGTGGTAGGTATTTACCCCATACAATAGGAGGGAGGGAGGGAGGGCAACTGTATGCAGGGCCACTTCATCCACCACCAAATCTTGGACACTTGTGGGCAATGAGAGTGGGCCATAGTGGGAGTGGATCACTACACAGCACATTACAATAATCCAACCATAGCATGGTCAGCAAAGGGAACAGAAGCAAGACCTCATTCAACTGCTTCCCCTATATTATGACAGGATTGTAGATTCACCTGTCTCCCTTGGTCATTGTCTTCTATCAGCAGGTGAAGATAATGCTTTTAGTGTTTTAAAAGTTTTAATGCTGTTGTTTGCCAATTTGGGAACCCTCTTTAAGTGGAAGGGCAGCATATTAAAGTTTTTAACAAAAATAAAGATTGCAGCCATCTAGTGGCAGAACGTGGCATTGCAGGCAAAGTGGGAAATAGTGCTGTAGAGGCAAGGGTCATTTTAATTTGCATAATTGAGGAGAGTTAAATTATTCACTTCATAACAATGCTTTTGCAACCAAATAAAACTAAAATATTGGCATTTATGGTTGTTACTGAGCTACCACACTACTGTACTGGTACATGCAGGCTCTGCCCACCCTGACCTCAAGTGGTACAGAGTGTAATGAGGTATGGTGATAATGGGGAAGTCCTTGGTCCACAGAAGCATAAGAAGAAGAAGAGGAGAAGAGATTGGATTTATATCCCACCCTTCACTACCCAAAGGAATCTCAGAGAGGCTTACAAACTCCTTTCCCTTCCCCTCCCCACAACAGACACCCTGTGAGGTAGGTGGGGCTGAGAGAACTCTGACACAAACTGCTCTTTTGCAAGAACAGCTCTTATCAGAGCTACAGCTTGCCCAAGGTCATCCAGCTAGGTGCAAGTGGAGGAGTGGGGAATCAAACCTGGTTCTCCCAAATTAGAGTCCGCACACTTAACCACTACACCAAACTGGCTTCCTTGAGCCTTGAGACTCTCTCTGGGAAGAGGAAGGAGAAAAAAAACCAAGAAGTTATCTTTGGCCCCGGTCACACAGAGGATTTGCCACGGGAGAGGCATGAATGTCGGGTGGAGTATACAGGCGTGATCACAAGGACACATCTGGCAAGTGTAGCACACCCATCGCTGACCCATAGCATCCGCCCAAAGATCCAAAGTTAAAAAATACCCAGGAAAGCCTATTAGCAAATGGTTTGCTATGGGCCATCGACAGAATACCTATGTGTGATTGCTCAAGCGTGTTCCTCTCGTCGTGTTGACATGCGCCGGAAATATGCACCAACAAACAAAACCCCGATTTGCTGCCACCGCGTCTGATCACGTTCTGGCGCGTTAAATTGCGCCGGCGTGAAAAGCCATGCCTCCCCCCATGTTATCTGGCCCGTGTGACCAGGGCTTTTGTTATTTTTATTGATCTGCTCAGCTACTATTATTCTCCAATGTTGTTATCCACTTTGGTATTGGGAGCTACCCAAAATAATCCCTTCCATCTTCATTCCTTCATGACTGGCACTGCTTCTACACTTTCACATCTTGGGCATTATCCACCCAAAGCATCTTCATTTCCTCGGTACAAGGTTACAACAAAAATCCTATATCCTATGCCCAATGTTCCCTCTAAGCTGAGTTAGTGTGAGCTAGCTCACAGTGTTTTAGCCTCTGGCTCACATATTTTTGTCTTTGCTCAGGAAGGATGGCTCCAGAGCAAACTAATTGATGCAGTAGCCAAATCACTCGCTCACAACCTTAATGCCAGTAGCTCACAAAGTAGAATTTTTGCTCACAAGACTCCATACCTTAGCAGGAGTATTGCATGCTTGAGTACAAGGGTTATGCCAGAACATTATAATAAAGATGTAATCTGACAGTAGTCTGGCAATCAGAAATGAAACAGTGGTCAATTACTAATGCACCAGCGCAGTTTCCCAAACAAGACCAAGGAAAGTGGAACCCAGACTTGGAGAAAATTGTTGGGGACAGGGGTCATTTCGTAGAAAAAGAGCTAGGGGAACTCATTAGCATAACTCATTAGCATATGCCACACACCCTGACATCAGGGGCCTGGCGGTGGACCTGCAAGGCCGGCGGGAGTGCAAGGAAGCCCCGCCAAGGCCCTCCCTGGCCCCAGGCAGGCAGGGGTGGGGAGAAGCGGGGAGGAAGCAACTTACCCTCCCTCTTCTCCTGCCTCCTCCTGGCTGAATGAGGGCCGGAAGTGGGGCGGACGGAAGCAGGGGGCGGGGCTTCATCATGTGCCCCACCCCCTGCACCTCACCCGGGGGAACTGTGTTCCCCCGCGATCCCCCCCGAAATGACCTCTGGTTGGGGAGAACTAAATAAACATTCCTGTTTGTAATCCTCATTGACTGAGAAAGCACCAACCAGGCTCAAAAGCAATCACTCTTATGAGTCAAGTTCTGACCTATATTCTGCCTTAGTAAACTATTGGAAACTATAGCAATATGACCTAGGTGCAGTACAGTGGCCAAGTTTGTACCAACGGAGATTGTGAAGAGCTCCAAAAGGAACTCTCCGAACTGGGTGCATGGGCAATAGTGTGGGAAATGATAACTGTAGGCTGCAGATCAGTTGTAATTCTGGGAGGTCTTCAGGCCCCACATGGAGATTGGCATCCCTAATGTAGGATGTTCCTAAAGACTGTATTTAGTTATTTGCATATGTTTTGTTCAAAGCAATATATGTGTTCATTTTTAAAAAAAATATGCTTTTTCTTCTTCCTTCTCATTTTCAAAGATGTTGCAGTCATCATCTGCATTGAGGATGTGTCAATATTCAGCAAGCATCAATGCTGCCTTCAGTCTGTGCCAGATGCTTCAGTGAGTCATCCTTCAAGATGGGAAAATGCTCTGAGCGAAACATTTTTACTGTTCCTGATGGAAGCAGCTTTTCTTACAGAGGTACTTTGATGTTCAGCTCTGTTGCTGATCAGAGAGCCTCCGTATGAGGCACAAGCTGTAGGTGCCAGTTTGGTGAAGTGGTGAAGTGTGCAGACTCTAATCTGGGAGAAACAGGTTTTTGTTTTTTAAGAATTTTTATTAGTTTCAGCAAAAGTAAGGACCGACAACTACAGAAAAGAAGAATAACATATAACAGAAAAACAAAATAACATCAATGGAGCATATACTCTTGTTTCAGTTTTGACATAACTATTAAAATAGAATCAAGTTCTTATACACCAATCTCAGTTTGTACTTTAATATTATAGCAATTCTTTTCATAGTTTGTATTTAATTTGATGGTTTTCCAAAATAATTTTCCATCCATTTATAAAATCTCAACCAGTTTCTTTCAAAGGTTTCTTCTTTTTTATCTTGTAATTGTAAAGTTAATTTGTCCATTTCTGCTGCTTCCATAAATTTGTGAATTATTTCCTCTTTTGTTGGCATTTCTTCTTTTTTCCAAAACTTTGCAGTAGTTACAACCTGTATAATCATATATACATCTGGTTTCTTGTCATTCTTTGATATAATATTTAATAAAAACAGTTCTGGTATAAACGGTATATTTGTGTCTAGCATTTTTTTTTAATATGTCATGAAGAGGAAGAAGAAGAAGAAGAAGAAGAAGAAGAAGAAGAGGAGGAGGAGGAGGAGGAGGAGGAGGAGGAGGAGGAGGAGAGTGGATTTATACCCCCCCCTTCACTTTGAGTATCAGAGCGGCTTACAAACTCCTTCCCCTTCCCCTCCCCACAACAGACACCCTGTGAGGTAGGTGGGGCTGAGAGAACTCTGACACAAACTGCTCTTTCAGGAACAGCTGTGCCAGAGCTTGTGACTGACCCAAGGTCACATCAGCAGGTGCAAGTGGAGGAGTGGGGAATCAAACCTGGTTCTCCCAGATTAGAGTTCGCACACTACACCAAACTGGCTCTCATATCCATATCCAATATTTTTGGGCAACCCTACATTTCCATAAGAACATAAGAGACGCCAATGTTGGATCAGGCCAAAGGCCCATCCAGTCCAACACTCTGTCACACAGTGGCCAAAAATACCAGGTGCCATCAGGAGGTCCACCAGTGGGGCCAGGACATTAGAAGACCTCTCACTGTTGCCCCCCCAAGCACCAAGAAGACAGAGCATCACTTGCCCCAGAGCCCCTATCTATACCTTGTGGCTAATAGCGACTGATGGACCTCTGCTCCATATGCCTATCTAATTCCCTTTTGAAGCCACTACATATGGTAAAAAGAACAAGTATTTAGTTTACATTTCCAAAATACATTCGACATATTTGAATACCATTTAGCTAAATTTTCAGGTGTCATATACCATCTATAAACATTTTATATATTTTTTCTTTATAAGAAGCGGCTTTTGTAAATTTTATATTAACTTTCCATATCTTAGACCATTGCTCTTTTTGTATATTATGGCCTATATTTTGTGCCCACTTAATCATTGAGTCCTTTACCACTTCATCTTGTATTTTCATGTTTAATAGCAACATATAAAATAACTTTACAAATTTCCCATCAGAGCCTAACAATATTTTATTGATTTCTACAAGTGTATCATAAAACCCAGTGACTTTATCCTTTACATATCTAGAATCCAATTGTGCCCTTTCCCACTTATGTTTGCCACTTTTTCCATACCAAACAAAGGCATGCCAACCCAATTTTAAGTCATGTCCTTCTAACTAATACTCTTGGATTTTCCAATGTAATCCATTCTTTCATCCATGTAAGGGCTGCAGCTTTATGGTACAATTGCCAATCTGGTAGTGCAAATCCTCTTCTTTCCTTTGAATCTTGTAGAGCTTTCATCTTAATTCTGGGTTTTTTACCTTGCCAAATAAATTGTGTCACCAGTTTATCTATTTCTTTAAAATATTGTTGGTTTTTTATAATTGGAATTGTTTGAAATAGAAAAATAAGTCTCAGTAGAATATTCATCTTCACAGTCGCTATTCTTCCCATAAAAGATAATTGTAGCTGCTTCCATTTTTCTAAGTCTTTTTTAATTGCTGATAGGAGTTTCATATAATTGTCTTTATATAATGAGCTGCATCTGTTTGTTAGAATTATTCCTAAATATTTTATTTTCTTCTGAACCTCAATGCCAGAGCAATCTTGTAATGCCTGTATTTATTCTCTAGTACACATTTTGTCAATATTTTTGTTTTCTTAAAGTTAATCTTTAAGCCTGCATATTGCCCAAATTCTTTTATTGAGTATAAAACTTGGTTAATAGATGCTTGTGGATCTTCCAGAATGAATACCAAATCATCTGCAAATGCTTGTAGTTTATATTCTTCTCCTTTGACTTTAAGTTCCTTTATTCCAGTTTTTTCCTGATCATATTATTTAGTGTCGCAAGGGTAAAAATAAATAGGAGTGGGGATAATGGGCATCCTTGTCTAGTTCCTTTTTCAATTTCAATGCTTTGTGAAAAGTCACCATTCACCATAATTTTTGCAGATTGTTTCGTGTATGTTGGTTTCACTAATGTATAAAAATATTCACCACATTGCCAAGCTAATAATTGTTCCAACATAAAAGCCCAGGTAGGGTTGTCAAAGGCTTTCTCAGCATCAAGAAATAGCAATGCCATTTGTTTTTCAGGATGTGCTTCAAAATATTCTACTACATTCAATATGGTTCTCACATTATTTCTCGTCTTTTAAGCAAAAATCCTGATTGATCCTGATGAATTGTCTGGATCAAAACTCTTTTCAATCTATTTGCCAAAAAGATGCATAGATTTTGTAATCAACATTAAGTAATGAAATTGATCTATAATTTTTAATTTCTTTTTCATCTGTGTCTGGTTTATGTATTAGCGTAATCAGTGCTTGATTCCAAGACTCTGGTCGTTTTTTTGTTCAGGTATATTTTGGATAGTACTTTTCAATGGTAGTGCAATTTGGTCTTCAAATATCTGGTAGAACTCTGCAGGTAATTCATCAGGACCTGGGGTTTTCTTTTTCTTCCGGTTTTTAATTGCATCAATTACTTCAGAGAATGAAATTGCATCATTTAAAATTTTTCTTTGTTCTTCTGAAAATTCTTTCTTATTATGTTCTAAGAAATCTCTAATCTGACCTTGATTGACGTTTCCTTCCTGATACAGGTTTCTGTAAAAGGTCTCAATAATGCTCTTTAACTCCTTTTTTTAAATAATCTATTAATTTTCCAAACAAACAAACAAGACACAAGAAAATACAAATACATATTTTAGGCACATTTATTTTATTTATTTATTTATTTATCCTTCGGCTTCTATGCCGCTCACCCCCTAGGGGCTCTGAGCGGCTTACAATTCTATTTCATACAATCCTAATCTAGGGCCACATATGTGTAGGGACAGTGAGAAGCCTACCAGGCACCCTTATTCTGTTGTAGCAGATCTTCTTGCGATGGGACAGTTCAGCGGCGACCCTTCTCTGGCGCAGGTCTTCGTAGTTCCACTTTTTCCAGCTGTCGCAAATTCCATTTCCAGGCCCGGACCACTTTGTGCTTCCGCGCATGCTTGCAGCGGCCTCTGTCCCAGTCGCTCCGCCTCCGCACCTTGTTGGTTTGGCCTCCTTCGTTCGCCTCCTCGCCTCGCCAGCCGCCATTTTTCTCCGCCGCCACCGCTTTATCGCTCTCCGCTCTCCACCATCGCTGCTACGCCAGGGGCGGGTGCCCTCCTGCTCTAATAGCAGGTACCCATTTTATCTACTTGCCCTTTAACGGGCTTTCAAACTGCTGGGTGGACAGGAGCTGGGACGTAGAGCCAGGAGCTCACCCTGACCGCGGTGGGGTTCGAATAGCTGAAGCTGTTCGACCAGTTGTTAAAGCAGGCTTTCCTTACTGCCTGCGCCACCGCCACATCTACAAAACCATACTATACTTGTTAAATTAATTAATCTCTTATAGATAATATTAGTTCCAATATAATTTCAGATTGCGCTTTTCAAACCTTTTTGCTCTCGTATTATATCTGGTAACTTTTTTAGATTATCTAACATGAAGCCAAAGACCAAAGATTTAAACAGCTAATTATCCCCATACCTGACACATTATTTAGATTAATCACCATCCTAATTCCAATTATAGTTCCTTTAATATTCCATTGATATGGCTTCTTTTCTTCATCATTCAAGTTTTTACCTCAATCCGCTAACTATGAATATGCAATAAAGACAGAATTACTTCCTAAAAATCAAATTATAACTAGAAATTATTATCACAAATTAACACAATACCCCCTATTACACCCTCGTTAATTCATTACTTATGGAATTACTCGATTTTACACAAAAGTTTTAAATAGTAGCTTTTAAATAGTCTACACCTTATTAAGGTCACTCACTTACTACAACTCCAGAAATCAACATTTTTTCCACAAATTAAACTCTGTTTAAATACACAAAGTACAATTATATTCAAAACACATTTAAATCCCATTACCTAACTTATACTCTATCCTAAGTGCCAAATATAACCCCAATCATCTAATTAATCCCATTTCACCTTCACTAATTCATTATAATCACTCTATAATCCCCCAATTACTGTGACACGACATATTACAAAGTTACTCATAGTCATCATTCCTTTCTTTCGGAACTATTATCTATTAAAGAGAAAGGACATTTATACACAGATAAGTCTCTTGTCTCATATTCTTTCTCCATCTCTCTGTTGCCTCTTCTTCCTTCTCAACTTCCCTTAGATGTCTAGAATTCCTTCTCCATTTCCATAACTCAATCGTCGTTCTTTTGTAATGTTTAGAGTTCTTTCCATACCTTCTTAGTTCCTTCCTTTTCTTCACTTGGCATAAAGTTCAGGTTTCTGAGATATCTTTTCTGCCCCCATAGCCAGTCAGAACACAGAGGTTATTTGCATATGCAGCCTCATTGGCTATTGCCTCGGAACACAGAGGTCGTTTGCATATGCGACTTGATTGGCTTTTGCCTCTAACATTCTAAACAGTTTGTTGTTCTGAGGTAAAATGTGTCCAATCTCCAGGTGAGGGCTGGAGATCACTCAGAATTACAACTGCTTTCCAGATGGAAGAGATCAGTTCTCCAGGTGAAAATGGTGGGCTCTGTATCCTTATATGCTGCTGAGGTGGCCCCTGTATGCCAGTCAATGTGATGTAGCAGTCAGGGTTTCAGAGCACAGGAGAGGCTGCAGGTGTGTGGGGGTGGAAAGCTGAAGAGTGAGGGGGCGTGGGATCTCAGACAGGTACAAAGCCATAGACTCCACCCTCCAAACCAACCATTCCCTTCTGGGGAACCATCATTGCCAATCTACAGGTGAGGGCTGGAAATCACTCAAAATTACAAAATGTTCTTTAGGTAGCAGAGATCAGTTCCTCTGGAAAAAAATGGTGGACTCAGTGTCATTGTACCCTGCTGAGGTCGCCACAGCAAATTGACACTGAGTGTCCAAGGCTGGGGCACCCGCCCAGAGCCTCTTTCTAGAGGCCATTGTATTTATTTCCACAATGGGCCTTTTTCCTAGTAGGCTATAATTGAGCCAGAATCACCGATTTTTTTCCACACCCCTATTATGCTTTTCAGTATGATTTGTAAGCTGCCTTGAGTCACAGGGGAAAGTGGGATATAAATATTTGAATAAATAAGTAGTTTGGGCAGTTGATAACATTTATTTATTTATTGGATTTATACCCTGCCCTCCTCGCCGAAGCAGGCTCAGGGTGGCTTACATAAAAGTGTTAAAAGGGTTTAAAATCACAAAAAATCTAAAGTGCAATGCATACATATGTGAAGGCAGTCATAATCCAATGTCTTCATAACAGGAGTCAGTTAGTCATAGAACATATCAGCCAACATGTTCTATTTGTATTAGTCCTCTGAGGAAGGCCAGTAAAGGCCGAAACGCGTTAGGTCTATTTCATCAGCCTTTGTATGTTTTTATATTTGTATATGAGGTATGAATGGGCCCTTATTCGTTATTTTAATTTGTGTTTAATAAATACTTGTATATTTTTTAGGTTTCATAATTAGATTTTAAGAGTTGGCCCTCTTCTATTCTTTTTTTTAAATGTAAACTATTTATTTAAAGGATATAACCATTTTAACAAAAAAAAATTATCAACAACATTTCAAATATATCCATTTTCTAGTTTTACTCCTTCCCTCCCCCTCTGCATGGCTTCCCACAGTGCGATTTCCCTTTGTTACCCCATCTTCCCCTCTTTGTAAATTCCCTTTTTCCTTACATCCCCTTTTGGTAACATTTTATCTTATACATTTCAAATATACAGTTTGCTAAATTCCACTCTAATAGCTCTCAAACCCTATTAAGGTATTTTTAACATCCCATCTTTGTTCAATATACTCTTTAAAGTCTTTCCAATCTTCGTAGAATTCTTCATCTTCTTTATTATTCAATTTCCTTGTCAATTTGTCCATTTCCGCCATGAATAATACCTTTTTTAGCCAGTCCCAA
>NW_015173678.1:917165-921359 GCF_001447785.1 Gekko japonicus
TTTCTCTCAAATTATTACAAGTTGAAATTCTCATTGAACTTTTCCATAAATATTCCCAAGATGACATAGTAATTTCCTTATTCATGTTTATCGCCCATTTAATCATTTGCCCTTTTACAAGTTCATCCTCTGTATACCACTTTAACAAAATATTTCCATCTATCTTCAGAACTTCCCTATATGTTAACCAATCTTCTCCCTTTTGTCTTGAATAGGGATTAATCACTTCAGCTGGTACAATCCAAAGTGGTCTTACATCAAAAAAGAATCTTTTGTATCTCCTCCAAGTCTCCCACAGTGTTCTTCTAATTACATGGTGTTTTAAAAAAAATGTCAATTTTTTCTTTCTCATACCATAAATAGGCGTGCCAACCAAACCTACAATCATGACCCTCTAATGCCAACAATTTTTTATTATCAAGAGTAACCCATTGTTCTAACCATGTCAGGCACACCACTTCATGATATAACTTAAAGTTAGGAAGTTGGAAGCCTCCTCGTTCCTTAGCATCACACATTATCTTCATCTTAATCCTTGGCTTCCTTCCAGCCCAAACAAATTTTGATATTTCTCTTTGCCAACCATCAAGCACTTTAGTTAGTCTAATAATCGGAATAGTTTGAAATAAAAACATCAAGCGTGGTAAAATGTTCATCTTAACCACTGCAATTCGTCCCAACAATGACAAGTTCAAAGTATCCCATTTTTCAACATCTTGTTGAACCTTTTTCCATAATTTTTCATAGTTATTCTTAAACAAATCTATAGTTTTCGTTGTCAGATCAACTCCTAAGTATTTAACTTTTTTAGCCACTTCACATTGTACCTGTTCTTGTAATTCCATTTGCCTTTGCTTTGTCATATTTTTACATAACATTTTCGTCTTTTTCTTGGCCCTCTTCTATTCTTGACTAACCTTTATAGGTTCTGAATTCTAGGTTTTAGGTTCAGTCTTTCCCCCCCTTTTTTTGTCCTTACTGTGGACTTGTAGGAAACCATGGAAGGCAGGGAGGAGTGGGACTGGTTCAAACTGCAGTGGGGGGCAGCTCAGTAAATAAGGCTGGCAGTGTCTGATGTGCCAATCTCCTGGTCTATTGCATGGGACTAGGGTTTGGAAAGTCTTTTGGCTGCTCGGAACTCAGAAATAGGAAGCTGCAGTTCCCAGTGTTTGGGGGGGGGGTTGTACTACATAGCAAGTGATGCTGGGAGAGGAGAAGAGGAGTTCATGCTTGTGACTCTGAGGGAGAAAGAAAGCTGCAGGCTGCCTAGGTTCTGCAATTATGGCTGGGTGGCCGGCCCACCTCTCTGTCTGCATGCCCATGGCCAGCCTTCACCTTTCATGCCTGGCAGTGGCAGTGGCAGTGGCAGTGCCAGGTAGTGCAGCCTGCCAACTCAGGATGCACACAGAGTCCTCGTGGCTCCATTCACCTAAGCAGCTGGGGGGAGTACTGTTTGGTCTAAAGTGGAAACTTGGCCTCCCACAGAGCTCACATACAATCGGTGCTCCACCAGCATTGGCTCCCAGTTGAATACCAGATCAGGTTCAAGGTTATGGTGATAACACTTAAAGCCCTATGTGCCCTGGTACCTACATATCTGCAGGACTGTCTCTCACAGTATGTCCCTCAAAGAGCCTTACACTCTATGGACCAACATCTTCTGGTGATCCTCGGCCCAAAAGATATCTGCTTAGCCTCAACCAGGACCAGAGCTTTTTCAGCTCCAGTGCTAGCCTTGTGGAATAGTCTCCTAAGTGAGATCAGGGCACTGAGAGACTTACTGTAGTTTCACAGGGCCTATAAAATGGAGATGTTCCGCCATGCCTATGGTTGAGGCAGCAGAAGTCCATCTACATTGGCTTCCCCTGCTCTGCACTGCTCTGCACTGTACTTTGTAGTGTGCTATGTGCCTTGTGTCATCTCCTTTACTGCTTTCTCACAGCACACTTGCTCTAATACTAATCACCATCCAAAGTACACCTGTGCCTGATCGCCATCTAATGAGTTAGCTATCTGATGCTTGTACACATTTTAATGATGGTGTAATTAATTATATTTTATTGTTTTAAATTCCTTGTCTTTTATTTATTGTTGTAACCCACACTGAGCCTTGCTATGCAGGGGAGGGCAGGCTAGAAATGGAAGGAAGGAAGGAAGGAAGGAAGGAAGGAAGGAAGGAAGGAAGGAAGGAAGGAAGGAAGGAAGGAGTGGACCTGTATTCCTTTTTTCTTTGGCATGACTCACTACTTTTTGATATCAGTTTAACTCAGACTTCAGCTGTCTTTCTAGGGCTCACACTCTGGCATTCATAGGAAATGAATTGTCACTAGAAGCTAAAATGACCAAATTGAGGCTATTGTACTTTGGTCACATTATGAGAAGGCAAGACTCACTGGAAAAGACAGTATTAGGTATTTTGTTGGCCAAAGAGTGGGATATGTGTTCCTACTTCTCAGTATCCTGTTTAAAAATCACAGATTATAACAATGTGTCTTAAATTACTGGGGCTGTTATGGAACAAGGAATTTCCCCTCTAATTGTTTGAGTGCACCATTTTGTCCTCTCCCTGTCTCTGAGTTGATTAGCGGTGCCTGATGTTGCATATATACACAGTCTGAAGAGCTAGAAGAGATGAAGGGATTAAAGAGACAGATATATCACAGACTAACCTCTTTGCTAAGCATATTCGCAGGGATGGGGGCAGTTCCCGCTTTGTGTGCTATAGCCAGCAACAGTACACCTGGAAGGCCTCCACACAGTGAGGATTGTGCCAGCCTTAAGGTATGCAGTTTTTTGTGATGAATTTGAAATGCTCATGTTGACCTGTCCCTGAGAAAGCTCTTGAATCAGTGTTATGAGGCATCTGAGTAAAAAGTTGTATCATTTGAGTTAATGTTTGTGCACTTGACCATCCTAGCGATCATGTGCCTGTTGGAATATTCAGTTATATATTTAGTATATTCAGTATATTCAGCCAGAAATACAAACAAAAAGTACATACATGTATCCTAAATTATATAATGCTTGACATTTTTCCTCTATCATACTATGGAAGTGTGTGTCACCCCCATTATGAAAGCCATTTAATGGTGCAAGCATAGACTTATAAATGTACCTCCCTTTCCTTATGGATGTCCCTGAATTAAATTGATTGTAACGAGTCACATTATTAAGTTGATATGTAGGAAGAATGAGCAGTTGGGAGGAGTTAAGTATTGTATAAAAGGTTTCCCAAAGAAATAATTTGTAGCATTTTAACAGTATAAAGCGATTTATAAACAAGTAGATGAGTTTGCCATTTGTTCTAGTTAGGTTCCTGTTCCTTTACAAACTGTGCCAAACCAGCTCTTGACAGAGAATTCTGAAGTGTGATCTCAAAGTTTCAGAGCAGCTTTGAAACTGGACCAGCCAGATATTTTCAGTTCTCTTGGATAAATCATTCTTTTGTACCTTCTGTTGTTGCTGTTTGTTCCTCTCCTAACCTCCATTATGTTCATATAATCATATCAATTGGAGGGATTTGATAGACCATCTAGTCCAACTTTTCAGTGTAGGAACCCCAAATAAAAATATTGCTGCCCAGCCTCTGCTTGGAAGCCTCTGATGGAGAGAAATCTGGTCTTGTAGCAGAACTGCCAGAAAGACCCTAATAGGCAATCTGAGAATAATACGGTCCTTCAGATGTATAATTTGCAGGATATTGTCCGTGGGTTTTGACAGCAAGGTGCAAATATACATACATGATGCCAGCCTAGACAGAGAAGTTATCTCTCCCTTATATAAAAGAGTAGTCGCTGCCAAAATTCTAAAACGCGCCCCGTTAGTGTATGGGTGGAAAATATGCCACTCAGGAGAGCTGCCTCCAATGACTGGCTCCCTCAGCCAACCTGCCCTGCCATTGGCTGGGTGGCTGGGAGGGGAGGGAGCCAGTCATCGGAGCCAGCTCATCTGAGCGGCCATCTTCCCCACATACGGTAAGGGACGCTTTCAGCCCAGCGGCGAACGGAGCCGATAGGCTCCGTCCGCCGGCTTCCCTACCTCCAGCACCCATCCTGCCTGGCGAACGGGCCCTGCACGGCCCGTCCGCCGCCTCCCTCCCCTCCTGGAGGGGAGCCTCCGTCGCCGGTTCCCCCCACCCCCCCGCCCCCAGTCCAGGCCGGCGCCGGAGGCCTGGAGCCTCCGTCGCCGGTTTCC
>NW_015173678.1:922889-929614 GCF_001447785.1 Gekko japonicus
CAGGCCGGGTCCCCTCCCCCCCTCCTTTTTCTCACTCTCCCCTCCCAACATTCTCTCTCTCACCCACTCTGTTTCCCCCCTCTGTTTCTCTGCCCTTCTTCCTTCACAACTATCCTTCCTCCCATTCACTCTCTTTCAATCTCTGTCTTTCTACCCATCTTCCTTCCTTCCTTCCTTCCTTCCTTCCTTCCTTCCTTCCTTCCTTCCTTTCTTTCCAAATTACTACCACTAACCCCACTCTGTCTCCACCCCTTTTCTCTCTTTCCCCCCTATCTACCTCTGTCTCTCTCTCTCTACCTCCTCTTCTCCATTCCTCCCTTCCACTCGCCCTTCCTTCCTATCTAGGGCCCGTCGTCTACCGCCACGACGGGCTTTCCTTACTAGTACTAAGAAATAAATCATCTCCTTGGTATAAATTGATTAAAGTGGGTCGTCGCAGAACACATTATTTGACTATAATTCCTTTCTTCAACCTGCATATAGCTTTTACATCCCTCCGCTTCCAAACCATGCGAACAGCAGTGCTTGAAGGCCGATATACCAAAATACCAGCAACTGAGCACCTTTGTGTATGAGGTGGCCCAGACCCTGAAGATTTGTGTCATTACCTGCTGGATTCCCCACTCTATTCATCCCCAAGAAAGACGTTTCTTGGCACAATCTTAGATAAACCTCATTGGCCCCACATCTGGAAAAGTTATCACTTAACTTGCAACATTTATTCCAATATAAGCCAAGTAAAGTGGCAATCTTGTTCCCTATGAAAGCCAAAATCAAGTCTTTGCTTTCATCTATGTGACAGCTGATATTGGAAGAGGAGGATCTCCCACCGGGTTAAACATATCCTTTAATCTTTCCACACATGGCTTGTTTTCCAGATCCCATTTCAATGTGTCTATATTATTCTAAAATGAGGTGCCCAGAACTAGTCCTCTGGATAAGGACTGACTCACAAGAAATGAAGACTTACTCTTCATGACTTGGATGCTCTGCTTCTATAAATTTTCTCATTAGCATTATGTGCAGCCTCATCCCACTGCCAGCAGATATTCAGCATGTGATCAACTACACTCCCAAAATCGTACTATCAAGCAAGGTATTCCCCATCCTATACCTGTGTATATCAAGTTCCATTGGAGTCATGTTCAAGTCCAGGGCTGTCTCAGCCTCCAAGGCTTTTTGTTGGGCGAGTGTCCCAGGGCAGACCCTCAGAATACAGCCAAAGGGGGGGGGGAGTTCTTGTCACACTTTGCTCTGCAGATTTCTTATTCCCATCTGCCAGGGAATGGGTCTGGCTCTTCCTCCCTGGCTGCTCCTGGGCACGCCTTTTAAATGCTCCCTTGGGGAGGGCCAACCCTGGGCTCAGTCAGTCCTTCCTCCCCCGAGCCACAGGCCCTCAGGCTTTGGGTTGGTGAGCTCGCTGGCCCTGCCCCCTGGACTTTTTAATAGGTTGGCTGCCCCACCCAATCTCCTCTAAGAAGGTCAGTGCTGCTTCCTCCCCTTGTCCCCTTGCCAAAGCTCCCCTGGGTTCCAGCACTTGGGTCATCCCTGGCAAGAATTCAAGTTGGTTGGCTTCTGCTGCAGAGCATGGTGCTGAGAGCTGGCTGGGCGCCTTCAAGCTGGCTGACTCCTGAGTCAATTCCAGCAAGGTCAAACCCAATTGTGACCTGACAGGTGACTTCCCCAGCATTGGGGCTTGCAGGCATGGCACACCTCAGTGGAGCTTGCAGTCCCCAGAGGTAAGTGCAGGTGCAGAGGCACCAATCCCAGACATTATATATGATTCTTTTTGTCCAGGGGTGGACTGGCCTTCTAGAGAAAACCAGACCACAAACCATTGTAGATTTTAGTAGACTTGGTCCTAATGCAAGGATTTCCAGTTTCCATTCGGGCTGGGTGGAGACGTTGGTGTGTGCTCTGTGAAGAATTCCTTCTTTTAATTGTTTTCAGTTGCTTTTATCTTTTGATTTTATTTTCAGGGTCACTGGATTGTGGTCTGTTTTATTGTGAAGTAGCTGCCTTTGACAGCCTTGAGCACTTTTTCCCCTTCTGTTGGAGACCATCTTTCTGAAAGACACCAACCTTAACTTTTGCTTAATTAGCTATGTGGAATAAGGGAGGGAAGGAGGGCTGGTTAGTGCTAGTAGATGATAGAAGACTTGCAGGCATGGTACACCTTCCATGTTTTTTTTTACAGACTGTTACTGTTGCTGTATTGCCTTGTTAAATTAACAGTTTGCTTTCATATTTGTACCTGTATCTGCTCCCGCTTGGTTTCATAACGGCATCCTTTTGTCTCCTCCCTTACATACAATATTGTTTGCCAGTTGCTGCTCTCCCAGCTTTTCTTTAAATTAACCATAAACTGAGATGGAATATTGGGCAAAAAATGAGAAGCATCAGTCTATCAGAGTTAATGCAGCCTGTCAGTCTTTCATGACATTTTAAATCAACATTTTCAATTTTTTATCTAATAATGCAGCCAAGTGCTCTCTGATCAGATGCTTGTTTCCCCAATTAATAATTTGACCTCTAAAAGAACTGGCAAAATCCAGTTGGAAAGTGCATTGGAAGTGGATTGTTTAGTGTGTGTGACTGCAGCCACAGTTAATAATCAAACAGATGGCACATAAGGCCAGTTCACACAGTAAAATCCAGTTGGAAAGTGGATTGAAAGTAGATTATTTAGTGTGTGTGACTGCAGCCAGAGAGAAGATGAGAGAAAGTCTGGACAGATGAGAAAACAGCATTGCTCAGCTTGCTCACTAATTCTGTCTAAATCAGGCCTGCTCATCGTGTAGCTAACTAAGCCAAATGCAGAGTGTGGCATAGTGGTCAGAGCAGTGAACTAGGACCTCAGAGACCCAGGTTCAAATCCTCCACAATCAGCATGAAGCTTACTAGGTGACCTTGGGCTAGTCACCTCATCAACTTAACCTACCTCACAAGGTTGTTATGAGTATAAAATATGGAAAGAGAATCATGCATGTCACTGAGGGTTTCTTGGAGGAAGGGCAGAATAAAAACATACCATATAGATAAACCTACCAACTATTTGTGGTAATTTGGGTTGGAGGCACCTGATGAACCTTTTCTTTTTGCCAGTGGTCTGAGACTAAAAATCTGGGGAGGGGGCTGTCAAGCAGTTGGCATGGCTGATAGGGTACTACTGACCTCATTGTGCAACCCTAGGCAAATAATGAGTATAAGAGTTGGAGGTTCTTTAAGATATGTGTTTGAGAAAGAGAAATATTTTTCCAAGTTGCCTTGAGATGAATTGTAGTCTGAAGCTATGTGATAACTGTTCAAGAATTTAAGGGGCTCATTCTCGCTAGTAGATGCTAGAATATATTTAAGGCTTTTCTGTGCTTTGCTACTTGCATCTAGAATTCTGTAGTTTTATCCTTTGTAGTTTTCAAAACCTGAGTAAGATCATTTAAGGATAAGGACTTGAAAAGTCTGTATTTGTTTTCTCTCCAACTCTTTGGTTTATCAGTACAGTATTTTACGCTAATTACTAAAATCATAAATGTTCTTAAAGATACAGGCACAGCTTGAAGGGGGGGTTAATCTCCACCCCCAATTTTATTTTATTTGTACTTCAGATTTTTCTGCAAATTTGGGTTTTTTTCTCAGGTCTTGTCTGTTCATAGCTCTGGATATGAGTATCCAAAAATGGTCCTTGTTGAGAATTAGATATATTAATGATGGTGAGAACCAAAACATAGATTGTGAGGAGCTCCAAAATTATCTCTCGAGATTGGCTGAGTGGACAACAATAATGCATACGTTTAATGTGCTGGAATGAGCAACTCAGCATGCCTGGACATTGGGATGTGCTACATCACTCTAAGGGTGTATAGGTGTTAAATCCTTGAATAGGATGCCTCTCTTTGTCTTAACCTGGGAGTTGCCCTCTGACCCCTCTGCTCTCGCTTTGTCCTCTCCCTCAATTCACATTGCCTTCCATGGAGAAACATGTTTCTGTAGGTCTCTCCTGTAGATACAAGCCCACCAATTTTCAAACATAAATGCATTTTAGGAAGAATGAAAAACACAACATTTGAAATTGCTATTTTTTTTTTAATTGTGAGAACAAGTGATACAATCTCTGATTTTCTCTCAAATAGAAAAACACTCCTGGGGTGCTCTTTTCCTCCCCACAGTACCATGGGTGGAGGGGCACTTTTCTGGCTGTACAGTGTGTGCAGACTAAATTGGGTGATATCCAGAGGCCATTTGGCCATCACAATGTGCTGACTGATGCCATATCTGCATGACTGAGGCAGCGGTATCCCCAGCAAGCATGCTGGGACTGAGGAGCAAAGCTCCCATGGGATGTGGTGGGAAAACCTGTTGGGGCTAGTGTTTTGTTTGTTTGTTTCTATGGTGTCGATGCTGCTGACTGTGTCCCTCCCTGGGGGAAAGGGGATGTCGTAGCCTTGCCCATCCACCACAGATACAAGATGTGCAAGTTGAGAATGGATTATTTTACTGTTTGCACTTGTGGCCACCTGGAGCAGGAGACTGGAGAGGCAGCATATATAAAAGGTTCCTAAATAAAGAAGGCACGGATATGTCACAGGCAGTGTTCCCTCTAAACTGAGTTAGTGTGTTCCATGACCTTTGGGGTCTGAAAATGAGATCATGAGATAAGAGAATGCAGACAGTAAAGCACAAAATCTGATGATGATGATGATTATTACACTGGTTAATTCCCAATCGGTGAACATAAAAGGACAAGATACTGCAAAAGGGAAGCCTTGAGAAAGGTCTATGGAGAGTAAGAACAGGCTAGCAAAATGTCTTTGTTTCGAGAACTTTGCTGTTTATGACTTAGGTTGTAAAAACAGTAAGAAGTAAAGTAAAATTCAGATAACTTTTCTCAGTAAAGTGGAAATGAAGAAACCCATACAGAAACATTATTAAATCTAATTGATAAGCTTGCAACTCCTGGTAAAGCCCTAGATGAGGATTTACGAATCTTATTCTGTGTTTATTTCAAGATTTAATGAGAATGATTCTAAGTTGGAGGATGTCCTGGGACTGATAAGAGCTGAGTATAGTAAACAAAAGGGCTATCGTGAGCATCACAAAAACAGGAATGACTCAAGTTACATGGTTCAAGAGGCCAGATCAAGGGGGGCAGGAACTAAGCCAACTGACCACAGAAAGCTCAATCCCAAACACAAAAGAAATGCCCCTCACTGCTTCAACTGTAACAAGTCAGGTTATATCCAGAGGGAGTGCTTGCTCAATAGAAATGCAAATACCAGCACCAAAGAGGTGATAGCAGAACTGAGATTACTGCAGGTTGTTAGCCAAATTGCTTTTGATAATTAATAAAGATGGGGAATTATAATTATTAACATGCAATTGGCATCTAAGGGAGCAAAGCCTATGTATACAGAAGTCCCGCCTTTTCCAGTGAACCAGAAATAAATGCAGAAGCCAAGTGTCAAAGAAATGGTTCCTTTACTGGGATGTTTTCCAGCATACAATAAAACAATCACACACACACTTATTCAGTCCTAAGAAATATAGATAGAAAGGGATAGTGATATTCCCATTAGCAGAAGAATTGTTGAGGGGTGATACGTACCTGTCCTTGGCGAGATGAAGCGATCCACAGAAAAATAGGGGAGACTATAAGGGAAAATGGGATCATATCCTGAGCCAGCGGAATACGTGGAAAGACTCTTGGGCAGCTACTCCAGAGTTAACAAGATAGGACAGGGTTAGGTACAGAGGCAGAGAGAGAGAGAGCATGGCTGGTCCTGCTCTTTTATACACTATTGGGGCCTGGGGGTGGGCTTCACTGGCCACTTCCCCTGTCACGTCCCCTTGGTCAGTCCCAGGAAGTGGCTTACCAAAAATCAATAACATGAGGGTGGTGGGGCTTAATGGCTGGGCAATATTGGCTTCTATGTACTCTTAACAGTGGCACCTTTGAGAACAATAGCTGAGGCGGCGAGAGTCATTGTCATCGATGGTCCATTGGTGGCTCCAGGTGATGGGTTTAGCTGGTACGTGTCAGCCCTCTAATCTTCTCATGGCTGTGGATCCTTTGTCATGCTGGATTGCCTACATGCAATGTTAGGTAAAAGTGGGAGGGGGGGAGAGAAGGTGCCTGCGTGTCAGAGAAGATGCTGGCTCATGGAGTCTCTTGTTCAAGATCTCTGGTCTCATGGCTTGGCATGGTGTCCATTTAAACAGCAAACAGTTACTGGATTTGCTGTGCTTCATGTGGCTAGGGAGCTTGGTTCTCTTCCTGCTGTGCTGCAGGTAAGAGGTGGCAGGTAACCCCAGAAACCATTGGCACATCATCTCAGGAGAAGATTTTCCTCTGCTGGGTCTGCAGTTGGCATCAGATTAGAGTCACCACACAGTCCATTCCCTTTTGTACATTTACTGCACAGTCCAGTTATTACAGAGTTCATAAATCCAAAGGAGCGCTATAAGCGCCTTGCGGGGCAACAAGGTGATGTTTTATACATTCCTGATTTAAAGGCAAATTTGTCAAGCATGCCACAGTCCCAGAAAAAGGATGGATATATATATATTTTGTACATTTACTGCACAGTCCAGTTATTACAGAGTTCATAAATCCAAAGGAGCGCTATAAGCGCCTTGCGGGGCAACAAGGTGATGTTTTATACATTCCTGATTTAAAGGCAAATTTGTCAAGCATGCCACAGTCCCAGAAAAAGGATGGATATATATAT